>NC_091980.1:19683207-20041707 GCF_044704955.1 Pristiophorus japonicus
CTCGGGCGAGGGCAAGATAAGGAAAAGGGGGGGGGCGGAGCGGGAGTCCTCGGCAGACATGGAGGTCTCCCTGCCTCCGCGCACCCACAGGAACAAAAGGAGGCACCGCCCCAATGAGGCGGAGGGGGAACAACATCCCTCCGCGGAGGAGGCGGTGCCCGCCGCGTGTCCCGCGTCCCCCACCAGCGCCCCCAAATTGCGCTGCAGGCGCGAGGAATCTGTCCCCGGGGAGGGTGAGGCAGTCGAGGCTGCCCAGCCGCTGCCTCCTGGGGATGGCGTGGAAGATCTGCCTGTCGTGGGGGGCGTGGGGCCAGTGGAAGAATGCGTAGCCGCCGGGTCGAGCGTCCCGGGGACTGAGGCGGGCGGGGCCGAAACGGCCGAACCTGAGCCCGCCCAGCCAATACCCAACTTCCCTCTGGGATTTGCTCGACTCGGTAGAAACTGAAAATGCCAATTTTATTGAATCCGTACACGCTGGGCTGGGGGGTGGCGGCGGGGAGAGAGAAGAACAACAACCCTCGCCCCCTACTGTGGAGCTGGGGGAATTGGAGGACCTGGAACATTACTTTGACCAGGTCTCTCCCTGTTCCCCGGTTCCTGGGGCAGAGGGGGAACCCCTTCCGGTGTCGCTTCCCGACCCAGCACCAATTTTAAAAGAGCCCAGTGGGGACTCCTCTGCCGACGATCCTGGGGGTGGGATCGGGGCAGAGCCAGGGCCAGATGGAGCGGCCGGGCCGTTTGCCGTACCTCGTGCGGTCGACGGGCCGGCTGCTAGCGGCGACCTCCCGGAGGGGGACGGGGACTCGGTAGAGGACGCGGGTGAAGATCTCGAGTCCATCGCCAGTGAGGCGGTGGATCTGCTCGCGGCCGCCACTGAGACCCTCCTCATTCCCGTAGAGGAACTCCGGGACTTTTTGGTCCAGTGCCGGGGTCGCCGTGACCAAGCCCGTCTGGCCCTGGAAAGATGGTCCGAGCCGGGGCTGCTCGTCGCGTCCGTCCGCGCCGCCGCTAAAACCATGGCCGCGGGCGGGCCCTTGACAAAGGCTCAGGGCCTTGAGCTGCGCCGGCTCAAAAAGTTCCTCGCTGGGCTGCTGAAGGAGTGGAGGTCAACAAACGACTCCACTCCTCCCCCACCATAGGTTAGGTAGAGGTTGCACTTTGCTTTTGCCATGAAGATAACCATAGCCAGCCTCAACATCAACGGCGGCAGAGGGGCACGCCGTAGATTTGACAATTTTTCGCTCCTGCGGGAGGGGAAATATGCGGTGTGCTTCCTGCAAGAAACCCACACCGTTTCGGGAGACGAAGCCACGTGGCTCCTGGAATGGCAAGGAGAGGTCCGCATGAGCCACCTCACCGCCATTTCTAGTGGGGTGGCCATCTTACTGGGCCCACATTTTCAGCCGGAGATCTTGGGGGTCGAGGAGCCCGTGCCAGGCCGCTTGCTGCACGTAACGGTTTGCCTGGGGGACGTGCCGCTCCATCTCGTGAATGTGTACGCCCCTCAGCCCGGCCCGCAGCAAACGCGCTTCTTTGAAGAGGTGTCCGCTCTTCTTGGCTCCGTCGACGTCGGCGACTGCATTGTCCTCGGGGGGGATTTTAACTGCACCCTCGAGGCGAGGGACCGCTCTGGTGCCCCGCAGTGCATGACGGCGATGGAGAAATTGAGGGACCTGGTCGGGTCCTTCGACTTGGTGGACGTCTGGCGAAATCTCCACCCCGACTCCAGCGCCTTTACTTGGGTGAGGCCTGGAGTTGGATGGTCCAGAGTCGACCGCCTTTACGTGTCTCGGGCGTACGTTTCCTGCGTCCCGGCGGCCTCCATGCAGCCGGTGCCGTGTTCGGACCACCACCTGGTGTGGGCGGAGCTCGCTTCGCTCCGCGCGAGGATGGGGTCCGCGTACTGGCACTTTAACAACCGGCTGCTGGAGGACATGCGGTTCCAGGACTCGTTCCGTCGATTCTGGTCCGACTGGAGAAGGAAGCAGGGGGACTTCCCCTCCTTGAGGCTATGGTGGGACGTGGGCAAGGCTCACATCTGCGTCTTCTGTCAAGAGTACGCGAGGGGGTCGACCAAGAGGCGGGCGGCCAGAGTCGGGCGCCTAGAAAAAGAGGTGCTCGACCTGGAAGCCCGTCTCGGTCAAGTCGTCCAGGACCCGGCCCCGCGGACGGTGTACGATGTGAAGAAGGCCGCGCTGAAGGACCTGCAGCTCATCGGGTCCCGAGGCGCGTTCGTGAGGTTGCGGATCCGGTTCCTGCGGGATCTGGACCGCGGCTCCCCCTTCTTCTACTCGCTGGAAAAAAGGCAGAGTGTCCGTAAGCAGCTCTTGACGCTGCTGGCCGACGACGGCTCTCTCGTCTCGGATCCGGAGGGCGTCAACAACAGGGCCCGTGAATATTACTGGGCTCTGTTCTCTCCGGATCCGTCCAGCGAGGAAGCGCGTAGAGTTTTGTGGGAGGACCTGCCGAAGGTCAGCCCGGAGGGCGCCGAAAATCTGGAAGCTCCGCTAAGCCTGGCGGAGCTGACCGGTGCCCTCGACCGGCTCTCGAGGGGAAAATCCCCGGGGCTGGACGGGCTGACCGTGGAGTTCCACAGGGCGTTCTGGGACGTCCTGGGGAGCGACTACGCGCGGGTCCTGGGGGAAAGTCTGGCGACCGGGGAGATGCCCCTCTCTTGGCGCAGGGCAGTCATCGTCCTGCTGCCTAAGAAGGGCGATCTCCGCCTGCTTAAGAACTGGCGCCCGGTCTCCCTCCTCAGTACGGACTGCAAAATCTTCGCCAGGGTGATGTCTGCTCGCCTTGGTGCCGTGCTGGACCACATGATCCACCCCGACCAGTCCTACACGGTCCTGGGCCGGACAATCCACGATAACATCCATCTGGTCCGGGACCTCATCCATTGTTCCCAGGAGGCTGGTCTGTCGGTCGCCTTCCTATCCCTCGACCAAGAGAAGGCGTTCGACAGGGTGGATCACGACTATCTGCTCGGAACTCTGCGCGCTTTCGGGTTCGGGACGCATTTCGTTGCCCGGATCCGACTTTTGTACGCCGCCGCGGAGTGTCTGATTAAGGTTAACGGGTCCTTGACGACGCCCCTTCGCTTTAGGAGAGGGGTGCGCCAGGGATGCCCCATGTCCGGCCAGTTATACGCCGTTTGCGTGGAGCCTTTCCTGCGCCTCTTGCGGACGAGGTTGACGGGACTGGCTCTGCAAGGGCCGGGCGTGGAGGTCGTCCTCTCGGCTTACGCCGATGACGTGCTCCTCGCGGTAGAGGATCCCGCTGACCTGCGGAGGATGCGTGAGTGCCAGGAGATTTACTCGGCCGCGTCCTCCGCCAGGATCAACTTGGAGAAATGTTCCGGACTCCTGGTGGGTCAGTGGCGGGTGGACTCCCTGCCGGAGGAGCTCAGGCCTTTTGCCTGGAGCACGACCCATCTCCTCTACCTGGGAGTCTACCTTAGCCCCGACGAGGGAGCCTGGCCGGGGAACTGGCAGGAGCTGGAGGCCAAGGTCGCCGCTCGCCTAGGGCGCTGGACAGGACTGCTCCGAGTGCTGTCCTACAGGGGTCGAGCGCTAGTCATAAACCAGCTGGTGGCCGCAATGTTGTGGTACCGGCTGGTCACTTTGACCCCTCCCCCTGCGTTTGTCGCCAAGATACAGAAGAAGCTGGTGGACTTCTTCTGGAACAACAGGAAGCACTAGGTCTCTGCTGCGGTCATGAGTCTCCCGCTTGAGGAGGGCGGTCAGTCGTTGGTGTGCGTCAGCGCCCAGCTCGCGACTTTCCGTCTTCAGACCCTGCAGAGATACCTTTACGTCGAGCCCCCTCCTAGGTGGTGTGCTCTGGCGACGTATTTCTTCTGCCAGCAGCGTGACCTCAACTACGACACGCAGCTCCTGTTTGTGAACTTGGGGGGTGTCAGGACCACCCTCCGGGAGCTGCCTGTCTTTTACAGGGACCTCATCAGGGTCTGGAACAAAGTCTCCACCAAGCGCAGCTCTCCGCCGGCTGGAGTGGCGGCTGTCCTGCAGGAGCCGCTGCTCGGGAATCCGTACCTCCACGACCGAGGTTTTATGTGGCGGTCGGAAGAGAGGGCTGTGGCTGGTGAGGTGACTAGGGTCAGGGACCTGCTCGATGGCGGAGGAGCGGGCTGGATGGCGCCAGACACGCTGGCGCGGTGCCTAAATTCTGCCAACGTCCGCCACGCGGCCGATGCCATCGAGTCGCTAAAAACAGCTCTGGGCCCTGACTCCGTTAGGTGCATCGAGGAGGCTCAAGCACGTGGGGAGATCCCGCCCGAACTGACCCCCGTCCGGACGGAATTCCTCATCGGCGCCAAATCCCGGAACCTCCCTCGGGGGCCAGCGCCTCACAACTTGAGCCGCCTCGGGGAAATCCCCTCCGTGCCTTTCAGTTTCGCGCGGAGGGGTTTCTTGTACGGGCTGCTCCTGCACACTCTCAACTTTGCCATCCTCGCCTGCCGGCCGGACACGCCATGGCGTACCATCTTGCCGTCCGGAGGAGGCGGGGGTCCCCGATGGAGGGCACTCTACGCAGGGGTCCTCCCACTATTCATCGGGGACTTGGCCTGGAGGGTGGTGCACGGAGCAGTGCCGTGCAACAAATTTTTAAGCCGGTTCACGGACTCCCTGCAATTTCTGTGGTCTGGAGGAGTCCGTGTTCCATGTTTTTATTGAGTGCACGAGGTTGCAGCCCCTGTTCCATTATTTGAAGGGGCTGCTCCTGAAATTCTGGCTGCACTTCAGTCCCACTCTCCTGATCTTTGGGCACCCTGTGCGGAGGGGAGTGGGTAGGTCTGAGGGCCTCCTCGTAGGACTGCTCCTGGGCACGGCCAAGGGTGCCATCAGCCGGTCCAGGCAGCGGGCGGTCGAGGGGGTCGTTCAACCTGACTGCCTGCCTCTCTTCCGCTCTTACATCCGGTCCAGGGTGTCCTTGGAGATGGAGCACGCGCTGTCCACCGGTACGCTCACGGCCTTCCGCGAGAGGTGGGCACCGGAGGGACTGGAGTGCATCATCACGCCCGGCAACCAAATTTTAATTTGATTTTACGGTTTAAAGTTTAATTTGTTTTAATTGCCGGTGCTTATAGTGTCCTCTTCCCTTTTATAGGGGGCACTGGGGAAAAATTGTGATTTTAGTGCCCAAAAGAAAAACCAAAAAAAAAAGAAAAACACAAAAAAAAACAAAAAAAGGAAAACAAGGGCCTTGTAAATGTCTGGTGTGTCACCCAGGTCGGGTGGCACGGTTTAATGTTTTTTTTGTTTTGCAGATAAACTCCAAAAAGAGTTTCATGCACAAGGGCCAATTGTGGAGCAGTGGAGGCGTGTCCTGCACAGTCGGAGCTGAGCTGCAGTGAGGAGAGCAGCTACCAACTTTTGCTCCTGCCTGGAGAGCCCTGAGAACAGCCCAGGATGAGAAGGAAGGAAGGGGCTTCACCACCAACTTTCACCCAGAGGGAGAGGAGGAAAAAGCAGAAAACTTTTACTCACTTTTTACCATTTCTGCAAAGAGTTGGAGAGAGGGGGAAAGACCAACAACAACATCCAGTGTGGAAGGAGGGAGACTCTACCATTCTACAGATGGGTGTGGGTGCATTTCCCAAAAAGACTTTGTTGTATCGGTGGGGGGAGGAAAGAAGACCACTGAAGGCCGGAACATCGCGGGGGGTGTGTGTGTGTGGAAGTGTGTGTGGGGGCCTTGCTTACAACTAGGCACCCCCCCACAATTGAACCCCCCCCGCCCTCCCAATTGCCTAGCCTGGGATAGCTGGAGCTACCAGTCTGAAGATTCTTTAAACACCTAATTAAACATCGTTGGGAGTGTGTGCCTGGTTGCTCTAGCTGCCCCAGGTGAAGACATCTTCTTCCCTCACCTGAAGACCACCCCAAAGACTATTTGTGTTTTGCCATCTGGGGATTGCACCCACCCACAGCTGCGAGGGGAGACCTGCTCTCGCAGTTCCCCCCCCTTCCCACCCCCCCTCTCTCTTTCTCTGTTACTCTCTGTTTCTCCCCTCTCTCTCTGAGAGCCCTTCCTTCCAAATTACAAAAAAAAAACAATTGAGACAACTGAGCAGAGGGAGCAAGGCCCCTCCCCAATTGCCAACTAGGGGAGAGGTGTGCCTCGTTAAGAGCTCCTCTGCTCAGTCTATATACGAGGCCAATTAAGACCATTAAGGCCTGTGACTTTGGGGTGGGTGTAGCCGGTGGCGGGGCCAGCAAGGACATATGCGCAGGCGGTGTCCACATCCACGGCACCTCCTGCGCCACCCGCTGCCCTGCCAACTTTTCAACTAATCACGAAAAAACACGGGGTTAAGAGCTACACTCACCCCGCAATGACCATCGAGGAGTGCGTGCGGGCGATGGCTGGGGTAGTCGGCCCCTCGGCCATTGTCGCAGCCTCCAAGATGTCTGGGAAGGCCGTGTTCTTCCTGGGGTTGGAGCGGGCGGTGTCCCTGGCCCTCGAAAAGGGGCTCACGGTGGGCGGGACGTTCCTGCCGGTGGATCCTCTCAAGGCCACCGCGCAGAGGGTCATCATATCAAACGTCCCGCCCTTTGTTCCCGCTGAGCTCCTCCTCCCTCACCTACACCAACTGGGGGAGGTAAGGTCAGGGATCAACCCCATACCGCTCGGCCTCAGGGAGAACAGCCTGCGCCACGTGTTCTCCTTCCGCCGCCAGCTCTTTGACCGGCTGGCGCGGGAGGACACGACGGAAGGGCACTTCAATGTGGTGCACGAGGGGACTGCCTACCGCATCTTCTGGATGTCGGACGCCGTGCCTGCAGGGAGGTGGGGCACGTTCGCAAGAACTGCCCCGCCTCCAAGGCCGCCAAACCACCGAGGGCGGCCAAGGCTGGCGCCGCCGCCGCCCATCCCCCTAGTAGCGTCCGTGTGCCGGGAGCTGTGGGTGCGCGGGCATCGCCGGGGGCCTTTGCTTTCACGGCCTCTGGCGGGGGGGAGGGAGAGCGTCCGATCGGAAAGAAGGCGCGGGGGAAGGCGAAACATCCCGAGACGGGTCCCCTTGGTGCGCCAGACAGCTTGAACACCGCGCTCAGCCCAACCCAGTCACCGGCGAGCGCGGGGTGCCCCGAGCCCGTGCCTGAGCCCTTGACCAATACCACAGAGGGGCTCGGGCGCGGGCAAGAAAAGGAAAAGGGGGGGGTGGAGCGGGAGGCCTCGGCAGACATGGAGGTCTCCCTGCCTCCGTGCGCCCCCAGGAACAAAAGGAGGCACGGCTCCGATGAGGCGGAGGGGGAACAACATCCCTCCGCGGAGGAGTCGGTGCCCGCCGCGTGTCCCGCGTCCCCAACCAGCGCCCACAAGCTGCGCTGTAGGCGAGAGGAGTCTGTCCCCGGGGAGGGTGAGACAGTCGAGGCTGCCCAGCCTCTGCCTCCCGGGGATGGCGTTGAAGATCTGCCTGTCGTGGGGGGCGTGGGGCCAGCGGAGGAATGCATTGCCGCCGGGCCGGGCGTCCCGGGGACTGAGGCGGGCGGGGCCGAAAAGGCCTAACCTGAGCCCGCCCAGCTATTAATCACTTTCCCCCGGGAGTCGCTCGACCCGGCAGAAAATGAAATTCAGGATTTTAATGACACTGTAAATGCTAGGCCGGGGGGTGGCAGCGGGGAGGGGGAGGAACACCCACCCTCGCCCCTTACTTTGGAGCTGGAGCACTTGGGGAGCCTGGGGATTTCCTATGGCCGGGTCTCTCCTTGTTCCCCGGTTCCTGGGGCGGAGGGGGAACCCCTTCCGCTGTCGTTTCCCGACCCAGCACCGTTTTTAAAAGAGCCCAGTGGGGACTCCTCTGCCGACGATCCTGGGGGTGGGATCGGGGCAGAACCAGGGCCGGTTGGAGCGGCCGGGTCATTTGCCGTACCTTGTGCGGTCGATGGGCCGGCTGCTGGCGGCCACCTCCCGGAGGAGGACGGGGACTCGGTGGGGGACGCGGGAGAAGAACTAGAGACCACCGCCAGGGAGGCGGTGGATCTGCTCGCGGCCGCCACTGAGGCCCTCCTCATTCCTGCAAAGGAACTCCGGGACTTTTTGGCCCAGAGCCGGGGTCGCTGCGACCAAGCCCGACTGGCCCTGGAAAAATGGTCTGAGCCAGAGCTGATCAAGGGGTCCGTCCGCGCCGCCGCTAAAACCTTGGCCGCGGGCGGGCCCTTGACAAAGGCGCAATACCTTGAGCTGCGCGAGCTCGAGGGACTCCTTGCTGGGCTGCGGAGGGAGCTGAGTTCAACAAAAGACTCCGCTCCCTCCCCCACAATAGGTTAAGGTAGAGGTTGCACTATGCTTTTGCCATGAAGATAACCATAGCCAGCCTCAACATCAACGGCGGCAGAGGGGCACGCCGTAGATTTGACAATTTTTCGCTCCTGCGGGAGGGGAAATATGCGGTGTGCTTCCTGAAAGAAACCCACACCGTTCCGGGAGACGAAGCCACGTGGCTCCTGGAATGGCAAGGAGAGGTCCGCATGAGCCACCTCACCGCCATTTCTAGTGGGGTGGCCATCTTGCTGGGCCCACATTTTCAGCCGGAGATCTTGGGGGTCGAGGAGCCCGTGACAGGCCACTTGCTTCACGTAACGGTTCGCCTGGGGGACGTGCCGCTCCATCTCGTGAACGTGTACGCCCCTCAGCCCGGCTCGCAGCAAACGCGCTTCTTTGAAGAGGTGTCCGCTCTTCTTGGCTCCGTCGACGTCGGCGACTGCATTGTCCTCGGGGGGGATTTTAACTGCACCCTCGAGGCGAGGGACCGCTCCGGTGCCCCGCAGTGCATGACGGCGATGGAGAAGTTGAGGGACCTGGTCGGGTCCTTCGACTTGGTGGACGTCTGGCGAAATCTCCACACCGACTCCAGCGCCTTTACTTGGGTGAGGCCTGGAGTAGGATGGTCTAGAGTCGACCGCCTTTACGTGTCTCGGACGTACGTTTCCTGCGTCCCGGCGGCCTCCATGCGGCCGGTGCCGTGTTCAGACCACCACCTGGTGTGGGCGGAGCTCGCTTCGCTCCGCGCGAGGACGGGGTCCGCGTACTGGCACTTTAACAACCGGCTGCTGGAGGACGTGCGGTTCCAGGACTCGTTCCGTCGATTCTGGTCCGACTGGAGAAGGAAGCAGGGGGGCTTCCCCTCCTTGAGGCTATGGTGGGACGTGGGCAAGGCTCACGTCCGCGTCTTCTGTCAAGAGTACGCGAGGGGGTCGACCAAGAGGCGGGCGGCCAGAGTCGGGCGCCTAGAAAAAGAGGTGCTCGACCTGGAAGCCCGTCTCGGTCAAGTCGTCCAGGACCCGGCCTTGCGGACGGTGTACGAAGCGAAGAAGGCCGCGCTGAAGGACCTGCAGCTCGTCGGGTCCCGAGGCGCGTTCGTGAGGTCGCGGATCCGGTTCCTGCGGGATCTGGACCGCGGCTCCCCCTTCTTCTACTCGCTGGAAAAAAGGCAGAGTGTCCGTAAGCAGCTCTTGACGCTGCTGGCCGACGACGGCTCTCTCGTCTCGGATCCGGAGGGCGTCAACAACAGGGCCCGTGAATATTACGGGGCTCTGTTCTCTCCGGATCCGTCCAGCGAGGAAGCGCGTAGAGTTTTGTGGGAGGACCTGCCGAAGGTCAGCCCGGAGGGCGCCGAAAATCTGGAAGCTCCGCTAAGCCTGGCGGAGCTGACCGGTGCCCTCGACCGGCTCTCGAGGGGAAAATCCCCGGGGCTGGACGGGCTGACCGTGGAGTTCCACAGGGCGTTCTGGGACGTCCTGGGGAGCGACTACGCGCGGGTCCTGGGGGAAAGTAAGGCGACCGGGGAGATGCCACTCTCTTGGCGCAGGGCAGTCATCGTCCTGCTGCCTAAGAAGGGCGATCTCCGCCTCCTTAAGAACTGGCGCCCGGTCTCCCTCCTCAGCACGGACTACAAAATCTTCGCCAGGGCGATGTCTGCTCGCCTTGGTGCCGTGCTGGACCACATGATCCACCCCGACCAGTCCTACACGGTCCCGGGCCGGACAATCCACGATAACATCCATCTGGTCCGGGACCTCATCCATTGTTCCCAGGAGGCTGGTCTGTCGGTTGCCTTCCTATCCCTCGACCAAGAGAAGGCGTTCGACAGGGTGGATCACGACTATCTGCTCGGAACTCTGCGCGCTTTCGGGTTCGGGACGCATTTCGTCGCCCGGATCCGACTTTTGTACGCCGCTGCGGAGTGTCTGATTAAGGTTAACGGGTCCTTGACGGCGCCCCTTCGCTTTAGGAGAGGAGTGTGCCAGGGATGCCCCATGTCCGGCCAGTTATACGCCGTTTGCGTGGAGCCTTTCCTGCGCCTCTTGCGGACGAGGTTGACGGGACTGGCTCTGCAAGGGCCGGGCGTGGGGGTCGTCCTCTCGGCTTACGCCGATGACGTGCTCCTCGCGGTAGAGGATCCCGCTGACCTGCGGAGGATGCGTGAGTGCCAGGAGATTTACTCGGCTGCGTCCTCCGCCAGGATCAACTGGGAGAAATGTTCCGGACTCCTGGTGGGTCAGTGGCGGGTGGACTCCCTGCCGGAGGAGCTCAGGCCTTTTGCCTGGAGCACGACCCATCTCCTCTACCTGGGAGTCTACCTTAGCCCCGACGAGGGAGCCTGGCCAGCGAACTGGCAGGAGCTGGAGGCCAAGGTCGCCGCTCGCCTAGGGTGCTGGACAGGACTGCTCCGAGTGCTGTCCTACAGGGGTCGAGCGCTAGTCAGCTGGTGGCCGCAATGTTGTGGTACCGGCTGGTCACTTTGACCCCTCCCCCTGCGTTTGTCGCCAAGATACAGAAGAAGCTGGTGGACTTCTTCTGGAACAACAGGAAGCACTGGGTCTCTGCCGCGGTCTTGAGTCTCCCGCTTGAGGAGGGCGGTCAGTCGTTGGTGTGCGTCAGCGCCCAGCTCGCGACTTTCCGTCTTCAGACCCTGCAGAGATACCTTTACGTCGAGCCCCCTCCTAGGTGGTGTGCTCTGGCGACGTATTTCTTCTGCCAGCAGCGCGACCTCAATTACGACACGCAGCTCCTGTTTGTGAACTTGGGGGGTGTCAGGACCGCCCTCTGGGAGCTGCCTGTCTTTTACAGGGAACTCATCAGGATCTGGAACAAAGTCTCCACCAAGCGCAGCCCTCCGCCGGCTGGAGTGGCGGCTGTCCTGCAGGAGCCGCTGCTCGGGAATCCGTACCTCCACGACCGAGGTTTTATGTGGCGGTCGGAAGAGAGGGCTGTGGCTGGTGAGGTGACCAGGGTGGCGGAGGAGCGGGCTGGATGGTGCCAGACACGTTGGCGCGGCGCCTAAATTCAGCCGACGTCCGCCACACGGCCGAAGCCATCGAGTCGCTAAAAACAGCTTTGGGCCCTGACTCTGTTCGGTGCATCAAGGAGGCTCAAGCACGTGGGGAGATCCCGTCAGAACTGACCCCCGTCCGGACGGAATTCCTCATCGGCGCCAAACCCCAGAACCTCCCTCGGGGGCCGGCGCCTCACAACTTGAGCCGCCTCGGGGAAATCCCCTCCGTGCCATTCAGTTCCGCGCGGAGGGGTTTCCTGTACGGGCTGCTCCTGCACACTCTCAACTTTGCCATCCTCGCCGGCCGGCCGGACACGCCATGGCGTACCATCTTGCCGTCCGGAGGAGGCGGGGGTCCCCGATGGAGGGCACTCTACGCAGGGGTCCTCCCACTATTCATCGGGGACTTGGCCTGGAGGGTGGTGCACGGAGCAGTGCCGTGCAACAAATTTTTAAGCCGGTTCACGGGCTCCCAGGCCGCCTGCAATTTCTGCGGTCTGGAGGAGTCCGTGTTCCATGTTTTTATTGAGTGCACGAGGTTGCAGCCCCTGTTTTATTATTTGAAGGGGCTGCTCCTGAAATTCTGGCTGCACTTCAGTCCCACTCTCCTGATCTTTGGGCACCCTGTGCGGAGGGGAGCGGGTAGGTCCGAAGGCCTCCTCGTGGGACTGCTCCTGGGCACGGCCAAGGGTGCCATCAGCCGGTCCAGGCAGCGGGCAGTCGAGGGGGTCGTTCAACCTGACTGCCTGCCTCTCTTCCGCTCTTACATCCGGTCCAGGGTGTCCTTGGAGATGGAGCACGCGGTGTCCACCGGTACGCTCGCAGCCTTCCGCGAGAGGTGGGCACCGGAGGGACTGGAGTGCATCATCACGCCCGGCAACAAAATTTTAATTTGATTTTACGTTTTAAAGTTTAATTTGTTTTAATTGCCGGTGCTTTGAGTGTCCCCCTTCCCTTTTATAGGGGGCACTGGGGAAAAATTGTGATTTTAGTGCCCAAAAAAAAAAACAAAAAAAAAGAAAAACACAAAAAAAAAAGGAAAAAAAAAGATCCTTGTAAATGTCTGGTGTGTCACCCAGGTCGGGTGGCACGCTTTAGTGTTTTTTGTTTTTGCAGATAAACTCCAAAAAGTGTTTCATGCACAAGGATCCCCAGGTCCCTCTGCACCGCAGCATGTTGTAATTTCTCCCCATTAAAATAATATTCCCTTTTACTGTTTTTTTTCCTAAGGTGGATGACCTCACATTTTCCAACATTGTATTCCATCTGCTAAACCTTAGCCCATTCGCTTAACCTATCTAAATCTCTTTGCAGCCTCTCTGTGTCCTCTACACAACCCGCTTTCTCACTAATCTTTGTGTCCACTGCAAATTTTGTTACACTACACTCTGTCCCCTCTTCCAGGTCATCTATGTATATTGTAAACAGTTCGGTCTCAGCACCGATCCCTGTGGCACACCACTAACCACCGATTTCCAACCCGAAAAGGACCCATTTATCCCGACTCTCTGCTTTCTGTTAGCTAGCCACTTCTCTATCCATGCTAATACATTTCCGCTGACTCCGCGTACCTTTATCTTCTGCAGTAACCTTTTGTGTGGCACCTTATCGAATGCCTTTTGGAAATCTAAATACACCACATCCATCGGTACACCTCTATCCACCATGCTCGTTATATCCTCAAAGAATTCCAGTAAATTAGTTAAACATGATTTCCCCTTCATGAATCCATGCTGCGTCTGCTTGATTGCACTATTCCTATCTAGATGTCCCGCTATTTCTTCCTTAATGATAGCTTCAAGCATTTTCCCCACTACAGATGTTAAACTAACCGGCCTATAGTTACCTGCCTTTTGTCTGCCCCTTTTTTAAACAGAGGCGTTACATTAGCTGCTTTCCAATCCGCTGGTACCTCCCCAGAGTCCAGAGAATTTTGGTCGATTATAACGAATGCATCTGCTATAACTTCCGCCATCTCTTTTAATACCCTAGGATGCATTTCATCAGGACCAGGGGACTTGTCTACCTTGAGTCCCATTAGCCTGTCCAGCACTACCCCCGTAGTGATAGTGATCATCTCAAGGTCCTCCCTTCCCACATTCCCGTGACCAGCAATTTTTGGCATGGTTTTTGTGTCTTCCACTGTGAAGACCGAAGCAAAATAATTGTTTAAGGTTTCAGCCATTTCCACATTTTCCATTATTAAATCCCCCTTCTCATCTTCTAAGGGACCAACATTTACTTTAGTTACTCTTTTCCATTTCACGGCTCTTAAAGCCCAAATCTGTCTGAGACATGAACATAATAACCCATTTTTGAATATATTTAGTGAATTGGCCTCAACAACTTTCTGTGGTAGAGAATTCCACAGGTTCACCACTCTCTTGGTGAAGAAGTTTCTCCTCATCTCGGTCCTAAATGGCTTACCCCTTATCCTTAGACTGTTACCCCTGGTTCTGGACTTCCCCAACATTGGGAACATTCTTCCTGCATCTAACCTGTCCAAACCTGTCAGAATTTTAAACGTTTCTATGAGATCCCCTCTCATTCTTCTGAACTCCAGTGAATACAAGCCCAGTTGATCCAATCTTTCTTGATATGTCAGTCCCGCCATCCCGGTAATCAATCTGGTGAACCTTCGCTGCACTCGCTCAATAGCAAGAATGTCCTTCCTCAAGTTAGGAGACCAAAACTGTACACAATACTCCAGGTGTGGCCTCACCAGGGCCCTGTACAACTGTAGCAACACCTCCCTGCCCCTGTACTCAAATCCCCTCGCTATGAAGGCCAACATGCCATTTTCTTTCTTAACCGCCTGCTGTACCTACATGTCAACCTTCGGTGACTGATGTACCATGACACCCAGGTCTCGTTGCACCTCCCCTTTTCCGAATCTGTCACCATTCAGATAATAGTCTGTCTCTCTGTTTTTACCAGCAAAGTGGATAACCTCACATTTATCCACATTATACTTCATCTTCCATGCATTTACCCACTCACCTAACCTATCCAAGTCACTCTGCAGCCTCATAACATCCTCCTCGCAGCTCACACTGCCATCCAACTTAGCAAATTTGGAGTTACTACATTTAATCCCCTCGTCTTAATCATTAATGTACAATGTAAACAGCTGGGGCCCCAGCAGAGAACCTTGCGGTACCTCACTAGTCACTGCCTGCCATTCCGAAAAGTACCCATTTACTCCTACTCTTTGCTTCCTGTCTGCCAACCAATTCTCAATCCACGTCAGCACACTACCCCCAATCCCATGTGCTTTAACTTTGCACATTAATCTCTTGCGTGGGACCTTGTCGAAACCTTTCTGAAAGTCCAAATACACCACATCAACTGGTTCCCCCTTGTCCACTCTCCTGGAAACATCCTCAAAAAATTCCAGAAGATTTGTCAAGCATGATTTCCCTTTCACAAATCCATGCTGACTTGGACCTATCATGTCACCTCTTTCCAAATGCGCTGCTGTGACATCCTTAATAATTGATTCCATCATTTTATCCACTACCGATGTCAGGCTGACCGGTCTATAATTCCCTGTTTTCTCTCTCTCTCCTTTTTTAAAAAGTGGGGTTACATTGGCTACCCTCCACTCCATAGGAACTGATCCAGAGTCAATGGAATGTTGGAAAATGACTGTCAATGCATCCGCTATTTCCAAGGCCACCTCCTTAAGTACACTGGGATGCAGACCATCAGGCCCTGGGGATTTATCGGCCTTCAATCCCATCAATTTCCCCAACACAATTTCCCAACTAATAAGGATTTACCCCAGTTCCTCCTTCTTACTAGACCCTCTGACCCCTTTTATATCCAGAAGGTTGTTTGTGTCCTCCTTAGTGAATACCGAACCAAAGTACTTGTTCAATTGGTCTGCCATTTCTTTATTCCCAGTTATGACTTCCCTTGATTTTGACTGCAGGGGACCTATGTTTATCTTTTTCTCTTTACATATCTATCGAAGCTTTTGCAGTCTATTTTAATGTTCTCTGCAAGATTCCTCTCGTACTTTATTTTCCCTGCCCAAATCAAACCCTTTGTACTCCTCTGCTGAGTTCTAAATTTCTCCCAGTCCCCAGGTTCGCTGCTATTTCTGGCCAATTTGTATGCCACTTCCTTGGCTTTAATACTGTCCCTGATTTCCCTTGATAGCCACGGTTGAGCCACCTTCCCTTTTTTATTTTTTCGCCAGACAGGGATGTACAATTGTTGTAGTTCATCCATGCGGTCTCTAAATGTCTGCCATAGCCCATCCACTGTCAACCCCTTCTGTATCATTCGCCAATTTCAACTCGCCAATTCACGCCTCATACCTTCAAAGTTAACTTTCTTTAAGTTCTGGACCATGGTCTCTGAATTAACTATTTCATTCTCCATCGTAATGTAGAATTCCACCATATTATTGTCACTCTGCCCCAAAGGGCCTTGCACAACAAGATTGCTCATTAATCCTCTCTCATTACACAACACCCAGTCTAAGATGGCCTCCCCCCTAGTTGGTTCCTCGACATATTGGTCTAGAAAACCACCCCTTATGCACTCCATGAAATCCTCCTCCACCGTATTGTTTCCAGTTTGGTTAGCCCAATCTATATGCATATTATAGTCACCCATGATAGCTGCTGCATCTTTATTGCATGCTTCCCTAATTTCCTGTTTGATGCCCTCCCCAACATCACTACTACTGTTTGGAGGTCTGTACACAACTCCCACTCGCGTTTTCTGCCCCTTGGTATTCCGTAGCTCCACCCATACCGATTCCACATCATCCAAGCTAATATCTTTCCTTACAATCGCATTAATTTTCTCTTTAACCAGCAACACCACCCCGCCTCCTTTTCCTTTCTGTCTATCCTTCCTGAATGTTGAATAAACTTGGATGTTGAGTTCCCAGCCTTGGTCACCCTGGAGCCATGTCTCCGTGATGCCAACCATGCCGTATCTGTTAACTGCTATCTGCACAGTTAATTCGTCCACATTATTCCGAATACTCCTTGCATTGAGGCACAGAGCCTTCAGGCTTGCCTTTTCAACACACTTTGACCCTTTAGAATTTTGCTGCAAAGTGGCCCTTTTTGTTTTTTGCCTTGGGTTTCTCTGCCCTCCACTTTTACTCATCTCCTTTCTGTCTTTCGCTTCTGTCTCCATTTTGTTTCCTTCTGTCTCCCTGCATTGGTTCCTATTCCTCTGCCATATTAGTTTAACTCCTCCCCAACAGCACTAGCAAACACTCCCCCTCGGAAATTGGTTCCGGTCCTGCCTCGGTGCACACCGTCCGGTTTGTACTGGTCCCACCTCCCCTACAACCGGTTCCAATGCCCCAGGAATTTGAATCCCTCCCTGCTGCACCACTGCCCAAGCCAAGTATTCATCTGAGCTATCCTGCGATTCCTACTCTGACTAACACGTGGCACTGGTAGCAATCCCGAGATTACTACTTTTGTGGTCCTACTTTTTAATTTAGCTCCGAGCTCCTTAAATTCGTCTTGTTGGACCTCATCCCGTTGTTTACCTATGTCGTTGGTACAAATGTGCACCACGACAACTGGCTGTTCACCCTCCCTTTTCAGTATGTCCTGCACCCGCTCCGAGACATCCTTGACCCTTGCACCAGGGAGGCAACATACCATTCTGAAGTCTCGGTTGCGGCCGCAGAAACTCCTATCTATTCCCCTTACAATTGAATCCCCTATCACTATCACTCTCCCACTCTTTTTCCTGCCCTCCTATGCAGCAGAGCCAGCCACGGTGCCATGAACTTGGCTGCTGCTGCTCTCCCCTGATGAGTCATCCCCCTCAACAGTACTCAAAGCGTTGTTTCTGTTTTGCAGGGGGATGACCACAGGGGACCCCTGCACTACCTTCCTTGCACTGCTCTTCCTGTTGGTCTTCCATTCCCTATCTGGCTGTGGACCCTTCACCTGCGGTAAGACCAACTTGCTACATGTGCTAATCGCGTCATTCTCAGCATCGTGGATGCTCCAGAGTGAATCCACCTTCAGCTCCAATTCTGCACCGCGGTCCGTCAGGAGCTGGAGGCGGCTACACTTCCCGCAGATGTAGTCGTCAGGGACACCGGAAGTGTCCCTGAGTTCCCACATATTACAGGAGGAGCATATCATGTGTCCGAGCTCTCCTGCCATGACTTAACCCTTAGATACACTTAATTTGGCGACAACAATGTTAACAGGTTACTTACTGATATAAAAAGAAAAAGAAAAGCTACTTACCAATCACCAGCCAATCACTTACCCCTTTGGCTGGGTGACGTCACCTTTTGATTTCTTTCTACTTCTTTTTTGCTTTCTCTCCCCGCTGCAGCTGCACAAGCTCCGCCTCTCCTCGCACCTCCCGCTGGGCCTCACCGACTCACACTGGCCTTTTGTTGGCCTGGGACACTGCCGCTCCGCCTCTCGACCTCCCGCTGGGCCTCACCGACTCACACTGGCCTTTTGTAGGCCTGGGACACTGCCGCTCTGCCTCTCCTCGCACCTCCCGCTGGGCCTCACCGACTCACACTGGCCTTTTGTAGGCCTGGGACGCTGCCGCTCTGCGTCGCGACCTCCCGCTGGGCCTCACCGACTCAAACTGGTCTTTTGTAGGCCTGGGACGCTGCCGCTCTGCATCGCGACCTCCCGCTGGGCCTCACCGACTCACGCTGGCCTTTTGTGGGCCTCACCACGCTGCCGCTCCGCCTCTCGACCTCTCGCTGGGCCTCCCCGACTCACGCTGGCCTTTTGTGGGCCTCACCACGCTGCCGCTCTGCCTCGCGACCTCTCGCTGGGCCTCCCCGACTCACGCTGGCCTTTTGTAGGCCTGGGACGCTGCCGCTCCGCCTCTCCACGCACCTCCCGCTAAGATTCTGAGGGTGCTTGACAGGGTAGATGCAGAGAGGTTGTTTCCCCTCGTGCAATAATCTATGACGAGGGGACATCGTCTCAGAAAAAGGGGTCGCTCATTTAAAACAGAAATTGGAGGAATTTCTTCTCTCACAGGTTTGTAAAGCTGTGGAATTCTCTACCCCAGAGAACTGTGCAGGCTGGGTCATTGAACATATTTAAGGCGAAGATAGACAGATTTTTGAATGGTAAGGGAGTAAAGAGTTATGGGGAACAGGCAGAGAAGTTGGAGTTGAGGCCAAGATCAGATCAGCCATGATCTTATTGAATGGCGGAACAGGCTCGAGGGGCTAATTGGCCTACTCCTGCTCCTATTTCTTTTGTTTTGTTCCATTTCCAGTTTGGTATATAGGAACAAAATAAGCTGGTCCTCTGGCACTATTCCCTCTTCTATGGAACTTTTATCATCATCATCTGCCTCTGCTCTATCCACCCTAGCTTTTTTGGGTATGTGTGGATGCACAACATCCAGTCCTGGAATCTTGTCCTCTTTTAGTTTTGCTAGTTTGTCAATTATTTTCTCCCTTTCTATCCCAACTATCAAAATAACCTTTTTAAGCTCATGCTCTTGTGAAGTGTTTATTTTGTAACCTTCTTTTGTACAAACTGAGG
Organism: Pristiophorus japonicus; assembly: GCF_044704955.1. Classification (NCBI taxonomy): domain Eukaryota; kingdom Metazoa; phylum Chordata; class Chondrichthyes; family Pristiophoridae; genus Pristiophorus; species Pristiophorus japonicus. Next base: position 19,702,030 of record NC_091980.1, read on the forward strand.
CCAAGCAGTTATTCAATACTTCTGCCATTCCTCGGTCATTACCTGTGAGTTTATGGGGCCGAAATTGCCCACTGCCCGAAACGAGCCGCATCTACCGCTCTGGTGTTCCGAACGCCCCAATGCACGGGGCAGCCAATCCGGGGAAATTCAGCACATTGTGCTTCTTTTGGAACTGGCCAGATGTGGTCTCATCATCGGCCGGAAGTGAATTCGGGTCGGTGGTGTTGAATCCTTAACTCTTAAACATAATCACACGAGGCACGTACTTCTGTGACCTTCACCTTTATTACCTGGTCCAAGGAGTGTTGGCCCTGCAAGGGACCTCCTGAATATACCTGAATCTCCAGATAAGGAGTGTCTCCCACAAGTACACCACCTGTGGTCAAGGTGTGCAATTCTAGTAAGCATGTACAGTATGTAGTGGTTACATGAGGGTTACAATTGTATAAGGGTTACAGTAGTATGCTGGTTACATACATGACATCACCTCCCCCCTCACGTCTTTTTGACTCAAAGATTTAGTCTATCAGGTGGTCGACGCACTCTCGTGGAGCGCCGCAGTTGAGGCTCTGGTGGCTGAGCCTTGGCATGCATTTCTGTCACCTGAGGTGATTCCAGCCTGTCCGGGCTGGCCACAGGGACTGTGCATGCTGGTGATTGTCCTTGTTGCTTGTCCACTGGCAGTGGTGTGGTTGACATCTCATGCTCTTCTTCATCTTCATTGGTGTCTATGCTGAACCTTTTCTTTACTTTGTCCAAGTGTTTGTGGCATATCTGCCCATAATTGAATCTGACCACTATGACCCTGTTTCCCTCTTTACCAATTATGGTGACCTCCAGCCACTTGGGTCCCAATGCATGGTTAAGTACAAATACCGGATCATCCATTTCTATACACCTCTTCCTTGAGTTACGATCGTGGCACTCGGTTTGGGACTGGCGCTTGCCCTCAACAATGTCTGCCAGGGTTGGGTGGATGAGGGACAGCCGCGTTTTGAGCGTACGTTTCATGAGGAACTCCTGTGAGCGAGTGCGGCCGGGACCTATAGGCCAGCAGGAGGTGCGATAGGCAGTACTGCAGAGAGGGTCCTTGGATGCGGAGCATGCCTTGCTTTATGACTTGGACCGCACGTTCCACCTAGCCATTGGAAGCCGGCTTGAACGGCGCCGTCTGGACATGTTTGATGCCATTACCCGACATAAACTCCATGGCTGGTGAAACACGGGCCACTGTCGCAGACCAGAATGTCCGGTAAGCCGTGGGTCGTGAAAACCGTGCGCAGGCTCGCCACGGTGATGGATGTCGTGCACGAGTTTAATATGATGCACTCGATCCATTTCGAGTATGCATCGACAATTATCAAGAACATTTTTCTCATGAACGGGCCCGCATAGTCCACGTGAATGCGTGACCTAGGCTTGGTGGGCCAGGGCCACGGGCTGAGCGGGGCCTCCCTGGGGGCGTTGCCCAGCTGGGCACACGTCGTGCACCTGCGAACCCAGTGTTCCAGGTCTGAGTCAATCCCCAGCCACCATACATGTGACCGGGCAATGGCCTTCATTAACACGATGCCAGGGTGCTCGCTGTGGAGCTCCCTGATGAATGCCTCCCTCCCCTTCTGGGGCATAAACACTTGGCTGCCCCATAGCAGGCAGTCGGCTTGGATGGAGAGCTCATCCATCCGTCTCTGAAACGGTCTGACCTCCTCGGGGCACACCCTGTGCATGGGCACCCAATCCCCCGTCAGGACACATTTCTTTATCATGGATAGGAGGGGGTCCCTGTTGGTCCAGAGTTTGATCTGGCGGGCTGTGATGGGGGAGCCTGCGGTGTCAAAAGTCTCAACGGCCATGACCATCTCAGCGCTTTGCTCCGCCGCCCCCTTGGTGGTGGCAAGGGGAAGCCTGCTGAGCGCGTCAGCGCAGTTTTCGGTGCCTGGCCGGTGCCGTATGGTGTAGTCATACGGAGCCAGTGTTAGAGCCCATCGCTGTATGCGAGCAGACGCATTTGCATTGACCGCCTTGCTGTCGGACAACAGGGATGTTAATGGCTTGTGGTCTGTTTCTAACTCGAACGGTCTGCCGAAAAGGTATTGGTGCATTTTTTTCACACCATAAACGCAAGCGAGTGCTTTCTTTTCGACCATGCCGTACCCACGCTCTGCCTGGGAGAGCGACCTGGAGGCATAAGCCACCGGTTGGAGTTGTCCGTCTCCATTACCCTGCTGCAACACACACCCAACCCCGTATGATGATGCATCGCATGTTAAAACTCGTTTTTTACAGGGGTCATACAACATTAAGTTTGTTAGAACAAAGCAGGTTCCGCGCTCTATGGAAAGCCCATTCTTAACCGTCCCCCCAAAACCATTCGCAACCCTTACGCAGGAGCACATGTAACGGCTCCAACAATGTGCTTAAGTTCGGCAGGAATTTCCCGAAATAATTTAGAAGTCCCAGGAACGATCGCAACTCCGATGTGTTGCCGGGCCGGGGCGCATGACGGAGCGCCTCCGTTTTGGATTCGGTAGGCCGGATCCCGTCTGTGGCAACCCTCCTGCCCAAAAACTCGACCTCTGGTGCCAGAAACACACACTTGGCCTTCTTCAGCTGCAGGCCTACCCGATCCAGTTGGCGTAGCACCTCCTCCAGGTTGTGGAGGTGTTCCTCAGTGTCTCGACCCGTTATTAGGATGCCATCCTGGAATATGATTGCGCCGGGAATGGATTTCAGCAAGCTTTCCATGTTTCTCTGAAAGATGGCGGCCGCCGAATGGATGCCAAAAGAACACCTGTTGTAGATGAATCAACCCTTGTGCGTTGCGATGGTGGTCAGAAGCTTGGATTCTTCAGCCAGTTCCTGAGTCATGTAGGCCGAAGTGAGTTCCAATTTAGTGAACAGCTTGCCACCTGCCAACATGGCAAAAAGGTCCTCCACCCTCGGTAGCGGGTATTGGTCCTGCAGGGACACCCGGTTGATGGTGGCTTTGTAGTCACCGCAGATCCTAACCGAGCCGTCCGCTTTAAGGATAGGAACAATGGGACTTGCCCAGTCACTGAAATCAACGTGTGAAATTATGCCCTCTCTGAGCAGCCTGTCCAGTTCACTCTCTATTTTCTCATGCATCATGTACGGCACCGCTCTGGCTTTGTGGTGCACTGGTCTGGCGTCCGGGGTGATGCGTATAACTACTTTTGTGCCCTTGAACTATCCGACACCGGGTTGAAACAGTGACCTGAATTTTTGTAGTACCTGTGAGCATGAGCTTCGCTCCACAGATGAAATGGCGTGCACATCCCCCCCATTTCCAGTTCATCTCAGCTAGCCAGCTCCTTCCCAAAAGCGCGGGGCCATTTCCCGGAACAATATAGAGTGGCAGCCGGTTCTGTGACCCATTGTGTGTTACCGCCACGTTTGCACTGCCTAGCACTGGAATGATCTCTTGGGTGTACATCCGTAGCCGCGTATTAATTGTTCCAGTTTGGGCCTGCTAGCTCTGTGTGGCCATAGTTTCTCAAATTGTTGTGCACTCATGAGGGTCTGGCTATCTCCCGTGTCCAGCTCCATGCACAACGGGATGCCATTCAATAAAACTTTCCTCATCATGGGTGGCGTTTTGGTGTATGAGCTGTGGACGTCAGCCACATGAACCCGCTGAACTTCAGCATCCATGGCTTTACCCCAGGCATTGTCCTGCACTGCAAGCCCCTCGCCTGATTCCTCTGTTTCATAGATTAGCCTCACGACCGGCTGTTTGCAAACCCTAGCCAAATGTCCTCTGGCATTACAATTCCTACAGACGAACTGCTGAAATTTGCAGCTTTTCGTATAATGTCTGCCCCGCATCTCCAGCATTGGCTGAGATCGTTGTTCACAAAAGGACTGTTAGCAGGCATTCCTCTCTGATTGTTCCCTTGGTTTTTTTCTAAACACTCTGATGGTGGGTGTTAATGGTCCCCTTGATGGCATGAATTGCCGCTCCCCTCTCCATTGTCCCTGTCGGGGGCCCACCTTAGAGTCGGTTTCAGCTTGGGCAGTTTCAAAATGCCTTTGTCTGACTGCGAGATCTTGAGCCGCATTTATCTCTTTAATTCCTTGGTCCGTCGCCACGTTGGACCCAGGACATCTTGCGTAAATTAGCTTGGTCTCTTCTTCCCCAGCTATGAAAGTTTGAGCTTTCAATGCTGCCCCTTCTAGAGTTAAGTCCTTGGTCTCTATGAGCTTCCTGAAGATCCCGGCATGGCTAATGCCCTCAATGAAAAAATCCCTTAACATCTCCCCCCTGCAGGCGTCTGAGAACTTACAGAGGCTGGCCAAGCGCCGCAAGTCTGCCACGAAGTCCGAGATGTTTTGCCCTTCCCAACGTCGGTGTGTGTAGAACCGGTGCCGGGCCATGTGTATGCAGCTCGCTGGTTTTAAGTGTTCGCTGATCAGCTGGCTGAGCTCTTCAAAAGACTTGTCGGCCGATTTCTGGGGTGCGAGCAGGTCCTTCAACAGCGCATACGTTTTTGTCCCGCAGCTTGTTAGTAGATGCGCCCTCCGCTTGTCAGCCGCATCCTCTCCCAGTCAGTCCTTCGTGACAAAGGTCTGCTGGAGTCTCTCCACAAAATCATCCCAGTCTTCACCCACACAGTGACGTTCCTCTGAGCTACTGGTGGCCATCCTCTGGGTTCAGTGATTCCCGTTTCCTGTCGCCAGGTGTTGAATCCTTAACTCTTAAACATAATCACACGAGGCATGTACTGCAGACGCAATCACTCTGTGACCTTCATCTTTATTACCTGGACTAAGGAGTGCTGGCCCTGCGAGGGACCTCCCCTTATATACCTGAATCTCCAGGTAAGGAGTGTCTCCCACAAGTACACCCACTGTGGTCAAGGTGTGCATTTCTAGTAAGTATGTACAGTATGTAGTGGTTACATGAGGGTTACAATTGTATAAGGGTTACAGTAGTATGCTGGTTACATACATGACAGGTGGCGCGGAAGTGAGGGCGGGTCGGAGTGACCGACTCTCCAAGGCATCAGCGATGTGCTGATGACATCATCGCGCTAGCGCGTCACAACATCTCTCCCCTTCAGTTAAAGGGGAGGGCCGCTGCGAACTCTGCAGCCAATTCAGTGGCAAACACTGGGCCACCAGGGAGGGTTTCGGCCAGGACATGTGGGCCTGGAACACGCAGGCATAATTGTCTGCTCGACCTGGCAGTCGGCCGACGAAAAAAAACATGGAGTCGCCGGCAGTGCCATCTCCCCTTTGAGGGCAGCCGGGCCACCAGGCCACAGAAAGGATACCGACACTAAAAGCTGCCGGGGGCACCGACCGGTGGCGGGGCCGTTCCCAGGGGGTAATTGTCGAAAGGGGCAATTTCCCGTGGGGCAATTTCGGGAAAGGGTCGCTGCCGGTCGGCAAAGGGTCGGTGCGGTGGGAAAATGAGGAAGGGCAATTTCTAAAATGGCGGCTCCTCCACGGAGACCCGGCAGCCAGTCCGCACCAACCCATGGCCGCGGCTTTCAGGCGGCCTCGGGCCTTTTAGAAAGATTCAATTTCGGTCCCTATCCCTATATGTCTCGTACAACAATTCCAAGAAATAACAAGGCTAGTAATCTAATAAAAGCCTTTAGGCCATGTCCATGATTACGGGCTGCATTTCCCTCTTCCTCCCCCTTCTTCACCTCCAGGCTAGGTCCAAGGTCGCCCCATCCTCTGTCATCGAACTACAGCGGATGACACTTGCGTCTGCGCACATTCAGAGGCCAAACTCCAAATCGTCAACATCTTCACTGGAGCGCACAAAAGCATTGGCCTTACACTAAACATCTGTAAGACAAAGGTCCTCCACCAACCTGACCCAGCCACACAGCACTGCCTCCCAGTCATCAAAATCCATGGTGCGGCCTTGGACAACGTGGACCACCTTCCATATAGCGCGAGCCTACTATTAGCAAGGGCAGACATCGATGACGAGGTCCAACAACGCCTCCAGTGTGCCAGCGCAGCCTTCGGTTGCCTGAGGAAGAGAGTGTTTGAAGACCAGGACCTCAAATCTTGCACCAAGCTTATGCTCTACAGGGCAGTAGTGATAGCCGCGCTCCTACATGGCTCAGAGACGTGGACTATAGACAGTAGACACCTCAAAGTGCTGGAGAAGTACCATCAGCACTGCCTCCGCAAGATCCTACAAATCCACTGGGAGGATAGACATACCAGCATCAGTGTCCTCAATCAGGCCAACATCCCCAGCATCGAAGCACTGACGACAGTCGGCCAGCTCTGTTGCGCGAGCCACATTGACTGCATGCCCGACACAAGACTCCCAAAGCAAGCGCCCTACTCGGAACTCCTACATGGCAAGCGAGCCCCAAGTGGGCAGAAGAAACATTTCAAGGACACCCTCAAAGCCTCCTTGATAAAATGCAACATCCCCACCAGCACCTGGAACTCCCTGTTCAAAGACCACCCTAAGTGGAGAAATTTTCTCCAATTAAATATTGGGAAGACCGAAACCATTATCTTTGGTCCCCGCCACAAACTGGTTCCCTAACCACTGACTCCATCCCTCTCCCTAGCATCAATCTGAGGATGAACAAGACTGTTCACAACCTAGGTGTCATATTTGACCTTGAAGTGAGTTTCCAGCCACATATCCATGGCATAACTAAAACTGCGTTTTTTTACCCCCCTAACATTGCCCACCTCTGTGCCTGCCTCAGCTATTCTGCTGCTGAAACCCTCATCCAAGCCTTTGCTACGTCTAGACTTGACTATTCCAACTCACTCCTGGCTGGCCTCCCACATTCTACACTACATAAACTTGAAGTCATCCAAAACTCAGCAGATCGTGTTCTAATTCGCATCAAGTCACGATCACCCATCACCCCTGTGCTTGCTGACCTACATTGGCTCCTGGTTAAACAACGCCTTGATTTCAAAATTCTCATCCTTGTTTACAAATCACTCCATGGCCTCGCTCCTTCCTAGCTCTGTAATCTTTTTCAGCCTCACAAACCCCTGAGATGTCTGCGCTCCTCTAATCTACCCTCTTGAACATCCCTCATTATAATCACTCAACCATCGGTGGCCGTGCCTTCAGCTGTTTGGGCCCTAATTGCTCTTGAACTCCCTCCCTTAACCTCTTCGTCTCTCAATCTCTCTTTCCTCCTTTAAGACATTCCTTAAAACCTGCCTTGTTAACCAAGCTTTTGTTCATCTGCCTTAATTTCTCCTTTTGTGGCTTGGTGTCAAATGCATCTGTTTTGTCTTGTAACAATGCTGTGAAGTACCTTGGGATGTTTTACTACGTTAAAGGCGCTTTATAAATAAAAGTTATTAATATTATTATTATTTATATTGAAGTCATTGTCACAGTTGTATTGTAGGACCCATGCAAAGATTACGCTTTGGTGTTTGCCATGGATAGGAAAGTGGCTCCATGTTCATTTTTTTCGCGAACGCTCTTGTGAAGCACCTTGGGATGTTTTACTACGTTAACGTCGCTATATAAATATAAGTTGTTGCAGAGTAGTTTGCTTATCCGGGGTTTTTCAAGCTCTGGGGCCACCAATGACTGTACTCATTTGTCAGTGCTCTTCCAAATCTGAGGGGCAAAATCACACCAAGGATTGCCCTGGTATGATGCAACTTATTAATCTAGATTGTGATTAGCTGACAATTGGCCAATAACATCAGTTTCCAAGATGGAAACCAAGTTTTTTTTGAACAAAAAACAGAATTGGTTGCTAATCAACACATGGGAAAAGGTCCAAGGCAGGAATGCCAGTCCAGGCGTTGAAAGAAAGTAAGAATTCCTCACACATTTTATGACTTTAGGATGTCTCAAAGTTTTTTCACAGCTAATGAAGTTCTTATGTAGTGTAGTCACTGTTGAAGTGCAGGAAACCTAGAAGGTTCACGAGGTTGCTTCTGGAGATGAAGGCGTTGTCTTATGAGGAAAGGTTGAGCAGGTTGGGCCTGTACTCCCTGGAGTTTAAAAGAATGAGAGGTGATCTTATTGAAATGTATAAGATTCTGAGGGGGCTTGACAGGGTAGATGCAGAGAGGATGTTTCCCCTCGCGGGGGAATCTAGAACTAGGGAGCATAGTTTCAAAATAAGGGGCTGCCCATTTAAGACAGAGATGAGAAGGAATTTCTGCTCTTAGAGCATCTTTGGAATTCTCTACCCCAGAGAGCTGTGGAAGCTGAGTCATTGAATATATTTAAGGTGGAGATGGACACATTTTTAAACTATCGGGGAGTCAAGAGTTATGGGGAACAGGCAGGAAAGTGGAGTTGAGGCCAAGATCAGATCAGCCATGATCTTATTGAATGATGGATCAGGCTCGAGAGGCTAAATGGCCTACTCCTGCTATTATTTTTTATGTTCTTATGAAATGTGGCATCCAATTTGTTCACAGCAAGCTCCCACAAACAGCAATGTGACAACGACCAGATAGTCTGGTTTTCAGTGATGTTGGTTGAAAGATAAATATTGGCCAGAGCGCCAAGGAGAATTTCCTTGCTCTTCTGCAAAATAGAATACCATGGGATTATTGACGTCCACCTGAGAGGGAAGAGAGGGGCCTCGGTTTAATGACTCATCCAAAAAGTGGCACTCCCTCTGCACTGCATCGGAGTATCAGCCTTGGTCTCTGGAGTGGGGCTATGAACCCACAACCTTCTAACTAAGAGGCATGAGTGCTACCCACTGAGCCAAAGCTGACACCCTAATGACAGACATTCCCACTAGCTAGCCCATCCTGGCTTTGAAGGGGTCAAAGCCACGATGATAGCTATGGATACCTGATCAGCTGCAAGGTGGGAAGAAGCAACAGTTTGGGTTTTTTTTTTGTGAAAACTACATCAAAGGTAAAAAATGCTGATATTGTGCAGCCCATAAAGCTGTTCAGCACTCAAAGAGCTGAAGTTTCTGCCTTTGAAGTAACTGAAGTTGTTTCCTTGACAACCACGAGTTAGCTTGTTACTGCCCTTGATCTAAAATTCCACTCAGTGGGCTTTCACCTGTCAATATACTGATTACCAGACAGCATGCGTCTATGTCTGGCATGTCATAAATATGTTGGTACACATCAAACACATGCCCATAATTCACCCATGGATTAACATATTTTTGCTACTCATTTTTCTGCATGGGGAATTATCTCCCAGAGCGACGCAGCCAGTAGAAAACCGCACTTTTCCCCCTACATTCTGCTCAGTTGTTGCTCTGGGAAGCATGATTGATTAGTGAAGGTTTTTCCTTAGTCATGCAATATCTTAAAACTTGACAAGTGAACCCATTAGTGATTTGTCTTATCGAAGAATGCCTTGTCTGGGAAGCTGGAAAAACTTTAAATTAACGTCATATCTTTTTGGTTTAAAATGGGAACAGTGCAATTTACAATGGTACCTTCAATTTTCCTTTCACTGTTTCTCTAATTTAATACCAAAAACGTTTAAAAAAAGAATAGAAAGCTCAGGAATGATTTATATGTTTGCAACGCTGACTTTTAATTGTACCTTTACCTGATGGCGATTAGTTCTCTTGTCGGCAGTGAAGTTGAGGAAAAGCTCGGATCGGTTTTGTGTTTAAAATTAAAGGAAGCCACTTTGCTAATTAAAGTTGTCTCAGATATTAAAGCAGTATGCTGTAATTACAAAAGAATTGTTTTACAGCAAATTACTTGCAATTAGGGTTAAGAAAAAGGTCTGCAGCTCGGTGAAGAATCATTCATTTCATTAAGGTTTCTTTGGAGCTAAAATGCCAACTTAAAGCTCAAGTTCTGAGTCAATTCTGCTTTGACGGGCACAGTCTCCCGTTTCCGAGTGAGTATTCCCTCAGTGGGTATCTCACTACACTTGGTTCTAAATGCCCATCACCCCCTGCTGATGCCCTCGTCCTACTCCCACTCAGGCTGAATTAAGTTCCAACTCCACCATTAATTTGACCTCCTCCCAAATTACTGGTCAGAAGCTTCACAACTTCGACGAATTATGTTTTTGAAGTTAAAACATTCACTAATAACCTTGATTTACAGACCTCAGATATAAAAAAAAAACCCAGAAAATGCTGGCAATACTCTGCACATTTAACGGCATCTGTAAAGAAAAAAAAAGAGATTATATGACCTTTGCATGCGAACCCTTCTTCAGAGACCCATTTGCTCTGCGTGATTTGAAAAGCAAACTTTACATTTGCATACTGCATCCCAGACTATACATGGAAATTGCCTTTTGTTTCTCAGCATCATTTAATTTGGAAATATATCAGGAACAGTCATTAGAACTACATTGAATCTTACGGCACGAAAGCAGGTCATTCGGCCCAACAGTCCGTGCCGGGTTTATGCTCCACACGGGCCTTCTCCCACCCCTACTTCATCTCACCCTATCAACATACAGTAGTTTAGCCTTGTATCTGTTGACGAGTAAAGCTTTGTGCGTCTATGCTTTTATGTAAGTAATCCTACTTATGTGTGTCACCACTGCGGCTCGGTGGTTTAGTCCCCGACAAAACTATCGGTCAACCTAGGAGGAGCTAGCTAGTGAGAGCGTCTGCTGCCAAGTGTCAGCTTTGGCTCAGTGGTAGTGCTCTCGTCTCTGAAACTAGAAACATAGAAACATAGAAAATAGGTGCAGGAGTAGGCCATTCGGCCCTTCTAGCCTGCACCGCCATTCAATGAGTTCATGGCTGAACATGCAACCTCAGTACCCCATTCCTGCTTTCTCACCATACCCCTTGATTCCCCTAGTAGTAATAGAAACTAGAAGGTGGTGGGTTCATAGACCCACTCCAGAGACTTGAGCACAAAAATCTAGGTTGTCATTCTGGTGCAGTGCTGAGGGAGCACTGCACTGTCGGATGTGTTGTCTTTTGGATGAGATGTTAAACTGAGGCGACTTCTGCGCTCTCAAGTGAATGTGAAATAGCTCGTGGCACTAATCAAAAAGAAGGGGCGTTCTCCCTGATGGCCTGGCCAGTATTTGTCCTTCAATCAACATCGCTAAAAATCAGATTATCTGGTCATTATCTCATTGCTGATTGGGGGAGTGTGCAGTGTGCAATTTGGTTGCCTCGTTTCCTACATTGCAAGAGTGACGACACTTCGTTAGTACTTCATAGGCTGGAAAGCACTTTGGGACGTCCAGAGGCTGTGAAAGCTGGTGTATAAATGCAAGATCTTTCTCCTACTTTGTCTGGCCACACAGGAGTATGACTTAGGCCTGCCTGTTAGCTCTTCAGCGTTATATGCAGAAACCAAACTTTCATTTCTGGCACAGCAGCCAACCAAAACCCAGCAGAGGGATGATGTTTTATTTTTAGTTACATGAGCTGTTAGAGCGCAGAGCCACTTCTTGTCACTATCCATTTGGCCAGTTACACCAGTTAGCTCTTAGAAGTATGATAATTAATTATTTATTCCATTCATTGAATGAATAATAATCTGCATTACCTCTCGTCTCTGTGTAAAATTCAGACAGAATAGTACAACATATTGGGTTTAATATTCTTTGTTCCTGTTGCTGATGGTTGGGAATTGTTTTGTGGTGAAAATGTACACTCTGACCTTTACTCTGCCTTCCTGGTGGTACAACACAAACGTGGATATGTAGAGCCTCACCCAGCATTGCTTCAAGTATCCGCTTTTCTCAGGCAACAGATGGAGAAGAAGCTACCTGAATGGCATTTCTGCTCTCATTTTTTACTTTACAGTGGTTCCTGTTGAGAAAGAAAGCAATTTATATCGGGGCCGAAATTAATCAACTCACCGCCCAGTGCCGCTGACATTCCTCTGGAAGATCCGCCCAGTGCCACTTTCAAAGTGGCCTGGAGCGGGCGGAAGGGGAGAGCCGCCAGGAACCGCCTACTGACGGTCAGCGGGCAGCCGAGTGGCCAACTGAGCTCCCGCCCGCCGAGCTCCTGCATTGAAGCAGACGGGAGTCGGCGGGACTTGGCGTCAGAACGGGGGTGGACCGTTGGCTGGAGGCTGGTCTGTACCTGACGGTAAGCATGAAGATCCTGAAAAAAAGGTTAGTGAACATTTTATATTTTTTTTTCCACAGTGACTTACCTGGATAGGTGCCCCTGGAAGGTCTTCCGATAGTTAGTTTTTTTCCCCTGATGTTCTTTTTCCGGTTGTTCGAACCTCCGTGGGCCTGACTCCATCCTTGGCGGCACTCGGGCGACAAGCGCCTTTGCCACCGTGAATGAGAGCTCCTGCCCACTACCACCCAGATTGGCGGCGTGCATCGTTCATTTGCTGCCTGCTGACCTTCGAGGGGACTCAGCGATGAATATCCCGCCCAAAGTACCGTCCGGTACCCCAGCGGCCATCGGCGGCATTTTGGGCGGCACTTGGGCGGGCGGAGGCCCTGACTAAATACAGCCCCATAGTGTCTTTCACGATAAAGCTATCAGGAGAGGGGTAGGACTGAAGCTAATTGCTTTCAGGGCAAAACAATTTGGCAAAGGAGGTATCAAGCAGGCATTAAGCCCCTTATTTGTATATGCAATAGACCTAACACCTGTTTCAGGCATGGGCCCTGGATGCCTCTATTTGTGACTGTACCAATATGGTGTACTTTTTAATAATATTCGTTCCTGGGATGCGAGCGTTGCTGGCAAGGCCAGCATTTATTGCCCATTTCCAATTTCCCTTGAGAAGGTGGTGGTGAGCCACCTTCTTGAACCACTGCAGTCCATGTTGGGGGTGAAGGTGCTCCCACAGTGCTGTTAGTAGGGAGGGAGTTCCAAGACTTTGACCCAGCGACGATGAAGGAACGGCTATATATGTGTGTGACTTCGGGGGGAACGTGAGGTGATGGTGTTCCCGTGCACCTGCTGCCCTTGTCCTTCAAGGTAATGGAAGTCATGGGTTTGGGAGGTGCTGTTGGAGAAGTCCTGGTGAGTTGCTGCAGTGCATTTTGTCGATGGCACACACTGCAGCCACGGTGAGCTGGTGGTGGAGGGAGTGAATGTTGAAGGTGGTGGATGGGGTGGCAGTCAAGTGGGCTGCTTTGTCCTGGATGATGTAGAGCTTCTTGCGTGTTGTTGGAGCTGCACTTATCTAGGCAAGTGGAGAGTATTGAGTATTCCATCACACGCCTGACTTTTGACTTGTGGATAGTAGAAAGGCTTTGGGGAGTCAGGAGGTGAGACACTCGCCACAGAGTACCCAGCCTCTGACCTGCTCTTGTTGCCACAGTAATTATGTGGCTGGACCAGTTATGTTTCTGGTCAATGGTGAGCCCCCAGGATGTTGATGTTGGGGGATTCGGCGATGGTAATGCCATTGAATGTCAAGGGGTGGGGGTTAGATGCTTTCTTGTTGGAGATAGTCATTGCCTGGCACTTGTGTGACGCAAATGTTACTAGCCACTTACTAGCCCAAGCCTGAATGCCGTCCAGGTCTTGCTGCATGTGGACATAGACTGCTGGGATATTGTTGGGGCTCATAGCCTTTGCTGTATCCAGTTCATTCAGCCCTTTCTTGATATCACGTGGAGTGAATCGAATTGGCTGAAGACTGGCTTCTGTGATGGTGGGGACCTCAGGAGGAGGCCGAGATGGATCATCCACTCGGCACTTCGGGCCGAAGATGGTTGCAAATGCTTCAGCCTTGTCTTTTGCACTCATGTGCTGGGCTCCGCTGGTGTGGAATTGGTGTGCACACGCCACATTAAATGCACTGGCGCATGTTTTTCACCTGAAAAACGGGTGTCTCATAAGCAAATTTCTAAGTTATGACCTTTGGGTCACCAGGTTATTATCATAAACGTTTACATTACTTTATCAGTCAGGCAGTACTTAAGTCTCGGAGTGGAGCTTGAACGTGCAAGTTTCTCACTCATGAACAGAAGTGCAATTAACTGAACAAATCTGAGACTTGAAAATACCCTCTGTGCAATTCAATTTTAGCTCAATGGGGAGGAAGATTCCACAGCTCAAAAGTGAAAATAGATGAAGAGTTTGCAAAAGCACAGAGCTTAGAGACAGAGCTGGGAGACTCGCAAATTGAATGATTCACAAGCAGAGTGAGGAATTTTGTGAGCGCAGGAATTGGTGGAGAGGAGGATGATGGTGAAGAAGGTCTGACTGAAAATGAGGAGCCACTGAGCCCAAGGTCTCTAAGTTAATAGAAACGAGAGCAGACCTGCGGGAGAGCGAGAGAAGCGGCCACAGATAAAGGCCAGCCTGAGAACCCGAAGGGAGCGCGAGTGTCAGGGAGCAAGGTAAGTGATGTCAGCGCAAGGGAAGGAGCTGATTGGTGAGTAGTTGGTTATTGTTTTTTTTTAAGTCTTAAGTTTACTTCTGTTCAATTACTCAAATAAAATAAGTTAGTTAATAGTCGAATAAATAAAGGCATGGCGAGGCAGATCGGTCCAGTGGAAAGGACAATCTATGCCATGTGGGAACTCCAGGACGCTTCCCATGTTCTGGACAACCACATGGGCAGGAGGTGTCATCAGCTGGAGGAGCTTGAGTTCCGGGTTTCAGATTTAGAACTGAGATGAGGAGAAATTTCTTCTCTCAGAGGGTTGTGAATCTGTGGAATTCGCTGCCTCAGAGAGCTGTGGAAGCTGGGACATTAAATAAATTTAAGACAGAAATAGACAGTTTCTTAAATGATAAGGGGATAAGGGATTATGGGGAGGGTGCGGGGAAGTGGAGCTGAGTCCATGCTCAGATCAGCCATGATCTTATTGAACGGCGGCGCAAGCTCGGGGGGCCTTGTGGCCTACTCCTGCACCTATTTCTTATGTTCTTATGTTCAGCAGCAGCTGGCATTGCAGCGGTGCATCCCTGAAGCTGAGAGTTACATGGATAGCACATTTCAGGCGGTGGTCACCCTGCAGCTAAAGTGTGTGCGGGCCGAGAGGGAATGTGTGACCACCAGACAGAAGAGAAGGATCAGGCAGGTAGTGCAGGAGTCCCCTGAGTGCATCTTGCTCTCCAACCAGTATTCTGTTCTGAGTACTGGCGAGGGTGATGGTTTCTCTGGGTATTACAGCCAGAGCTAAGTCCATGGCACCATGGGTGTCTCAGCTGTACAGGGGAGGAGAAGGAAGACAGGGCAAGCAATACTGGTAGGAGATTCTATAGTTCGGAGAGCAGACAGGCGTTCCTGCAGCCGCAGACGTGACTCCATGAAGGTATGTTGCCTCCCTGGTGCCAGAGTCAAGGATGTCACTGAGCAGCTGCAGAACATTCTGAGGGAGGAGGGTGAACAGCCAAAGGTCGTGATCCATATTGCTATCAATGACACAGTTAGAAAGAGGGATGAGGTCCTTCAGGCAGATTTTAGAAAGCTAGGAAAGACATAAAAAAGCAGGACTTCAAATGTACTAATCTCTAGAATACTCCCGGTGCCACACGCGAGTGAGTATAGAAATAGGAGGATAGAGCAGATGAATGCATGGCTGGAGAGATGGTGCAAGAGCACTTAAGATTCCTGGGGCATTGGGGCCAGTTCTGGGGGAGGTGGGACGTATACAGGCCGGATGGGCTGCACCACAACAGAGCCAGTATTAATGTCCTTGCGGGAGGTTTGCTAGTGCTGTTGGGGGCGGGGTTTAAACTAATTTGGCAGGGGGTGGCCACCTTATACTACTGAGTGACATGCTAGGCCATTCCAGAGGGCAGTTAAGAGTCAATCACATTGCCATGGGTCTAGAATCACATATAGGCCAGACCGGGTGAGCATGGCAGATTTCCTTCCCGAAAGGACATTAGTGAACCAGATGGTTTTTTTACGACAGTCCATTGGTTCATGGTCACCATTACTGATACTAGCTTTCTATTCCAGATTTAAAACATTTAAGAAACTGAGTTTAAATCCCCAACTGGCATAGTGGGATTTGAATTCAAGTCCCTAGATCATTAGTCCAGGTCTCTATAAGTGGCTTTCCTTGGGTGTTTTCGAAGCACTTTACAATAGTTCTAACGCTAGAATTACTGTACTGGACAGATGAATGAGTCAGGGATGGGTAGCTTGGTCCGAGTACTGGCAATGCTTCTATTAAAGTTAAAACACACACCTGCACCCAGTAAAACCACACACATCCTGGTGTGTAAAACAACAAACACAGTACAATACATAGTTTGGCCCATCTAAACAGGCCCCTAACGCAAAGTACCCATGTCTAAAACACCTCCCCTGAAATCCCCTAAAGCTTGGTTGGGACACACGACACCCTTTCACACTATGCGGTGGTCCATGGGCTATGGATAAATGTTCACCAATTACCCTTCTGGCTTACTCGCTGCTTCTCCCGATGAGGTGTATCTTCTGGGTCTGTACCAAACTGTGGTATTCAAGTCCAGTCTCAAGATCAGCCTCCCAGTCGAAGTAGCAAGGCTCTCTTGGCTCGTAGATGGTGGTTTCTTCTCTCTGTTCCAGGTGGACTGCTCAGTCCTTGTGCATTGTAAGCAGCTGTAGAAGAGGTGAGAGAGAGAGATGGCTTCCAACTGCCGTTCTCTTAATCAAGACTGCTTAAAATCCAACTGTCCTTTCCGCCTGAGGCTGTCCAACTGAAAAGCAAAATCCAAGTCTTTGCCTGCCCCTTTGTCAAACTGGGCTGTCCCTCGATGGGTGACTCTGATGAGTCTGTGGTCAAAATAGCTTTACTTTATCTTTCGATGGCCTGAAACTTAGGCCACTTTACTTAATGTCTCACGAATGGGTTCCAATTCCATGACAAAAAGGCGCTCATCAACCATGATGTTACTGCATTCAACCATTCTCATTCCCACCCAGCTGATATGTATTCAACTTAAACATGTTTGGACCTGCTCCAGGTCAGCTTTTCTGCTGTGCAGTGAATATGTCCCAGCAAAGTTCAAAACTTGTAAGTCCCAAAGTTCAAGCCGATTTTTTGGCAGAATCTTACACCTCTGCATTGCTAGTCCAGTAACATAACCACTTTGCTACTGTAGACAAAACTGTAATAGAACAATTGGCTGGCTTTAAAGAGAATACATTCACACTAAGAGGAAAGGTAGGGCAACTAAAGTCAGAGCTCCTGGGATGACGAAAGAAATAGAAAGTAAGATGAAACAGAAAAAGAGCGTGTATTACAGACGTCAGATCGAGAATACATCTGAGAATCAGGCTAAATATAGAACGCTCAGAGGAGAAGTGAAAAAGAAAATAAGAGGGGCAAAGAGAGCGTCTGAGAATAGAATGGCTGCTAACATAAAAGGGAATCCAAAAGTCTTCTATAGACATATAAATAGTAAACGGGTAGTACGAAGAGGGGTGGGGCCGATCTGGGACCAAAAAGGAAACCAACGCATGGAGGCAGAGAGTATGGCTGTGGGACTGAATGAGTACTTTGCATCTGTCTTCACTAAGGAAGAAGATACTGCCACAGACATCGTGAAGGAGGAGGTAGAGGAGATACAGGATGCGATAAGCATTGATAAAGACAAGGTACTAGAAAGTCTGGTGGAGATAAGTCACCAGGACCGGATGGGATGCATCCTAGGACACTGAGGTTAAGGTGGAAATCCCAGAGGTACTGGCCATAATTTTCCAATCCTCCTTAGAAATGGGGGAGGTGCCAGAGGACTGGAGAATTACAAATGTTACACCATTGTTCAAAAAAGGGTGTAAAGATAAACCCAGCAACTATAGACCAATCCGTTTTACCTCGATAGTGGGGAAGCTTTTAGAAACAATAATCAAGGAAAAATTAACAGTCACTTGCACAAGTGTGGATTCATTAAGGAAAGCCAGCACAGATTTGTTAAAGGCAAATCATGTTTAACCAACTTGATCGAGTTTTTTGATGAGGTAACAGAGAGGGTTGATGAGGGCAATGCGGTTGATATGGTGTAGATGGATTTCCAAAAGGTGTTTGACAAAGTGTCACATAATAGGCTTGCCAGCAAAGTTGAAGCCCATGGAATAAAAGTGACAGTGGCAACATGGATCCAAAATTTGCTAAATGACAGGAAACAGAGAGTAGTGGTAAATGTTTTTGTATGGAGGAAGGTATACAGTGGTGTTCCACAGGGGTCGGTTCTAGGACCACTGCTTTTCTTGATATATATTAATGACTTGGACTTGGGTGTACAGGGCACAGTTTCAAAATTGGCAGATGACACAAAACTTGGAAGTATAGTGAACAGTGAGGAGGACAGTGATAGACTTCAAGAGGACATAGGCAGGCTGGTGGAATGGATGGACACCTGACAGTTGAAATTTAAAGCAAAAAAGTGTGAAGTGATACATTTTGGTGGAAACAATGAAAAGAGGAAATATAACATATGAGTACAATCCTGAAGGGGGTGCAAGAACAGAGAGACCTGGGGGTATATGTGCACAAATCATTGAAGGTGGCATGCAGGTTGAGAAATTGGTTAAAAATGCTACGGGATCCAGAGCTTCATGAATAGAGGCAAGAGCTGGATTTTCGGGTTTTTGCGTTTTCGCTCGTTTCTGGGCACAAATCAAGGCAAAATCAAAAACTTAGCGCCAGGTTAACATTAGTGCCAGAGTGCGCAACTTTTGCCAAATGAAAGTTCACGAGGAGCGTTAGCGCTAACTCCGGCATTGCACCACACAATTTGTGATCCGGAGCTGAAAATTCCGGCTGAAGAGATCGGCCATTCTGCCCATCCGCAAATTTTAACATCTTATTTTCTTCCCGCGCTTCTGATCTGATCTCCGATGGCAAACGCAAATGCAGGGCGTGAACGCGTGCATGCGCACTACACCCGGGCTGAATCAGCCATTTTAAAGTTGGATTTTGATCATGGAGGACGAGGAAGCAAGACAGCATGCCAGGCGATTCAATCAGGAGGCTAACAAAGCTCCAGTGGAGGCTGTGGCGAAAAGACCCTTATGGCCCTTATGGCTAAAGGGACCAAGGGGTGTGGAGAGAAAGCAGGAAAGGGGTACTGAGGTGAATGATCAGCCGTGATCTTATTGAATGGTGGTGCAGGCTTGAAGGGCCGAAAGGCCTACTCCTGCACCTATTTTCTATGTTTCTATGTAAGACGGCAGGAGTTACATCGCAGGGGTGGATCCAGACCACTGCCATCCATTTTTAAACGCATATGGAGGGAAATGTCTGAGGAGGTTTCTGCCTCAGACACAGTGGTCAGGAATGGCACACAGTGCTGAAAGATGTTCAATGATCTTTCGAGGGTCATTAGAGTGAGTACTATTTTTATTCATGCACTACTTCATTACTTCAATTATAAATCTGATACACTATGTGTTCTCATGCTTTTTAGTGCATGAGGACGATGACATAACTTTCTTGGGGTTCAACAACTCCAAGGCTCCTGGGACCAGTGGCGTGCAGCAACGCAGCCTGGGGTTGAATCCCACATGCCATCTCTCCGGAGGGTGAATCAGCAAAGTCGGTGCACTGACAGACAGGCAGACGTCAAACTGGACATGCTGGGACTGTCCAGAGAGAACATCCAGCTCACCCATCAGCTCCTTGATGTCCGGGGTAGGATGACCATAGAGACTCTCACTGTGACGATTACGATGGTAGGGTCACAGATTGTCAGTGTGAGCTGTGAAACCTGCGAGGCCATCAGTGCCCACACGAGGCTGGTGGCTTCCAGCTGTGACACTGGAGTCCCGAAGAGTGTGGCGCGAACCCTTGCGGAATATAGCGCATCACAGGCACAAGCTCTGCTTCAGCTTGGGCGCGTGATGCAGTCCACAAACCCTCCTGCCATACTCTCTGCGTTCCCCAGTGTGACACTCAGACCCACACCACCTAAGACTGGCAACACCGATGAAGAGGCTCGCCAGTCAGAAGCTGGGCCTTCCACGCCACGAGCTGTTCCAGGGTGTCCCCAGGCAGTCTCTCCATTGTCTCTCCTCCCAACACAGCAGCGCTCTGACAACGTTGCTGCATGCCATCTTGGTACCACTTGGGTTAGGATCAGCAGGCAAGGGAGGGTTTTAAAGGGAAGGGGCGGGGGGCAAAAGACGGTGGGAAAAAATAGTAGGGCAGGGGTTGCTGCATTTATGTTGTTGATGCTGGATGCATCGTATGTTTAATGTTTTATTATTATGTTCTGATTTATGTTGTTCATAATGTTGTTGTTGTTATTGTTATTATTCTTGTTGAATTATCACACTTCTGGATGCAGCTAATTTATGCTTTTTAATAAAATTTACAAAGTTTACAAAGTTGGCAAAGTTTACAATGTTTAATAAATTATTTTGTTCACTTTGACCATTCCTGTGCAGTGTCTCATTTGCAGAATAAGAGGGGGAACAGTCAACATAGTGACCAGGATAGAGAGACCAGGCAACGGTCAAACGTGTCGTCCACTCTTCAAGCAAAGTGTTTAATTATGAGTTGCTGATGTAAGGCTTTTGCAGCGGCAAAATTTCCACAGTGCCCCCCCGGTGGTTGTGTTTCGGGGTGTGGGGGTGGGTGTGGGGTGGCATGGGTTCCTCGCCAAGCTCCTCTTCCTCGTCTTCCTCCTACATAAGAATATAAGAACATAAGAAATAAGAGCAGGAGTAGGCCATATGGCCCCTCGAGCCTGCTCCGCCATTCAATAAGATCATGGCTGATCCGATCATGGACTCAGCTCCACTTCCCCGCCCGCTCCCCATAACCCCTTATCCCTTTATCGTTTACAAAACTGTGTATTTCTGTCTTAAATGTATTCAATGTCCCAGCTTCTAAAGCTCCCTGAGGCAGCGAATTCCACAGATTTACAACCCTCTGAGAGAAGAAATTTCTCCTCATCTCTGTTTTAAATGGGCGGCCCCTTATTCTAAGATCATGCCCTCTAGTTCTAGTCTCCCCCATCAGTAGAAACATCCTCTCTGCATCCACCTTGTCAAGCCCCCTCATAATCTTATACGTTTTGATAAGATCATCACTCATTCTTCTGAATTCCAATGAGTAGAGGCCCAACCTACTTAACCTTTCCTCATCCCCAGAATCAACCTAGTTAATCTTCTCCAAAGCAAGTATATCCTGTCATAAATATGGAAACCAAAACTGCACTCAGTATTACAGGTGTGGCCTCACCAATACCTTATATAGCTGCAGCAAGACTTTCCTGCTTTTATACTCCATCCCCTTTGCAAGAAAAGCCAAGATTCCATTGGCCTTCCTGATCACTTGCTGTACCTGCATACTATCCTTTTGCGTTTCATGCACAAGTACCCCCAGGTCCCACTGTACTACAGCATTTTGCAATCCTTCTCCATTTAAATAATAACTTGCTCTTTGATTTTTTCTGCCAAAGTGCACGACCTCACACTTTCCAAAATTATACTCCATCTGCCAAATTTTTGCCCACTCACTTAGCCTATCTATGTCTTTTGCAGATTTTTTGTGTCCTCACAAATTGCTTTTTCTCCCATTTTTGTATCCTTCTCTCCCCTCTCTCCTGAGGTGGTTCTGCAATCCCCATTGGCAAATCCTGTCCCCTCATGATGGCTAAATTGTGTAGCATGCAGCACACCACAATGAACTCAGAGACATACTATGGGAAGTATTGCAGGCAGCATCCAGAGTGATCCGGGCATCGGAAGCGCTGCTGGAGCACTCCAATTGTCTGTTCGACGATGTTGCGTGTGGCTGCATGGCTCTCATTATAATGATATGCGGAAAAACAGAGGGACCTTGGAGTGTATGTCCACAGATCATTAACGTTAACAGGACAGATCGATAACGTAGTTAAAAAAGCGTACAGAATGCTTTCCTTTATTAGCCGACACTAGTTAGGCCACAGCTTGAGTACTGCGTGCTGTTCTGATCACCACATTACGGGAAATATGTGATTGCACTGGAGAGGGTACAGAGGAGATTTACGAAGCTGTTGCCAGGACTGGAAAATTTTAGCTATGAGGAAAGATTAGATAGGCTGAGGTTGTTTTCTTTTGAACAGAGAAAGCTGAGGGGGGATTTAATTGAGGTGTATAAAATTATATAGGGCCTCGATAGAGTGGATAGGATGAACCCTATTTCCCTTAGCAGCCGGTTCAATAACCAGGGGGCATAGATTTGAAGTAGTTAATAGAAGGATTAGCGGGGAGATGAGGAAAACAGATTTCACCCAGGGATGGTGGGATTCTGGAACTCATTGCCTGAAAGGGTGATAGAGGCAGAAACCCTCATTGCAGTTAAAAGTACTTGGCTGTGCACTTAAAGAGCAATGACCTACAGGGCTACAGACCTAATGATGGAAGTTGGGGTCAATCTGGGTAGATCTTTTTCGACCGACACCAACCCAATGGGCCGAATGGCTTCCTTCTGTGTCGTAATTTTCTATGATTCTAAGCTGGGGCTTTTCTCCGTAGAGCAGCGACGATTAAGAGGAGATTTGATAGAGGTGTTCAAAATCATGAGGGGTGTGGAGAGAGCAGATAGAGAGAAAATTGTCCCATTGGCAGAAGGGACGAGAACCCGGGACACAGATTTAAGATTGGTAAAAGAAACAAAGGCAAAATGAGGAAATCAGCTTTTTACACAGCGAGTGGCAAGGATCTGGAATGCACGGCCTGAAAGTGTGGTGGAGGCAGACTCAATCACGGCTTTCAATAGGGATTGGATAAGTATCTGAAAGAAAATATTTGCAGGGCTACGGGAAAAGGGTGGGGGAGTGGGATTAGCTGAGGTGCTCTTGCAGAGAGCCGGCATGGTCTCGACGGGTCGAATGGCCTTCTTCCGTGATGTAACCATTCTATAGGGCCCAAATTTGCCCAGGAATTGCTCCTTTTTTTTTGGAGCAACTTGATTTTTCTGGAGTATCTTAAAAATCCCCGTTCTGCACATTCAATTTGCGGCAGTGTAAGTAAGTTAGTTAGGATTTTTTTAGTTTTGTTTTTTTTTGAAAAGGGTGCGTTACCAGCCACCTACACCATTTTGGCCATTTAAGCCACTTTGCACAGCTAATAATTGCTCCAAACTAACTTAGGCCAGCGTATGTGGCCACTTGTGGCCACGCAGAAAAGCCTTGCGGAGAGTTAAGAAATCAGGGTAGGTGACTTAATGACTTGACTAAAGAATGTGAATCAGATCAAACAGCTACACAGGACCTATGAAAACTTCGCAAAGTTAATTTATTATACAACAGAAGCATTCATGGAAGCTTAAACTACAAAAATAAAAGAAGTAAAGAGACAAAACATATTGACTTAATTTTTTCAAAATATCCAAATAAAAACAGTTATCACCCCTCTCATTAAAATTCCCTCACAATCAAAACTCTCTCCCCGCCTCCCATCAAAACTCCCCCCCCCCCCATCAAAATTCCCCCCTGGCCCCCAATCAAAACACTCTCTCCCCCCCCGCCCCGATCAAAACTCTCCCACCACCCCATCAAAACTCTTCTCCTCCTTCCTCCTCATCAAAACTGCCCCCCGCCCCCTGCCTGATCAAAACACTCTCCCCCCCGGATCAAAACACTTCCTCCCCCCCCCCATTAAAACTCTCCTCACTAAACAAATCACAACCATCAATAAATAAAAAATAAAACTCAAGTCCTACCTCGGCCCGGGAAGTCAGCTGCCTGGCCGGCGTGCATCGTGAGGCCACTCGGCCTGGGATAGGGGCGGGACATCGGGTTCCGCGCTGCAGAGGAGCTACTGCGCATGTGCGAAACCTCCAGTGCGCATGCGTTGAGCTGCCGGCACTCCTTTGAGCGCAGGGCCCTAGCTCCGCCTCCTAATTGAATTGCCACGCCGCGCCAAGTCATTGGAGAGCGGCCAGAATGCGGGGACAACTTTTTGCCACTGTTTTTATCCTAGGAACTCAGTGCATCTCACATGAGTGCGCCGACAAAACGGATGGGCCAAAATACAAGCACACATACACACATATACAAGCACACACGCACGCATAGACGTATACTAGCACACACGCATGCATATACACATATACTAGCACACGCGCACTCATACACATGCATACAAACACACACGCATGCACACACATGTATACTAGCACACAAGCATGCATACACACATATACAAGCACACATGCACTTATGCACAGCTGCTTGCCACAGACGCACGTACACACACTCATATGCGCATGCATACAAACATGCGCATGTGTACATACACACATACACGCACATGTGTTTGCAAACGCGCTCATGCACACACAACCTTTGCTTCAGAGAATACTGGATAATGACCAGAAATGGGGGTCCTGGCTGATTTCCCCCCACCCCCTCCATCACCCCACCCCTCAATTCTTAGCCCACGGTTACCATGGATAGTTACCAGACTGACACCAGCTAATTCCGTGCAGAACAGAGATGCAGTCTGCAATCCTTTTGCTTTTTATGGCTCACAAGCACAGCAAGCTGTGCATTTACCAAACGAGCTCCCAGAGCTTTTCACAATTGATGCAAATCAACACGAGTATATCATTGAATGAATATTAGCTAAAGAATTTATGTTACAAAACAGCCTGACTCAGAGGCAGAGATTCATATGATTTGTAGATTAATGATAATTATCACAGAATGTCGGCAGCATAGAAACAGATCATTTGGTCTGACTTCATGGCTCCTCAGCTAATCATTTTTTTCCTGCTCAAATCGTTCTCTTTTCCAAGTAACTCTGATTTGTGGAAGAGAATTCCACAATCCAACCACCCTCTGTGTAAAGAATGTTTTGCTCACCTCAATTATGATTGAGCTGGAGTTCTTTAATTGGTAAAACCCTTCTTATCTATCTGAAGTGCATGATCCAGAAATGCAATTAGTGCCAAATTGTTTATGCAAGTGTTGCAGAAGGCACAGGAATTTTTGTTCATTCCCATATAATGTAAAATGAAATCACCATTACCGCATTTGTTACGCGGCACTAATGTATTGTTCATTTCTAGCACTCTATCGATGCTTCATTTAGTAAAGATGCCAGCTGTAGCTCAGTGAGTAGCACTCTCACCTCTGAGTCAGAAGGTTGTGTGTTCAAGTCCCACTCCAGGGATTTGAGCACTTGATCTAGGTTGATACTCCAGTGCAGCACTGTTGGAGGTGCTGTGCTTCGGATGAGATGTTAAACCGAGACCCTGTCTGCCCTCTCAGGTGGACATAAAAGATCCTGTGACACTGTTCAAAGAGCAAGGGAGTTCTCCCTGGTGCCTTGGCCAATATTTATCACTAAAACAGATTATCTGGTTATTATTACAGTTGTGGGAGCTTGCTGTGCACAATTTGGCTGCCGCCTTTCCAACATTACAGCAGTGACTACACTCCAAAAGTACTTAATTAGCTGTAAAACACTTTGGGAACGTCCTGAAGTTGTGAAAGGCGCTATAGAAATGCATAATCCTTCTTACTAAATTTGTTCCATGGTGTGAAACCCCAGGAAGGTACTAGGTTCGGAATGTGATTAGTTAACTGGTTTGTGTTGGAGTGGAACTGGTCTCAGGGCAATCTGGACTAAGGAGCAAAGAAAATAATTAAGCCAAGGCACTTGCTCCCAGTTGCTTTCTGGTGACAGATGTTGGAATATATTCATGTACAGATATTTAGTGAGAACAGAAACAATCTTAGCTGTTGAGAATTAAATAATGGTTAGAAGCGAGACAACAGAGGAGGATTTAAGGGCAGTTTGGTGCGAAGTGGCTGGTGGTGTCCACAGGGTTCAGTTCATGGCCCACGTCCATTCACTGTGTACATGAATGGTTTGGATCTCGGCCTAGCTGGACTGGTGTTGAAATTTGAAGATGATACCAACAAATGTATTGTAAGCGGTTTTGATCCTAGCCCAATTGCTAGACGGACGGTTCGAATCGCCCCCCACCTTACGAAAGTTCTAGACCCGGGAATTATTATTCAGAGTGTAAATGAAATGAGTCACGGACAGGAATGCTTCGGTGAAAAATCGCACTTATATTTATTTGGTCTAACATACACTGGCTAAAACATGCACTACTAAACGCAATCACTGTCTCTGTGGAGAATAAAATCCACGTTACAAACACCATACATACAGTACAGAAATGAGACCTAGTAACATGCAGTAACCCCCTGGTGGATTCTACCAACAAATTGCCCAGTCGAAGCTTCCTCCCCAGAATAGCCCTGAAAAGCTTCACTTCTGAGAAAACCCTGAACCCTTACACCTCACCCAGCTCGCCTGGGATATCTGGTTACTGGCTTGGGACACTTGCGACCATGCTCACCACCACACGCAGCCGGTCTCGATCGCTCTCTCCTGCGGAACTGTGGCTTCCTCCTTGGTGGTGCGAGAGCGAGAGGGAGAAGAAGCAGCTCTCTCTCTCTTCCTTCCTTTCTTACTTTCTTCTCGTACATCGATCTTGGTGGAGCAAGAGTGAGAGGGCGAGAGAGCTCTCTCTCTAGATACAAACTGCAAGCTCCAAGCTCCAAGCTCCAAGCTAAAAATAAAGTGGAAAGAGCCTGTGTTTATGGGAGTTGTGCTTTCCCGCCAATCTTTAAAATGTTTTTGTTTCTAAGCGCAGGCACTTATTCAGTGATGGGCCATCCAACTCATGTGTGTTGGGCTGATGGCCCTTAGTCTGGGCATTTTTCTCAGTCTTTGCATT
This sequence comes from Pristiophorus japonicus, assembly GCF_044704955.1. Classification (NCBI taxonomy): domain Eukaryota; kingdom Metazoa; phylum Chordata; class Chondrichthyes; family Pristiophoridae; genus Pristiophorus; species Pristiophorus japonicus. The sequence continues at coordinate 19,728,551 of NC_091980.1, forward strand.
GGGAAAGACCTGGCTCCTCTTTGGCTGGCCAGGCTAGTGGGTTCATTGTTCTGCTCTTCTTCTGAGATGGAGATGAGAGGTGCTTTTGCATATTAGAGTGGCTTTGTCAATGGCCCCACTTCCTGGCCGACAGCTCTTTTGTCAATGGATGACTGACAGTTCTTTTGTCAGCTAAGTGCCATGCGGTCTCTGGCGTTTTAACAAAAGAACAGCTTTCTCACGTATCTGCGCAGGGTGAACTCATCACAGGGAAAATACCCTCAGAAAAAAAATAAAATCCACAAAATATCCTCGTCTGGGTCCATTCTTTAAACAGACTTTGCGATCGCTTCAGTCCCCCATTTGATGCTTTTTCTTTCCATAAAGCATCACTCGACGAGAGAGCAAAGGCCAAAGTCTCCCACAAGTGACGCAGTTCCCCTGATTTTACGTTTTAAAACCCCAGAACTGTACCCCTTACTGCGTGTCACAGTTCCCTTCTACAGAGTCAAGACATCAGTGAAAACGGCTTCTTAACACACGGTTGGGTTCCATTCCACGAGACGTTACAAAAAAACACCGCGCACTTCGCACTGTACTGCATTGACAGGTGATAACATATTGCAAAAATCAAAACAGCACACATCGCGCAATACAGAGTGTAAAACTATAACCAGAATCTACAATACACTTGCTTACAGAACTTTGGTACATTACAAATTTTAGCAGGGAGAAACCATCATCAACATACATCAATTACACCTCTCCGGGTCGATCTAACACCTCTTGCCACCGCTCTTGGAGCATCTGGCTCCGTCGACTGCAGCTGGTGTAAAACAAGTAGCCTACAAGCAACAATTGTATGATAACCAATGCATGGGAACAGACGCGGATCCAGGGAGGAATCTACACGCAGACCGATGTCCCACCATAGTGGCGAGACAATCCGCTTGATTTCCTCCCCCAGTTCTACTGTCTTTTGCTCTAAAGTGTAAAAATGTTTTTGGGAGAGCTCGACGTCCTTTATTAACTCAGTGAGGTGTTCTGGCAGAAAAGGGATCGGGTACCTGAAATGCTCCACATAGTCCTGGATATGCGTGAAGGTGTTGTTCACAGTGAAGTGAATGGTCGACGGTTCGGTGATGGGAGTAATTCTCTCTGTGCCACTTGAACCTCAGCCTTGGGTTTGAAACAAAAGCTGCTGTCGCTTACCAGACACCACATGTCCTGGCTGTACCGGTAGCGGAGCACACTTGTGGTCCCACTCCCCACGTATGCTACCTGTGGAGGTACGTGATCTGGTGCCATCACTTCCATGGTGCAATTGATAGGTTCCGCATCAGCAGAAGCAAACCCACATTCTGATTGAGCAAAAGCATTCAAGGGCTGGGGACACAGTATTACGTGTGCACCCCGGCTCCGGCATCTGGAGAGGTCAGTGCATGTCGTAGCATGATCTCACTTTATGACATACGGCGGGACCACTTTAAAACGAACATGCACTCCTCCACGAATGACCCCGATATTCTCAACCCTGTATATCGGTGCTGGCTGGGGTGACCTGCCCATTACCGGCATCCTTACTATATGGTTGGACCGCCCACAATCTACAGGGACAGTGTAGCCTTCAGAGGCTAAACGAAGCTTGCACGGGCTCAACGAATTGCTGTAACGGTGCAGTGCGGTGAGATGCTTGTTGCTTAACCATGAAGGGACGCGACCTTGCCTCAGGTCCTCCAGGTTACTGTGGTCCTTGCCCAGCAACCATGCTCCATACAACACACACACCTCATTCCGTGCCACCTGCTCTGAGGCATTCCTGTCCTCCTGTATCAAATCAATAACAGTTTTAGCATGCCTCTCCAGCTCCGCAATGACCTCCTTTAAATGAACGGTCATTGCCTGGTCCTCATGAAGCTCTGAACCCACCACTGTGTTCTCTTCCCCTAGAATCTTACGCAGTTGGTTCTTTAACCCAGTGATCTGCATCTGGAGTTGTACATCATCCATATTATTAACAATACCCATTCCTGTACTGAACGCTGTGGCTACATTATTCCAAGTCCCTCTTCTCTGCCTCTCGGACCCCACACTATTCCCAACATTCAGATCATAAAGCTGTTCTTTATCTACATTTTCATAGTCCATTTCATAAAATTCCTGAATTATCACTTTTAACAGAGCTTCATAAAGCTTCTGCGTCTTCTTCAGGCACCACACAGGCAGGTGGACTTCAGTCAGGTTCAGGATCACGGATGCCACGGAGTAGTGCACGTTCTGAAACAAAACTTTGTCAGTAGGGATTAACACTAACCTATTCCCCGGACCCCTGGTGGTGGTGGGACACAGATCTACAGTCGTCTGTACCATCAGGGCTCTGGGCCGGGGCTTCCTGGTGTATGAGATGAGCTCTGTGGCGTTGATGGTGTTTGGGGGATTTGGGATCGCACCGACATTGGGCCTTGAACCCACACAGACAAACAATGTACACTGGGCTTCGAACCCATTCAGACAAGACATTGGGCCTCGAACCCACACAGACAAACAATGTACACTGGGCCTCGAACCCATTCAGACAAGACATTGGGCCTCGAACCCACACAGACAAGACAGACAAGACATGACATGGATCCCTTGTTTCTCCTTCCACCACGTTTCCCAACACAATCTCGTATCTTTGGCTCGATTCACTCCTAGTAAGACAAAAAATGAAAGAAAAATCTTTTGCTCTGTTGGGGCCGCCCCCTCACAGGTCCTTCTCCAGTTATTCACATATTTTTCATCTTTAAATCAATTTAGCTAAGTCAAATGTCCAGCCTTTGTGATCTAAATGACTGGACTTCACACAGCACTGTCCTATACAGGTTCAAGTTCAGCTACACCTTGAGGTGATTTCCATATAAATCAATTACACCTCTCCGGTAATTGCCTGCTTGAAAGAAAAATAAAAGAACATCCATTGTGGCTTTTCTGTCCTCCCAATGGGTTAATTCATTGAGCTGATTTTCCCTTACTGTTACTGAGGGAAAACATCCACTCAAAATATAACTTAAAATATAACTTCAAAATTTTTTACAAATGCTCGGAATAACACATTACTATTGACAAGGTGTTGCTGTCTGCTTGCACAGAGTGTTACCTTTTTTTTAAAGTTCGACAAACACGCATACTAATGTATGGTACCACGCATACCAATAGTTTACACAACACAATGGTTCTCTCTTTCATGCATAATAGCAGCACACAGCCTTTTCTCCACTGGTCACATTCTTGAATTGGTCGGAAAATTTTTATTTTAAAATACCAAATATATGCGATTGCCTCTTGTCCAGAACGAGAGGTTTTTCACACATTTTAAACCAACCAAAATTTCACCATGGCCATAATGAAAGTTTGGTTTTCCCAGGTTAATTTAACATCAATAATTCCAAATTATTTCAAACCAATATCAAACGAATCAGTACCAGTTGAAAAAAACTATACAGACACACACACACACACTTAAAGACAAGGTATAAACTATCCACATGCTTTTAACTTTACCATTCACACTGAAACATCAGAGGTTTTTAGTCCAGCTTTCCTCCACCCGTGTCCCATAACCTGCTGTGATGCGGCCACTAAAATCTGTACTGGGTCGTCGGCTGTCTTCCTGCAGCTCTGTTTTGCCTCAGCACCCTCGTAACCTGGCTTCCCTCCTTTTGGGAGCCTACAATCCCTGCTCCAGTGCCCCAAATTCCCAAAGTTATATTACTCTTGAGATTGACCCGCATTACCTTCCTCTTGTCTCCATTCTTTCTTTTGCCTAACTTCTCCTTTAACTTCGTGCCCTACTATCGACCCTGCATCTAACTGTGCCTCGGACTCCCTGAGCTCTGCCTCTAACTTACCAACCTGCTCATCTAGCAGTCGGACTTGTCTTTGTAGACAGATGAGCCATATCGCCTTTTCAATACTGTGCCTATGGCTCCTTGCCCTCAGTCTATTCTGCCGCTGCGTGCAATAAGCCTAGCACCCATTTCTTAGTGCTGTTAACCTTCTTAAATACATATGAAGCAATCCCTTTCTCCATTTGGGATCTTTTGCCAGAAGCGCTGTCCATGACTGATTTACATTCCTTTTACCTAGGTCCTGCCACGGTCACCAGAGATTTAAGCGGTTTTGATCCTAGCCCAATTGCTAGACGGACGGTTCGAATCGCTCCCGCCTTACGAAAGTTCTAAAACTAGGAATTATTATTCAGAGTGTAAATGAAATAAGTCACGGACAGGAATGCTTCGATGAAAAATCGTACTTATATTTATTTGGTCTAACATACACTGGCTAAAACATGCACTACTAAACGCAATGACTGTCTCTGTGGAGAATAAAATCCAGGTTACAAACAACATGCATACAGTACAGAAATGAGACCAAGTAACATGCAGTAACTCCCTGGTGGATTCTAACTCCACCCCTACCAACAAATTGGCCAGTCAAAGCTTCTTCCCCAGAATAGCCCTGAAAAGCTTCACTTCTGAGAAAACCCTGAGCCCTTACACCCCACCCAGCTCACCTGGGATATCTGGTTACTGGCTTGGGACACTTGTGACCATGCTCACCACCACACGCAGCCGGTCTCGATCGCTCTCTCCTGTGGAACTGCGGCTTCCTCCTTGGTGGCGCGAGAGCAAGTGGGAGAAGAAGATGCTCTCTCTTCCTTCCTTTCTTACTTTCTTCTCATACATCGATCTTGGTGGAGTGAGAGCGAGAGGGAGAGAGGGCTCTCTTGAGATACGAACTGCAAGCTCCAAGCTCCAAGCTAAAAATAAAGTGGAAAGAGCCTGTGTTTATGGGAGTCGTGCTACCCCCTATCTTTCCCACCAATCTTTAAAATCCTTTTGTTTCTAAGCGCAGGTACTTATTCAGTGATGGGTCATCCAACCCATGTGTATTGGACTGATGGCCCTTAGTCTGGGCATTTCTCTCAGTCTTTGTGTTGGGAAAGACCTGGCTTCTCTTTGGCTGGCCAGGGTAGTGGGTTCATTGTTCTGCTCTTCTTCTGAGGTGGAGGTGAGAGATGCTTTTGCATATTAGAGTGGCTATGTCAGTGGCCCCCTCTTCCTGGCCAACAGCTCTTTTGTCAATGGATGACTGACAGTTGTTTTGTCACATCTAACTGCCATTTGGTCTCTGGAAGTTTAACAAAAAAACAGCTTTCTCACGTATCTGCACAGGGTGACCCCATCACAAGGAAAATACCCTCAGAAAAACCCATAAAGTCCATGAAATATTCTCGGCTGCGTCCATTCTTTAAACAGAGACTTTGCAATCTCTTCTGTATAGTTAATTCTTTGGAAAGACTTGCATGTATATAACTCCTTCATGACCACCGGATGTCCCAACGCTCTTTACAGCCAATGAAGTAATTTTGGAATGGACTCACTGTTGTAATGTGGGAAACGCGGCAGCCAAATTGTGCACAGCAAGCTCTCGCAAACAGTCATGTGATAATGGCCGGATAATCTTTTTTTTGTAATGTTGATTGAGGGATAAATATATTGGCCAGGACACTAGGTATAATTCCCCTGCTCTTTTTCAAAATACTGCCATGGGATCTTTTATGCCCACCTGAGAGACCAGACAGGGCCTCGGTTTAACATCTCATCCGAAAGACGGCAATGTGATAATGACCAGATAGTCTGATTTGTTGTGTTGATTGAGGGATAAATATTGGACAGGACACCGGGGATAACTCCCCTGTTCATCTTCAAAATCAAGCCACAGGATCTTTTACGTCCAATTGAGAGGGCAGACAGAGTCTTGGTTTAATGTCTCATCCAAAGTATGGCACCTCCAACAGTGCAGGGCTCCCTTAGCACTGCACTGGATTATCAGCCGAGACTTATGTGCTCAAGTTCCTGAGGTGGGATCTGAACCCACAACCTTCTGACCCAGAGCTGAATGTGCTACCCACTGAGCCACAGCTAACACTGAAGAAGAAGAGCATTCAAAATTAGATAGGATGGTTGGATGAAGGAAAAGGGGATGGAGGGATATGGGAACAGGGCAGGTAAAAGGTCATTAGAATGTGTTGGCTCACATGGAGGATAAACACCAACATGGACTGGATGGGTTGAACGGTGCACTTCCGTGATGTAGCTTCTGTGTATAACAACCTTGGCTGTGATGGCCCCCCCCACAACTTGCATTTATATCACGCCTTTAATGTAAAACATCCCAAGGCACTTTACAGGCAAGTTGCCACATAAGGAGATATTCGGAGAGGTGATCAAAGGCTTGGTCAAAAGAGGTAGGTTTTAAGGAGTGTCAAAGGAGGAGAGAGAAGTGGAGAGGCGAAAGGCTTAGGGAGGAAGTTCCAAAGCTTAGGACCCAGGGAGCTGAAGGCACAGCCGCTAATGGTGGAACGATGAAAATTGGGGATGCACATGAGGGTAGCGTTGGAGATGTGCAGATATCTCAGAGGGTTGTTGGGCTGGAGGAGGTATTAGAGATAGGGAGGGGTGAGGCCATGGACTTGTAAACAAGGGTGGGAATTTTAAAATCAAGGCGTTGCCAGACCGAGGTAGGGCGGTGGGCACAGGGTCAAATGGTGAAGGTGGCATGGTGTGAGTTAGGTTATGGGCAGCGGAATTAAGGATCAGCTCAACCGAAGGCAGTAATTGTGGCCTTGTCAGTGATACGAACAAATAAACAAAAGGTATATCATAACTTTAACCTATTGATAAGTGATGCGTACATCTAGCTAAATAACAGTCCGAACATCCGTATTTCTCATAGCTTTATAGACAGGTAAGAGAAGGATTTAGCTGTAGTTATGCTGGTCTCTGGGTGATGAGGAGTTAATTGTTAATGTTTGTTGTCATGTCCAATTCTAGTTACTTTTGGCAGCTTGTCAGGTCCCTGTGGACTTGTCTACCTAATTATACTGCTGATGGCTTTTGTCACTGCCTAGTCTCTTGTAACTAAATCATGTAACAGTAAACTCAGATTCTGTCAGAAAACTCATACTGACGAGCTACTTAAGTAATATTTATTCACCTACATCTGCATAGCACAACTAAGCATAGCTGAGTCAAATTATCCACCTGTACGGGGTATATGTACAATAAGCATCAAAATTGAATTTAGAACCTGATTTATGTGTAAAACATCGAAGGATAGTCATAGATAATGAAAATTAACAATTGATGATTAAAGTGGTTCAGTTGCACAATAGGGAGAGATTGCTGTAGAATTATTAAAGGATAGCCAGAGAGAAACTATTTTCTCTGGTGAGAGGGAGTCTAGAACAAGGGGGCATAACCTTAAAATTAGAGCCAGGCATTCAGGAGTGATGTCAGGAAACACGTCTTCAAACAAAATGAAGTGAAAATCTGGAACTCTCTCCCCCAACGAAGCTGTTCTGGGATGGGTGATCAATTGAAAAGTTCAAAATTGAGGTTGATAGATTCTGGTGAATAGTTACCGACCTGAAACGCTAACTCTGTTTCTCTCTCTGCAGATGCTGCCTGACCCACTGAGTATTTCCAGCATTTTTCTGTTTTTATTTCAGATTTCCAGCATCTGTAGTATTTTGCTTGTAAGAACATAACATAAGAACATAAGAAATAGGAGCAGAGTAGACCATTTGGCCCCTCAAGCCTGCTCCGCCATTCAATAAGATCATGGCTGATCTGATCATGGACTCAGCTCCACTTCCCTGCCCGCTCCCCATAACTCTTGACTCCCTCATCGCTCAAAGATCTGTCTATCTCCGCTTTAAATATATTCAATGACCCAGCTTCCACAGCTCTGGGGCAGAAAATTCCACAGACTCACAACCCTCTGAGAGAAGAAATTCCTCCTCATCTCAGTTTTAAATGGGTGGCCCGTTATTCTGAGACTATGTCCCCTAGTTTTAGTTTCCCCTATGAATGGAAGTATGCATTGCTGGATTTTTGTTAGTCAAGGGTATTAAGGGTTACGGAACCAAGGCGGGTAAATGGAGTTAAGATACAGATCAGCCGTGATCTGAAATGGTGGAACAGGTTCTAGGACCAACTACTGATCCCATGTTCTTATTGGAGCAAATAAGAAGCACATTTGAAAGACAAATTGTACTCGTTCTATCTTTTTTCACCACTTTTATACCCTTCCCTCCTGAAGGCATTAACTGTCTACAGCTCCACAGGTGCTAGCTGACATCATGCAACAGACCGTTCTTCAAGTGTTTGCCAGAACAGTACGTGTCAGAAGGCTATTCAACAACAATGGCACCCCAGCGACACTTGGATTTTGTCTACTATCCAACCCTGGTAGATGTCCCTTTTCTGTAATTGAGGGCTGAACAGTAATGACCCTTACTGCTGCCCTGGATAGTTCATCGTGAACCGAAGAATTGAGTCCGAGGCCTTCCTTGTGTTGTATTGTCCCGGGACTCGCTCGCTCAACTAGCCGAGTCACCATGCTAATTGTGATTTAACAACGCTAAATTGAAATGTAGTGAGGATTGGGAATATCTTTCAAAAGAGTGAGGTAAATTGTGGATGTACAATAGTAAGGCTTCTCAGGGTAACATATTACAAGGTGGATGGAGAAATGCCATCCTTAAGAAGATACGGAAACATGGAATAAAAAATAAGAAACATAGAGTCCGAACTTGGTGAAGGCCCCTGCCTGTCCAAGTGCCGCCCAAAGTACCACCGATGGCCGCTGAGGTACCGGACGGTACTTTCGGCGGGATTTTCATCGGAGAGGTCGGCAGGCAGCAAATGAACGACTTACGCCGCCAATCTGGGTGGCAGCCGGCGGGACCTCACAATCTCGGCAGCAAAGGCGCTTGCCGCCCAAATGTCACCGAGCATGGAGTCAGGCCCACGGAGGGTCAAAGACCTGAAAAGCAAAAGCTTAAAAAAAAAACCTTTAAAACCATCTGAAGACCTTCAGGGGACCCTATTCAGGTCAGACCCTGTAAAGAAAGAAATTACAAAAAGTGTGCTAACCTTTTATCACCAATTTCCTACCTACCGTCGGGGACAGACCAGCCTCCAGCCAGCAGTCCAGCCCCTTCTGCAGCCGACTGCCGCCGACTCCCGCCTGCATGAATATCGCAGCTCGGCAGGCGGGAGGTCAGTTGCACAACTCGGCCGTCCGCTGACATCGGCGCGCACTTCCCGGCGGCTCTCTCCTCCAGCCCACTCCAGGCCACTTCGAAAGTGGCACTGGGCAGTTCGATCAGAGGAATGTCGGTGGCAGTGGCCAGTAAGTTCTTCAATTTCAGGCCTAAAGGATCACTCTTTCCACAATTGTAGCCTCTCAAGATCTGCATCTATCTACCTCGCTCTCATCCTTTAAGACCATCCTTAAAACCTACCTCTTTGCCCAAGCTTTTGGTCACCTGTCCTAATGTCTCCTTATGTGTCACGGTATCAAATTAATTTGATATCGCTCCAGTGAAGAACCCTCGGGACATTTTACTACTTTAAAGGCACTATGTAACTGCAAGTTGCTGTTGTTATTGCATCTATTTCAGCTATTAAGGCCTCTAATCCCCAAGGATAATTAAGTTGAACAACTTAATATCTCCATTTACATTGCACGTGACTGGAATCTGGCTAGTTGCTTCTCACATTTGCATGGATCCAGCAGTGTACAAAGCATCCAAGTACTTGATCATTAGGGCAAGTGATTTGTTGCAGCAAATAAAGTATTGTCACCCAGATCCACTCAGGAACTGAAAATATCATTGCCTCTGGGACTTTGTGTGCATAATTGCAGTACTGGGGTAACAAACAACGTTTCATGTGTAATGTTCAGAAATTCCGAGATTTTGTTGTTGAGCATTACACAGATCCAATTCACTTGGCCTATTGACCATCTCAATCTATCTTCAATTTTACTCCAAGTTCTACAGTAACCGCCTCTCGACCCATCTTTTGCTTCTTTACTTGTCCTATTACCATCATCCCTTTTGTCATTTAATCAGTCCTGCCCTCAACCCTATCCCAAACCATCCTCTTGTTATTTTCCTGCCCCCTTACTGCCCTTTTCCCTGGGTCTGTACTTGCTTAAAAGCTGCTAGGGACAGGAGGAGGCCATTCAACCCACCGAGCCTTCAATTAGATCATGGCTGATCCATATCTTAACTTCATCTATCCATTTTGGTTCCATAATCCTTAACACCCTCTTCTAAACAAAAAATCTATCAATCAGGAACTCTCTCCCTCCACAAAGCTGATCCCCACAGGTTATTTGATAATTTCAAAACTGAGATTGGTAGATTCTGATTAAAAAGTCACCGACCTGAAACGTTAACTCTGTTTCTCTCTCCACAGATGTTCCCTGACCTGCTGAGTGTTTTCTGGCATTTCCTGGTTTTACCCCAAATTATGCTTACCCGCCTTATTTTGGAAACAATGAATTGGCACAGCGATAAACACTTCTGTTGGGAATGTGCTCCATGTATCTATTACTCCGGGGTGAGGGGAATGTCATTCCAATGTTTAATACTGAGCTAAGGAAGATGGGAAATTGGAACCTCGTAATCCTAACGTCAACAGATTCCATATTATATGTGATAAATTTAAAAGGTCCCAGGAAATGACTAATACTGTTATGCATTGGGTTACTTTGAGTCCACTGGTGCCATTCACAAAATTCAAAAGGCTTTGAAGAAGAGAATTGCTTGTATATAATATATAAAGTTGGCAGATGATATCACGCTATGTGGTCTTGTGACAGATGTAAGGGAGATAAACAGGATTGAAAGAGGTCTGGGCCAAATCAGGAGTGGGCAGATGCATTATAAGGTAAACACACATGGAAAAGAAAACACACATAGAATTATACAGAATGTACAGCACAGAAACAGAACATTCGGCCCAACTGGTCTATGCTGCTCCACACAAACCATGTCCCAACCTGCTTCCTCTCCCCCTATCGACAAATCCTTCTATTCCTTTCTCTCTCTTGTACTTATCTAGCTTCTCCTTAAATGCAGCTATGCTATTGTAGAATCATAGAACATTACTGCACGGATGGAGGCCATTTCGGCCCATCGTGTCCGCGCCGGCCGGCAAAGAGCTATCCAGCCTAATCCCACTTCCCAGCTCTTGGTCCGTCGCCCTGTAGGTTACGGCACTTCAAGTGCACATCCAAGTACTTTTTAAATGTGGTAAGGGTTTCTGCCTCCACTACCCTTTCAACAGTGAGTTCCAGGCCCCCATCACCCTCTGGATGAAGACATTTCCCCTCATATCTTCTCTAAACTTCTTACTAATTACTTTAAATCTATGCCCCCTGGTTGTTGACCCCTTTGCCAAGGGACAGAGGCCCTTCCTATCCACTCTATCTAGGCTCCTCATAATTTTATACGCCTCAAAGAAAACAAACGCAGCCTATCCAATCTTTCCTTATATCTAGAATTCTCCAGACCAGGCATCACCTCTGTAAATCTCGTCTGTACCCTCCCTAGTGTAGTTACATCCTTCCTGTAATGTGGTGACCAGAACTGCACGCAGTATTCTAGCTGTGACCTAACTTTTATACAGTTCAAGCATAACCTCCCTGTCATTGCATTCTATGCCTCATCATATAAAGGCAAGTATTCCATATGCCTTCTTAATTGCCTTATCTAACTGGCCTGCTACCTTCAGGGATATGTGGACATGCACTCCAAGGTCCCTTTTTTCCACTACATTTCTCAGTGTCGTACCATTTAATTTGCATTCCCTTGTCTTATTAGCCCTCCCAAAATGCATTACCTCACACTTCTCTGGATTGAATTCTATTTGCTACTGTTCTGCCCACCTGACTGGTTCATTGATACCTTCCTGCAGTCTACAGCTTTCTTCTTCATCATCAACCGATTTGGTATATACAGCCGATTTTAGTGTCATCTGCAAACTTCACCTCAACCACTCTATGTGGTGACGAATCTCATGTTTTAACCACTTCTGGATAGCGCCTATAACGTTCTGATGCATTTCGTAAGCGGAGTGGTGAAAGATTCTGGCACCAATATGGAAAGGAATTAGTGGGGTGAGGAGGGGGCAGACTACGAATAAGCCCAGATAGCAATTCCCAGCAGGCTATATGACAGTAGGGTAAGGGTGACATCTCTGTACAGTCTGATCCTGTACACTGCTCTCCAGCAGGTGGTTGCTGGATAGCGATCAGGAGCCTAGCAACAGACACCTGCCTCTCCCAGTGGGGAGCAGACTGCAATGGTAGCAGCGACCCGTGCCGGCAGTGCTCGTTTTTGACTCTGCCCCTGTAGAGAGAAGAAAAGGTGGGGGGGGGAAATTGCGGAAATTGGGAATGTCTCCGACCCCTCCCAAAAAAAATCTACGAAAATACCTGGTGGTCCTGGTGGAACGTAGGCTTTCGGTCGGAGGCCTTCATTCGATGTGCAGCGTACGGGAATATGTCTTCCAGAGTATCCTGGGATCACGTGGGCCTGGACCACCAATCACTATCTAGTATTCTGATTGATAATAATGGGAACTCTGTGTTTATGAGCTGGCATTACTGTTAATGAGAATTACCCTCTAAAACAAGAAACATAGCACAATAAATAAAAAAAGCACCTCATATTTAAAATTAATTGAAATTAAATGTTTTAGAAAAATAAATATATTTTGGAATTTTTTTTAATGGTCCTGAAATCCCGGCCTTGCCGGGTCTGCACGGAATAGGTACCGATCTGGCGAGGCCTCGCTAAAGCCGTTTTTTGGTGTGCAATGCACATGCGCCGAAAACCAGCTTTTCCAATCTGTCAAGATTTCTCTTGACAGATCCTCTGCATCCCCGGGAGAAGGACATCCGCGCGGGAGAATTTGGGCTATTTGCCCAATGTCCTTGAAACTCTTATGTCTTGTAAAAGCAGTTGCATAGCTTACTTTTACCAGCGTAAATGTTTTAAAACATATAAAAATAAAATTTAAATCCACATTTTTATAGTAAAAACCCTGTCCACTGAGGTAAGTTTATTTTAACCCCGGTTAAAACACATTAAAAAAAAATCCCCAAAATATATATTTTTTCTAAAACATTTAATTAACTTTAATTTCAATTAATTTTAAATAGGTGTGGTGTTTTTTAAATTTATTATGTTGTGTTTAGGTGTTTTAGGAGTTATTCTCATTGATAGTAATGGGAACTATTGGAGTTCCCATTATTATCAATGAGAAGTCTGTACCGTGATTGGTTGTCCAGGCCCACGTGACTCCAGTTTCTCTGTCCGTATCTAGAAGACGTGGGTGTGCTGTGTAGCGCGGGGAAAGAAGGCCTCCGACTGGAATCCAAGGCGTCTCCGGGACCACTAGGTACATTCGTTGAGAAATTTTGGGTCAGAAGCGTTTATCCGAAAGAAGCCTCCGACTGGAATTTCAGGACCTAATGTGTTTCACTAAGTTTAAAAATAAACTTACCTTAATGGACAGGGTTTTTAATATAAAAATGGCTGATTAAATGTAATTTTTCGATGTTTTAAAACTCTTATGTTGGTAAATACACCTGCTTTATCCAGGCTTAAAGTTTGAAGGACATTTGCTGGTCAAGAGTTGGGCAAAGTGCCCGATCTCTTCCACGCGGATTCCCTTCTCCCGGGGATGTGTAGGATCTGTCAAAAGAAATTTGGGCAGATCAGAAAAGCCGGCTCTTGGCGCATGCGCATCGCGATGAGAAGCGGCTTTTGCGAGGCTTCACCGGGTGCGTGCGCACTTCGTACAGAGCCGGCGATGCTGGAATGTTCGGCCCGATATGTTTTGTGGTGAAACGATGTCCATTAGCAAAGGTGCAAAACGGAAAGGCTTTTGGGTGCGATTATCGATCATTCACTGAAAGGTTCCAGTCGATTGAAAGTTGTTATCGACAAAGCTCATCAAATACCAAGATACAGCTTAAGGGCATTTGACATTCAGTCAAACTAAATTATTCTAGCTCTGTATAGGTCATTGTTGAGACTGCATTTGGAATATTAATCTGCAAATTTCATTTCAATATGATCATATTATAACCTTAACATTCCTTTGTCGGAGAAGTTAACCCACTTCAAATAAACAGCTTATAGAAGAAAGCAAGAAAGCCTTGCAAGGGCAGCCTTTGGGCCACTGCAACTTCTCGCAAAGAGGTCAGGCCAGGGCGATAAGGGGTCGGCGCGCACGGCAATGATGTCATCGCTGTGGAGCAGCGCAAACCCTTTTTTCCGGCAGAGCCTGGGGACAATTCCGGGAGGTAGGGGCACGGGCGCTCTGTGTGCAGTGCCCGGGCACTAACCTTCTAGCGCATCCTTATCGCCGGCCGCCGGCACTAACTGGCCCGGCGCAAAGGGGCAATTTCAGCTCCAATGTTGACTAAAGACTGAATGAGCTTGCACTTATATCGTGCCTCACTCTGTCCCAAAGCACTTTCAGCCAATGGATGACTTCTAAAGTGCAAGCACTCTAATTATGTTGACAAGAGCAGCAGCCAATTTGCACAAAGCATTGTCCCATAAACAGCAAATTAATTAATTGCCAAATATTCTGTTTTTAGTAACACATGCTGATGCGAAATATTGGCTAAGACATCTCTACTTATCTTCAAACACTGCTATGGAATATTTTACAGCCATTTAAACAGGATAGTGAGGATCAGTGTAATATTTCACCCAAAAAGCTGCACCTCTGTCAATGTAGAAGTCCTTCAGAACTATGTTGAAATGTCAGCCTTGATTAAATACTCATCTCTGCAGTGAGGGCTTGCCCATATCCTTCTCACAGCCAAGCTGCCACCTGAGCCAAGCTAACTAATCAGCTTTAAAAAAAAATCATTCTGGGATGTGGGTATCCCTGACAAGGCCAGAATTTATTGCCCATCCCTAATTGCCCTTGAGAAGGTGGTGGTGAGCTGCCTTCTTGAAGCACTGCAGTCCGTGTGGTGAACATACTCCCATAGTGTTGTCAGCGAGGGAGTTCCAGGATTTTGACCCAGCGATGATGAAGGAATGGCAATATGTTTCCAAGTCAGGACGGTGTGTAACTTGGAAGGGAAATTGCAGGCGATGGTGCTGCGAGGCGTCTGCTGCCCTTGTTCTTATAGGTGGTAGAAGTAGCGGATTTTAATATGTCCTTACTATACAGTACAAATGCACACGAGGCCCATGCTAGGAGATGGTCACTCTGTGACCAGTAATCTTTATTTGCCAGCACTGAAGTGGACAAGATGGGTGGGGCTTCCCCTTTTATACCTGAAAGTCCAGGTTAGGAGTGTCTCCTACAAGTTCACCACCTACTGGTCAGTGTTCTCATGGTGTACAACTTAGGTCAGTTTATACATGGATTACAATGACAGTTGAATACATGACATCACCTCCCCCTCAAAGTCTTATTGGGATCACAGGTTGAGTCTCTCAGGTGGTTTACACTCCCTTGTAGAGCGCCTGAGTTGGGGCTCCGGTTGTTGGGCGCTGGCCTGAGTGTCTGCTGTTTGTGGTGCCTCAGGCCTGTCCGGACTGCCCACAGTGACTGGGCTCTCCTCCACTTGTTCCGGTGTTCGGTCACCTGTGGTGAAGTGAACTCTACATCGTGTTCTTCCTCTGCTTCTTCTATGGGGTTGCTGAACCTCCTTTTTGTTTGATCCACGTATTTGTGGCAGATTTATCCATTGGTAAGTTTAACTACCAGAATCCTATTTCCCTCTTTGGCAATCACAGTGCCTGTGAGCCATTTGGGCCCTGCAGCGTAGTTGAGGACAAAGACAGGGTCATTGACATCAATACATCGCGCCCTCGCATTCCCGTCATGGTAGTCACATTGTGACCAGCACCTGCTCTCAACAATTTCTTTCATGGTGGGGTGAATAAGGGATAGCCTGGTTTTGAGCATCCTTTTCATTAGCAGCTCTGCAGGTGGAACCCCGATGAGCGAGTGTGGTCGGGATCTATTGGCCAACAGGAGGCGTGATAAGCAGCTTTGTAGTGAACCCCCTTGGATTCTGAACATCCCCTGTTTGATTATCTGCACTGCTTGTTCCGCCTGGTCGTTTGAGGTCGACTTGAACGGTGCTGTTCTGTAATGGGTGATACCATTTCCTGCCATGAAGTCTTGGAATTCAATGCTTGTAAAGCACGGGCCATTGTCGCTGACCAAGACGTCCTGTAGACCATGGGCAGCGAACATTGCCCGTAGACTGTCTACCGTGGCAGAAGATGTGATTGAATTGAGAATGTCACACTCGATCCATTTGGAGTAGGCGTCTACTACAACCAAAAATATTTTTCCCATGAAAGGACCTGCGTACTCCACAAGCGTGACCATGGCTTGGCGGGCCAGGACCATGGGCTAAGGGGGGCTTCCCTGGGCGCATTGCCCAGCTGGGCACACGTGTTGCACCTGCGAACACAAAGTTCCAGGTCTGCATCTATCCCTGGCCACCAAACGTGTGCCCTGGCAATTGCCTTCATCATGACAATGCCCGGGTGCTCATTGTGGAGTTCTTGGATGAACGCCTCTCTGCCCATCTGGGGCATGACTACTCGGTTTCCCCATAGTAGGTAATCGGCCTGAATCGCGAGTTCATCTTTGTGCCTGTGAAATGGTTTAATTTCCTCAGGGCATGCCCCGTACTTGGCTGCCCAGTTTCCATTCAGGACACATTTCTTGACTCAAGACAGTAGCAGGTCTCTATTTGTCCAGACTTTGATCTGACGGGCTGTCACAGCCATGACCATCTCAGCAGCATGCTTGGTTGCCCCCTCGGTGGTGGCTAGTGGGAGCCTGCTGAGTGCATCGGCGCAGTTTTCAGTGCCCTGTCTGTGCCGAATTGTATAGTCATAGGTGGCTAATGTGAGTGCCCACCTCTGTATGCGGGCCGACGTATTTGGATTTATGGCCTTGTTGTCGGCCAAAAGGTACGTTAGGGGTTTGTGATCTGTCGACAGCTCAAATTTCCTGCCAAACAGGTACTGGTGCATTTTTTTTACTGCATATACTCATGCAAGCACTTCCTTTTCTACCATCCCATAGCCCCTTTCTGCCTGGGATAGACTTCTGGAGGCATAAGCTACCGGCTGTAACTGACCCTTGGCATTGATATGCTGCAACACACACCCGACCCCATAGGACGAAGCATCGCATGTTAAAACAAGTTTCTTACATGGGTCATATCGCGTTAACAGTTTGTTGGAGCATAACAAATTGCGTGCTCTATCAAAAGCCCTTTCCTGGCTGTCCCCCCAGACCCATTCGCGACCTTTGCATAGGAGCACGTGTAGCGGCTCTAACAGCGTACTCAATCTGGGAAGAAAATTACCAAAATAGTTCAGGAGCCCCAGGAACGAATGCAGCTCCGTCATGTTACAAGGTCTGGGTGCTCTCTGGATCACTTCTGTTTTTGGACGCAGTAGGACTGATCCCGTCTGCTGCTACCCTCATTCCCAGGAATTCTACCTCTGGAGCTAGGAAGACGCACTTCGCCTTTTTCAGTCGCAGACCTACCCGGTCCAGTCTGCGGAGCGCCTCCTCCAGGTTGTGGAGGTGTTCTTCAGTATCGCGACCCGTGATGAGGATGTCGTCTTGAAAAACCATCGTCCTTGGAATCGACTTGAGGAGACTTTCCATGTTTCGTTGAAAGATCGCGGCGGCCGAGCGAATCCTGAACGGACATCTGTTGTACTCAAACAACTCCTTGTGTGTCATGATGGTGGTCAGCTTCTTTGACTCACTCACCAGCTCCTGGGTCATGTAAGCTGAGGTCAGGTCCAATTTCGAAAAAAGTTTGCCACCAGATAGCGTCGCAAAGAGGTCCTCCGTTCTCGGTAGCAGGTACTGGTCTTGAAGTGACACCCGATTGATGGTGGCCTTGTAATCACCACATATCCTGACCGACCCATCTGCCTTGAGCACCGGCACCATCGGGCTCACCCAGTCACTGAATTCGACTGGCGAGATGATGCCTTGCCTCAGCAGGTGGTCCAATTCGCATTCTATCTTTTCCCACATCACGTATGGCACCGCTCTGGCCTTGTGGTGTACTGACCTGGCGTCCAGGTTTATGTGAATCACTACCTTGGTCCCCATGAGAGTGCTGATGCCGGATTGAAATAGTGAGTCAAATTTTCCAGGATCTGTGAGCATGATATTCGCTCCACAGAAGAAATTGCATTGACATCGCCCCATTTCCAGTTCATGAAAGCAAGCCAACTCCTCCGCAGTAGTGCAGGACCGTCCCCTGGGACAATCCAGAGTGGCAACCTGTTCTCTGAATCTTTGTAGGTCATGACTGCCGTGGCGCTGCCTAGCACTGGAATGATCTCCTTTGTATATGTCCGTAGCTGTGCGTCAATCGGCAATAATTTTGGCCTCCTGGCCTTGGACGCCCACAACTTGTCGAACTGTTTGATACTCATCAGGGACTGGCTGACCCCCGTGTCTAGCTCCATTGATATTGGAATGCCATTGAGGAGCACTTTCATCATTATCGGTGGCGTCCTGGTGTATGAACTGTATATGTGCTCCACATGAACTCGCTGAACTTCAGCTTCCAGCGATTTCCCCCAGTGTCCATTTGGCCTCATAGGGCTTACATCGGGCCTGTCCTCCTTGTATATCAACCTGGCTGAAGGCTTCCTGCACATACGCACCAAGTGACCGCTGACGTTGCAGTTTCTGCAGTTATATTGCTGATACCTGCAAGCTCTGGCTGTGTGTTTGCCTCCACACCTCCAACATGAGCCGTTGTTGGAAGCAAAAGGTCCATTACCAGTCGATCGTCTCTGACTGTCTCTGTAACTGTCCTTAAACGCACCATTGACAGGTGTTGATGGCCCCATTACTGGCCGCATTGTCCCTTGCGATGGCATGAATCGCCGTTCAGCTAGCCATTGTTTCTGTTGAATTCCCCCTTTGGGTACGACTACATGCTCGGGCATGTCCGATTGCCCCTGTCTGCCTGGAGAACTGTGTGCCGTGTTAACAATGTTGACTCCTTGTCCATTTTGCTGCATTTAAACCAAGATTTTTGTCAAACATCATTCTGGTCACTTCCTTCCCTGAGATAAATGTCTGGGCCATCAAAGCCGCCATTTCCAGGGTCAAGTCTTTGGTCTCAATCAGTTTCCTGAAAACCCCAGCGTGCCCGATACCCTCAATAAAAAAGTCTCGCAGCATCTCCGCTCTGCATGCATCTAGGAACTTACATAGGCTCGCCGGTCGCTGGAGGTCTGCCACAAAGTCTGGAATGCTTTGCCCTTCTCCCCGCCGGTGCGTGTAAAAGCGGTGTCTCGCCATGTGCATGCAGCTCGCCGGTTTAGAGTGTTCCCCGATCCACTTACTGAGCTCTTCAAAAGTCTTGTCCGCCGGCTTCTCTGGCGCTAGAAGGTCCTTCATCAGGGAGTACGTCCTGGATCCACAAACCATCAGGAGATGAGCCCTGCGTTTGTCGGCCGAATCCTGTCCCAGCCATTCCTTAGTGACGAAACTTTGCTGGAGTCTCTCAATAAAATCGTCCCAATCATCACCAACACAGTACCTCTTGTCTGTGCTGCTAGTGGTTTAAATCCCAGTTTCTCGTCGCCAATAATATGTCCTTACAATACCGTACAACTGTACACGAGGTCCATGCTAGAGAGAAGGTCATTCTGTGACCAGTAACCTTTATTTGCCAGCATTGAAGTGGAGAAGATGGGTGGAGCGTTCCCTTTTATACCTGAAAGTCCAGGTTAGGAGTGTCTCCCACAAGTTCACCACCTCGTGGTCAGTGTTCTCACGGTGTACAACTTAGGTCAGTTTATACATGGATTACAATGACAGTTGAATGCATGACAGATTTGAGAGGTGCTGTCGAAGAAGCCTTGACAAGTTGCTGCAGTGCATCTTGTCGATGGTACACACTGCAGCCACGGTGCGCCGGTGGTGGTATGAGTGAATGTTTAAGTTGGGGAACGGGTTGCCAATCAAGCGGACTGCTTTGCCCTGGATGGTGTCGAGCTCCTGACTTGTGCCTTGTGGATGATGGAAAGGCTTTGGGGAGACAGGAGGTGAGACACTTGCCACAGAATACCCAGCTTATGACCTGCTCTTGTTCCCACCGTATTTATGTGCTGGTCCAGTTACGTTTCTGGTCAATGGTGAGCCCCAAAGATGTTGATGGTGGGGGATTCGGCGATGATAACGCCGTTGAATATCAAAGGGAGGTGGTTAGACTCTCACTTGTTGGAGTTGGTCATTTCCTGGCAATCTTAATTACCACTTACCAGCCCAAGCCTGAATGCTGTCCAGGTCTTGCTGCATTCGGGCATGGACTGATTCATTTTCTGAGGAGTTGCAAATGGAACTGAACACTGTGCAATCATAAGCGAACATCCGCACTTCTGACCTTATGCTGGAGAGAAGGTCATTGATGAAGCAGCTGAAGAGGGTTGAGCTAATCTCATTAAGAAAGGAAATAAAAAGCTAGGCACAGAAGCATTCTGATCTTCAAGTTTTGTGATTACAGTCAATAGTTCACCAAAGTACCTCACAGAAATCATGGCCAACCAAAACATACAGTGAACATAGAACAGTTACCATTAAATAGAAATGTCTGCAATATGCTCAGAAGAACATTTGATCAAAGTCCTAAGCAGACAGTTGCTGTTTATCAATTGACTCCCATTATTTTTTTTCTTTAAAAAAAATAGTTAATTGTTTACAGGATGTGAGCATTTATTGCCAATCCGTAATTGCCCTTGAGAAGGTCGTGGTGAGCCTCCTTCTTGAACCGCTGCAGTCCGTGTGGTGAAGGTACTCCCACATTGCTGACTTTGTTGTCGCGGTTTGGTACAACTGAGTGGCTTGCGAGGCCATTTTAGAGGGCAGTTAAGAGTCAACCACATTGCTCAGGGTCAGGAATCACATAGAGGCCAGATCGGGTAAGGACGGCAGATTTCCTTCCCTAAAGGGCATTATTAAACCAGATGAATTTTATGACAATCCGATAGTCTCAAGTTTCGGGTGGAGTTGCTCTATTTTTTTTGAGCAACTAGTTTAGTTTGGAGTATCTTAGAAATCGCAATTCTCGGCATTTAGTTTGCTTCAGTTCTAGTGAGTTAGTTTAGTTTCGTTTTAGTTCAGTTTTTTTTTCAAAAGGGGGCGTTACCAGCCATTTATGCCTGTTTTGCAAGTTTGGGCACCGAAAAGTTACTCCAAGCTAACTAAGAAGGGTGTAAGTATCGGTTTTTGTACGCTCATGCGTACACTTTAGAATTAGGCGCATGTGAGCCAGAGATGGCGGGAGGAGGGGGGGAGGGGGGAAGGAAAGTTACAGGGAAATTAGGGAATTTTCCAAAGCATTAAACACTTCACTTTTAAAAATAAAGAACCATCATCAATAATAAATGATAAATTAATCAATAAATCAATAAATAAAAAATAAATAGTTCCTAACTCACCTACCCGTTCGGGAGCACCAGGAGCACATTTGGCCAGGGCTAGGGGCTGCATGCTTCGGGCCCCTCCCAAACAGCAAGCAGCACACGCACACAGAATTTCCCCTCCCGAAAAGGCCTTTGGCCGCCTGAAAACGGCAACTGCGGGGCGGTGCGGAATTGGCCGCTGACTCTCCGTGGAGGGGCCGCCATTTTGCAAATTGCCCTTCATCAGGCGATCGGTCTACCTGGTTTTCCGTCGCGGCGTACACGCGCCGACCCCGTACCGATCGGCGCCGACTGCTTCCCGAAATTGCCCCACGGGAAATATCCCTTTTGCGAAATCGCCCCGCGCGAGCAGCGCTGCCGCCGGCTGGTGCCACCGGCAACGTTTTGTGGCGGTGCACTTCTTGTTGGTCCTTGATGGTCGGCGACGCAGGCGCCCTTAAAGGGAAGGTGGCGCTGCCGGCGACGCCATTTTATTTTTTATTGTCAGCCGACTGCCAGGTCGGGCCGACAATTATGCCCCCGGGTTCGGCAGGGCTGCCAACAGGCAGCCTGGCACCCCCCTCTTGGGTGCCAGGCCACTGGCCCAGCCGAAACCCAGTGGACCGAAGTGAAAAATATGCAGAGTTCGCAGCGGCTCTGCCCTTTAACTGTAGGGGAGAGATGTAGTGGTGTCATTGGCACTGTGCTAATGAGTGACTGGGGCAGCCGACCACTGCAAGGGCACTCCTACCCCTCAGCCACGACTACATCCGCCCTGAGCTAAGTGCTGAATATCGACAGCTCCTCCGCCACAGAGAGAAACTGACAAAAAACGGAAGGTACCCCCGTCCCGGGCGGAGGTAAATTCCTACCACTAGGTTTATTATTCCAGATTTATTCAATTAACTGAATTTGATTCCCCAGCTGCCGTGGTGCAGTCATTAGTCCAGACCTCTGGATTACTAATCCAGTAACATCATCATTCTATGTCGTACCTCAGTATTTCAACACAATAGCTAGAAAGCTTAAACACATTGTAACAGAACCCAATGTAATAGTTCCTATGGGCATAGCATGAACTCTTAAATTACTGAAAATATGAGGCCTCTCCTCTTCAAGTTGCCCTCACTCTTTTAACTTTGCTTGTTTTGATATAATCTCTTGTGTAATATAAATGTACTATTCGTATTCATTACCAGCAGAAGTTGGCAGAGAATCGAGATATCGCTGTTCATACCATTATTGGAGCAACCATACTGCGACCACAAGGAGTAGTTGAGGTGAATAGCACAGATGCACTTAAGGGAAAGCTCACTAAGTACATGAGGGAGAAAAGTGTGGAAGGATATGCAGATAGAGTGAGATGAAGCAAGGTGGGAAGAGGCTCGTGTGGAGCATAAACACTCACAGAGACCTGTTGGGCTGTTTCTGTGCTGTGGATACGATGTAATGTAGTGTAATAATATGTAAAATAAGGAGGAGGCACATACCGTATATGAGAGCATACGATCTGGCCCAGACAGCCTGAAGGGTGCAGGCTATCCCTTTCAGTCTACAAGAGGTTCAAAGCTATATCAAAGGTCACTAGAACAGTATAGGGCCCTTGCAAATTCAGAAGAATGGAGTACAAAAGTAAAAAAGTCCTGCTACAACTGTACAGGGCGTTGGTGAGACCACACCTGGCGTACAATTTTTTGTCTCCTTATTTAAGGAAGAATATACTTGCATTGGAGGCAGTTCAGGGAAGTCACTTGGTTGATTCCTGAGATGAAGGGGTTGTCTTATGAAGAAAGCTTGAGCAGGTTGGGCCTATACTCATTGAAGTTTAGAAGAATGAGAGGTGATTTTATTGAAACGTGTAAGATTTTGAGGGGGCTTGACAGGGTAGATGCAGAAAAGATGTTTCCCCTCGTGGGGGAATCTAGACCTCAGGGACATAGTTTCAGAATAAGGGGCCACCCATTTAAAACAGAGATGAGGAGGAATTTCTTCTCTCAGAGGGTTGTGAATCTTTGGAATTCTCTACCCCAGAGAGCTGTGGAGGCTGGGTCATTGAATATATTTAAGGCGGCGATAGTCAGATTTTTGAGCGATAAGGGAGTCAAGGGTTATGGGGAGAGGGCAGGGAAGTGGAGTTGGAGCCAGGATCAGATCAGCCATGATCTTATTGAATGGCGAAGCAGGTTCGAGGGGCCAATTGGCCTACTTCTGCTCCTATTTGTTATGTTAAGAATCTTAATGCATCTTCTTTGACCTATGATTCCTGTTATGAACATGAGCCAGAATGATATTACAATAAAAACGTGGTGGGAAATGTGCTGATCGACCTGGATTGCATCTTCTTTGTCCTCAACTGATCAAGAGAGAGAGAGAGAGAGAGAGAGAATCCAGAGGTTTTCACAAAGGCACAGCTGTAGATGGCATGCAGAATATGTGGTGTATACCTGCAGCATCAAAGGTCTTCAGCAATGCTGTTTCAACCTTCCTTCAAAGGTAGTAATCTCAGGATTGCTACCCAAAGGTAGTAATCTCAGGATTGCCACCAGTGCCACGTGCTAGTCAGAGTAGGAATTGCAGGAGAGTTATGATGAATACGTTGCTTGAGGATTGGTGCAAGAGGGAGGGATTCAAATTCCTGCGACATTGGAGCCGGGTCTGGGGGAGGTGGGACCAGTACAAGCCGGACGGTCTGCACCTGGGCAGGACCGGAACTGATGTCCTAGAGGGAGTGTTTGCTAGTGCTTTTGGGGATGATTTAAACTAATATGGCAGGGGGATGGGAATCTATGCAGGGAGACAGAGGGAAGTAAAATGGGGGCAGAAGCAAAAGGAAGAAAGGAGATAAGTAAATGTGGAGGGCAGAGAAATCAAAGGCAAAAATCAAAAAGGACCACATTACAACATAATTCTAAAAGGACAAAGACTATTCAAAAAACAAGCCTGAAGGCACTGTGTCTCAATGCGAGGACCATTCATAGTTAGGATGAATGAACTGCGCAAAACAGTTGTTAATGGATTTGATGTAATTGAGATTACGGAGACATGGCTCCAGCATGACCAACTCAACATCCAGGGGTATTCAATATTTAGGAAGGATAGACAGAAAGGAAAAGGAGGTGGGGTGGCGTTGCTGGTTAAAGAGGAAATTAATGCAATAGTAAGAAAGGACATTAGCTTGGATGATGTTGAATCAGTATGGGTGGAACAACGGAATACCAAAGGGCAGAAAACGCTAGTGGGAGTTGTGTACAGACCACCAAACAGTAGTAGTGAGGTTGGGGACAGCATCAAACAGAAATTAGGGATGCATGTTATAAAGGCACAGCAGTTATCATGGGTGACTTTAATCTAATATTGATTGGGCTAACCAAACTGGTAGCAATGCGGTGGAGAAGGATTTCCTGGAGTGTATTAGGGATGGTTTTCTAGACCAATATGTCAAGGAGCCAACCAGAGAGCTGGCCATCTTCGACTGGGTGATGTGTAATGAGAAAGGACTAATTAGCAATCTTGTTGTGCGAGGCCCCTTGGGTAGGAGTTCCCATAATATGGTAGAATTCTTTATTAAGATAGAGAGTGACACAGTTAATTCAGAGACTAGGGTCCTGAACTGAAGGAAAGGTAACTTCGATGGTTTGAGACGTGATTTGGCTAGAATAGACTGGCGAGTGATACTTAAAGAGTTGATGGTGCATAGGCAATGGCAAACATTTAAAGATCACATGAAACATAGAAACATAGAAAATAGGTGCAGGAGTAGGCCTTTCGACCCTTCTAGCCTGCACCACCATTCAATGAGTTCATGGCTGAACATGCAACCTCAGTACCCCATTCCTGCTTTCTCGCCATACCCCTTGATCCCCCTAGTAGTAAGGATTAGATCTAACTCCTTTTTGAATATATTTAGTGAATTGGCCTCAACAACTTTCTGTGGTAGAGAATTCCACAGGTTCACCCCTCTCTGGGTGAAGAAGTTTCTCCTCATCTCGGTCCTAAATGGCTTACCCCTTATCCTTAGACTGTGACCTCGGGTTCTGGACTTCCCCAACATTGGGAACATTCTTCCTGCATCTAACCTGTCTAACCCCGTCAGAATTTTAAACGTTTCTATGAGATCCCCTTTCATTCTTCTGAACTCCAGTGAATACAAGAAAGAGGCTTATAAATTGGCCACAAAAAGCAGCAAACCTGAGGACTGGGAGAAATTTAAAATTCAGCAGAGGAGGACAAAGCGTTTAATTAGGAGGGGGGAAATAGAGTATGAGAGTAAGCTTGCAGGGAACATAAAAACTGACTGCAAAAGCTTCAATAGATATGTGAAGAGAAAAAGATTAGTGAAGACAAATGTAGGTCCCTTGCAGTCAGATTCAGGTGAATTTATAATGGGGAACAAAGAAATGGTGGACCAGTTAAACAAATACTTTGGTTCTGTCTTCATTAAGGAAGACACAAATAACATTCCAGAAATACTAGGGGACCGAGGGACTAGTGAGAAGGAGGAACTGAAGGAAATCCTTATTAGTTAGAAAATTGTGATAGGGAAATTGATGGGATTGAAGGCCAATAATTCCCCAGGGCCTGATAATCTGTATCCCAGAGTACTTAAGGAAGTAGCCCGAGAAATAACGGATACATTGGTGATCATTTTCCAACAGTCTATCAACTCTGGATCAGTTCCTATGGACCGAAGGGTAGCTAATGTAACACCACTTTTTAAGAAGGGAGGGAGAGAGAAGGCGGATAATTATGAACCGGTTAGTCTGACATCAGTAGTGGGGAAAATGTTGGAATCAATTATTAAAGATGAAATAGCAGCACCTTTGGAAAGCAGTGACTGGATCGGTCCAAGTCAGCATGGATTTATGAAAGGGAATTCCTGCTTCACAAATCTTCTAGAATTTTTGAGGATGTAACTGGTAGAGTGGACAAGGGAGAACCGGTGGATGTGGTGTATTTGGACTTTCAAAAGGCTTTTGACAAGGTCCCACACAAGAGATTGGTGTGCAAAATTAAAGCACATAGTATTGGGGGTAATGTACTGATGTGGATAGAGAACTGGTTGGCAGACAAGAAGCAGAGAGTCGGGATAAACGGGTCCTTTTCAGAATGGCAGGCAGTGACGAGTGGAGTGCCACAGGGCTCAGTGCTGGGACCCCAGCTCTTTACAATATACATTAATGATTTGGATGAGGGAATTGAGTGTAATATCTCCAAGTTTGCACATGATACTAAGCTTGGTGGCGGCGTGAGCTGTGTGGAGAATACTAAAAGGCTGCAGAGTGAATTGGACAGGTTAGGTGAGTGGGCAAACGAGTGGCAGATGCAGTATAATGCAGTATAGTGGATAAATGTGAGGTTATCCACTTTGGTGGCAAAAACACAAAGGCAGAATATTATCTTAATGGCGGAAGATTAGGAAAAGGGGAGGTGCAACGAGACCTGGGTGTCATGGTACATCAGTCATTGAAAGCTGGCATGCAGTTACAGCAGGCGGTGAAGAAGGCAAATGGTATGTTGGTCTTCATGGTAGGGGATTTGAGTATAGGTGCAGGGAGGTCTTACTGCAGTTGTACAGGGCCTTAGTGAGGCCTCACCTGGAATACTGTATTCAGTTTTGGCCTCCCAATCTGAGGAAGGACATTCTTGCTATTGAGGGAGTGCAGCAAAGGTTCACCAGACTGATTCCTGGGATGGCAGGACTGACATATGAGGAGAGACTGGATTGATTGGGCCTGTATTCATTGGAGTTTAGAAGGATGAAAGGGGATCTCATAGAAACATATAAGATTCTGATGGGACTGTACAGGTTAGATGCAGGACGAATGTTCCCGATGTTGGGGAAGTCCAGAATCAGGGGACAAAGTCAAAGGATAAGGGGTAAGCCAGTTAGGATTGAGATGAGAAGAAACTTCTTCACTTAGAGCGTTGTTAATCTGTGGAATTCCCTACCACAGAAAGTTGTTGATGCCAGTTCATTGGATATATTCAAGAGGGAGTTAGATATGGCCTTTACGGCTAAAGGGCTCAAGGGGTATGGAGAGAAAGCAGGAAAGGGTACTGAGATGAATGATCAGCCATGATCTGATTGAATGGTGGTGCAGGCTCGAAGGGCCAAATGGCCTACTCCTGTACCTATTTTCGATGTTTCTATGTTTCCTGGTTAAAGAGGAGATTAATGCAACAGTAAGGAAGCACATTAGCTTGGAAGATGTGGAATTTGTATGGATAGAGCTGCAGAACACCAAAGGGCAGAAAACGCCAGTGTGAGTTGTGTACAGATCACCAAACAGTAGTAGTGAGTTTCCTGATGGCATCAAACAGGAAATTCGGGATGCGTGCAATAAAGGTACAGCAGTTATCATGGGTGACTTTAATCTACCTATAGATTGGACTAACCAAACTGATTGCAATGCGGTAGAGGAGGATTTCCTGGAGTGTATAAGGGATGATTTTCTGGATCAATATGTCGACGAACCAACCAAAGAGCTGGCCATCCGAGACTGGGTGTTGTGTAATGAAAGAGGATTAATCAGCAATCTTGTTGTGCGAGTCCTCTTGGAGAAGAGTGACCATAATATGGTAGAATTCTTCATTAAGATGGAGAGTGACACAATTACTTCAGAGACTAGGGTCCTGAACTTAAAGAAAGGTAACTTCGATGGTATGAGACGTGAATTGGCTAGAATAGACTGGCAAATGATACTTAAAGGGTTGGCAGTGAAAACACAATGGCAGATATTTAAAGATCACATGGATGAACTTCAACAATTGTACATCCCTGTCTGCATCCCAGAATATTTAAGGAGGTGGCCTTGGAAATAGCGGATGCATTGACAGTCATTTTCCAACATTCCATCGACTCTGGATCAGTTCCTATGGAGTGGAGGGTAGCCAAAGTAACCACACTTTTTAAAAAAGGAGGGAGAGAGAAAACAGGGAATTAAAGACCAGTCAGCCTGACATCGGTAGTGGGTAAAATGATCAAATCAATTATTAAGGATGTCATAGCAGCGCATTTGGAAAGAGGTGACATGATAGGTCCAAGTCAGCATGGATTTGCGAAAGGGAAATCATGCTTGACAAATCTTCTGGAATTTTTTGAGGATGTTTCCAGTAGAGTGGACAAGGGAGAACCAGTTGATGTGGTGTATTTGGACTTTCAGAAGGCTTTCGACAAGGTCCTACACAAGAGAGTTAAAGCACATGGGATTGGGGGTAATGTGCTGATGTGGACTGAGAACTGGTTGGCAGACAGGAAGCAAAGAGTAGGAGTAAATGGGTACTTTTCAGAATGGCAGGCAGTGACGAGTGGGGTACCGCAAGGTTCTGTGCTGGGGCCCCAGCTGTTTACATTGTACATTCATGATTTAGATGAGGGGATTAAATGTAGTATCTCCAAATTTGCGGATGACACTAAGTTGGGTGGCAGTATGAGCTGCGAGGAAGATGCTATGAGGCTGCAGAGTGACTTGGATAGGTTAAGTGAGTGGGCAAATGCATGGCAGATGAAGTATAATGTGGATAAATGTGAGGTTATTCACTTTGGTTGTAAAAACAGAGAGACAGACTATTATCTGAATGGTGACAGATTAGGAAAAGGGGAGGTGCAACGAGACCTGGGTGTCATAGTACATCAGTCATTGAAGGTTGGCATGCAGGTA
Organism: Pristiophorus japonicus; assembly: GCF_044704955.1. Lineage (NCBI taxonomy): Eukaryota > Metazoa > Chordata > Chondrichthyes > Pristiophoridae > Pristiophorus > Pristiophorus japonicus. Next base: position 19,757,546 of record NC_091980.1, read on the forward strand.
CAGCAGGCGGTTAAGAAAGCAAATGGCATATTGGCCTTCATAGCAAGGGGATTTGAGTACAGGGGCAGGGAGGTGTTACTGCAGTTGTACAGGGCCTTGGTGAGGCCACACCTGGAGCATTGTGTACAGTTTTGGTCTCCTAACTTGAGGAAGGACATTCCTGCTTTTGAGGGAGTGCAGCAAAGGTTCACCAGACTGATTCCCGGGATTGCGGGACTGACATATCAAGAAAGACTGGATCAACTGGGATTGTATTCACTGGAGTTCAGAAGAATGAGAGGGGATCTCATAGAAACGTTTAAAATTCTGACGCAGGGAGAATGTTCCCAATGTTTAGGAAGTCCAGAACCAGGGGTCACACTCTAAGGATAGGGGGTAAGCCTTTTAGGACCGAGATGAGGAGAAACTTCTTCACCCAGAGAGTGGTGAACCTGTGGAATTCTCTACCACAGAAAGTTGTTGAGGCCAATTCACTAAATATATTCAAAAAGGAGTTAGATGTAGTCCTTACTACTAGGGGATCAAGGGATATGGCGAGAAAGCAGGAATGGGGTACTGAAGTTGCATGTTCAGCCATGAACTCATTGAATGGCGGTGCAGGCTCGAAGGGCCGAATGGCCTACTCCTGCACCTATTTTCTATGTTTCTATGTTTTTAAAACTGGGAAGGTGGCTCAACCATGGCTAACAAGGAAAATTAGGGATCGTGTTAAATCCAAGGAAGAAACATATAAATTGGTCAGAAAAAGCAGCAAACCTGAGGACTCGGAGAAATTTAGAATTCAGCAGAGGAGGACAAAGGGTTTAACTAGGAGGGGGAAATAGAGTACGAGAGTAAGCTTGCCGGGAGCATAAAAACTGACTGCAAAAGCTTCTATAGATATGTGAAGAGTAAAAGATCAGTAAAGACAAATGTAGGTCCCTTGCAGTCAGATTCAGGTGAATTTATAATGGGGAACAAAGAAACGGCAGACCAATTGAACAAATACTTTGGTTCTGTCTTCACTAAGGAAGACACAAATAAACTTTCGGAAATACGAGAGGACCAAGGGCCAAGAGAGAAGGAGGAACTGAAGGAGATCCTTATTAGGCGGGAAATTGTGTTCGGGAAATTGATTGGATTGAAGGCCGATAAATCCCCAGGGCTTGATAGTCTGCTTCCCAGAGAACTTAAGGAAGTGGCCCTGGAAATAGTAGATGCATTGGTGGTCCCTCTGAATACCAACATTTCCCAATCTCTCACCGTTTCAAAAATACTCTGTTTTTCTATTTTTCCTATCAAAGTTGATAACTTCACATTTCATCGAAACATAGAAACATAGAAAATAGGTGCAGGAGTAGGCCATTCGGCCCTTCGAGCCTGCACCACCATTCCATATGATATTGGCTGATCATGCAACTTCAGTACCCCATTCCTGCTTTCTCTCCACACCCCTTGATCCCTTTAGCAGTAAGGGCCACATCTAACTCCCTTTTGAATATATCTAACGAACTGGCCTCAACAACTTTCTGTAGTAGAGAATTCCACTGCTTCACAATTCTCTGAGTGAAGAAGTTTCTCCTCATCTCATTCCTAAATGGCTTACCCCTTATCCTTAAACTGTGACCCCTGGTTCTGGACTTACCTAACGTCGGGAACATTCTTCCTGCATCTAACCTGTCCAATCCTGTCAGAATTTGAAATGTTTCTATGAGATTCCCACTCATTCTTCTAAATTCCAGTGAATCATCATCATTATCATCATAGGCAGTCCCTCGGAATCGAGGAAGACTTGCTTCCACTCCTGAAGTGAGTTCTTTGATAGCTGCACAGTCCAATATGAGAGCCACAGGCTGTCACAGGTGGGACAGATAATTGTTGAGGGAAGAGGTGGGTGGGACTGGTTTGCCGCATGCTCTTTCCGCTGTCTGCGCTGATTTCTGCATGCTCTAATATAAGCCTAGTTGATCGAGTCTTTCTTCATATATCAGTCCTGCCATCCCGGGAATCAGTCTGGTGAACCCTCGCTGCACTCCCTCAATAGCAAAAATGGACTTCCTCAGATTAGGAGACCAAAACTGCACATAATACTCAAGGTGTGGACTCACCAAGGCCCTGTACAACTGCAGTAAGACCTCCCTGCTCCTGTACTCAAAACCTCTCGCTATGAAGGCCAGCATGCCATTTGCCTTCTTTACTGCCTGCTGTACAACGCATGCCTAACTTCAATGGCTGATGTACCATGAAACCCAGGTTTCGTTGGACCTCCCCTTTACTAATCTGTCACCATTCAGATAGAAACATAGAAAATAGGTGCAGGTGTAGGCCATTTGGCCCTTCGGGCCTGCACCACCAATCAATAAGATCATGGCTGATCATTCACCTCAGTACCCCTTTCCTGCTTTCTCTCCATACCCCTTGATCCCTTTAGCCGTAAGGGCCATATCTAACTTCCTCTTCAATATATCCAATGAACTGGCATCAACAACTTTTTGCGGCAGGGAATTCCACAGGTTAACAACTCTCTGAGAGAAGAAGTTTCTCCTCATCTCAGTCCTAAATGGCGTACCCCTTATCCTTAGACTGTGTCCCCTGGCTCTGGACTTCCCCAGCATCGGGAACATTCTTCCTCCATCTAACCTGTTCAGTCCTGTCAGAATTTTATAGGTTTCTATAAGAACCCCTCTTATCCTTTTAAACTCAAGTGAATAAAGGCCCAGTCGATTCGGTCTCTCCTCATATGTCAGTCCTCCATCCCGGGAATCAGTCTGGTGAACCTTCGCTGCAGTCCCTCAATATCAAGAACGTCCTTCCTTAGATTAGGAGACCAAAACTGAACACAATATTGCAGGTGAAGCCTCACTAAGGCCCTGTACAACTGCAGTAAGACCTCCCTGCTCCTATACTCAAATCCCCTAGCTATGAAGACCAACATACCATTTGCCTTCTTCACCGCCTGCTGTACCTGCATGCCAACTTTCAATGACTGATGTACCATCACACCCAGGTCTCGTTGCACCTCCCCTTTTCCTAATCCTCTGCCTTTTAGATAATATTCTGCCTTTGTGTTTTTGCCACCAAAGTGCATAACCTCACATTTATCCACATTATACTGCATCTGCCATGCGTTTGCCCACTCAACTAACCTGTCTGAGTCACCCTGCAGCCTCTTAGCATCCTCCTCACAGCTCACACCGCCACCCAGCTTAGTTTCATCTGCAAACTTGGAGATATTACACTCAATTCCTTCATCTAAATCATTAATGTATATTGTAAAGAGCTGGGGTCCCAGCACTGAGCCCTGCGGCACCCCACTCGTCACTGCCTGCCATTCTGAAAAGGACACGTTTATCCCGACGCTCTGCTTCCTCTCTGTCAACCAGTTCTCTATCCATATCAGTACATTACCCCCAATACCATGTTCTTTAATTTTGCATAACAATCTCATGTGGGACCTTGTCAAAAGCCTTTTGAAAATCCAAATACACCACATTCACTGGTTCTCCCTTGTCCACTCTACCAATTTCATCCACAAAAAATTCCAGAAGATTTGTCAAGCATGACTTCCCTTTCATAAATCCATGCTGACTTGAACCGATCCTGTCACTGCTTTCCAAATGCGCTGCTATTTCATCTTTAATAATAGATTCCAACATTTTCCCCATTACTGATGTCAGGCTAATCGGTCCATAATTACCTGTTTTCTCTCTCCCTTCTTTCTTAAAAAGTGGTGTTACATTAGCTACACTTCAGTCCATAGGAACTGATCCAGAGTCGATAGACTGTTGGAAAATGATCACCAATGCATCCAGTATTTCTAGGGTCACTTCCTTAAATACTCTAGGATACAGACCATCATCGGTCTTCAATCCCATCAATTTCCCGAACACAATTTCCCGCCTAATAAGGATTTCCTTCAGTTCCTACTTCTCACTAGACCCTCGGTCCCTTAGTATTTCTGGAAGGTTATTTGTTCAACTGACCCGCCATTTATTTGTTCCCCATTATAAATTCACCTCAATCTGACTGCAAGGGTCTTCGTTTGTCTTCACTAATCGTTTTTTCTTCACATATCTATAGAAGCTTTTGCAGTCAGTTTTTATGTTCCCAGCAAGCTTCCTCTGATTTTGTATTTTCCACCTCCTAATTAAACCCTTTGACCTCCTGTGCTGAATTATAAAATTCTCGCAATCCTCAGATTTGCTGCTTTTTCTGGCCAATTTATATGCCTCTTCCTTGGATTTAACGCTATCCGTAATTTCACTTGTTATCCATGGTTGAGCCACCGTCCCCGTTTTATTTTTACTCCAGACAGGGATGTACAATTGTTGAAGGTCATCCATGTGATCTTTAAATTTTTGCCATTGCCTATCCACCGTCAACCCTTTAAGTGTCATTCGCCTGTCTATTCTAGCCAATTCATGTCTCATACCATCGAAGTTATCTTTCCTTAAGTTCAGGACCCAAGTCTCTGAAGTAACTGTGTCATTCTCCATCTTAATAAAGAATTCTACCATATTGTGGTTACTCTTCCCCAAAGGGCCTCGCTCAACAAGATTGCTAATTCGTCCTTTCTCATTACACATCACCCAGTCTAGGATGGCCAGCCCTCTAGTTGGTTTCTTGACATATTGCTCGAGAAAACCATCCCTCATACACTCCAGGAATTTTGGTTTATCTAAGGGTAAATCATGGCAGACAGCTTGGACACGCGTTATGCTCCTCCTGTGCTATGTGGGAAGTCAGGGATGCTTCTGGTGTCCCTGGCGACTAAGTGTGCGGGAAGTACATCCGCCTGCAGCTCCTGATGGACCGCATTGCGGCACTGGAGCTGCAGGTGGATGAACTCTGGAGCATCCTCGATGCTGAGAATGACATGAAAAGCACGTTTAATGAGTTGGTCTTACCGCAGGTAAAGGGTATACAGCGAGGTCGGGAATGGATGACCAACAGGAAGAACAGTGCAAGGAAGGTAGTGCAGGGATCCTCTGCGGTCACCCTCTTGCAAAAAAGATACACCGCTTTGGGTACTGTTGAAGGGGATTACTCATCAGGGGAGGGCAGCAGCAGCCAAGTTCACGGCACCGTGGCTGGCTCTGCTGTACAGGAGGGCAGGAAAAAGAGTGGGAGAGCTATAGTGATAGGGGATTCGATTGTAAGGGGGATAGATAGACGTTTCTGCGGCCGCAACCGAGACTCCAGGATGGTATGTTGCCTCCCTGGTGCAAGGGTCAAGGATGTCTCGGAGCAGGTGCAGGGCATTCTGAAAAGGGAAGGTGAATAGCCAGTTGTCATGGTGCACATTGGCACCAACGATATAGGTAAAAAAACAGGATGAGGTCCTACAAGATGAATTTAGGGAGCTAGGAGCTAAATTAAAAAGTAGGACCTTAAATGTAGTAATCTCAGGATTGCTACCAGTGCCACGTGCTAGTCAGAGTAGGAATCAAGGATAGCTCAGATGAATACGTGGCTTGAGGAGTGGTGCACAAGGGAGGGATTCAAATTCCTGTGACATTGGAACCGGTTCTGGGGGAGGTGGGACCAGTACAAACCGGACAGTCTGCACCTAGGCAGGACCAGAACCAATGTCCTTGGGGGAGTGTTTGCTAGTGCTGTTGGGGTGGAGTTAACCTAATATAGCAGGGGGATGGGAACCTATGCAGGGAGACAGAGGGAAATAGAATGGGGGCAGAAGCAAAAGATAGAAAGAAGAAAAGTAAAAGTGGAGGGCCAAGAAACCTAAGGCAAAAAGCAAAAAGGGCCACATTATAGCAAAATTCTAAAAGGGCAAAGTGTGTTAGAAAGACAAGCCTGAAGGCTCTGTGCCTCAATGCGAGGAGTATTTGGAATAAGGTGGACGAATTAACTGCGCAGATAGCAGTTAACGGGTGTTGTAGGAGGTGGGCACCTTTAGAATATACCAGAATACTAGGCATTAGGCACCTGCTAGATATATCAAAACTCACATAAGCTTAAAATGGACACACACATAAAATGGCTGCCCAGGCATGATGGGAAATCAGGTAGTCAAGCTGTGAACTGTTGAACGTTCAATGACCAAGCAATAACCCTGTGAGGCCCACTGTAGGAATGCCTGGGATGCGGGAAGACAGAGTTAAGAAAGAAACCATCTCCTGTGAACAAGGTCATAAACCAATTAATTCCCCAGGAAGAAAGATAAGAGGGAAACCATCTCCTGTAAACAAGGTTATAAACCAATTATTTCTCCCAGATGAAAGAACTAGGGAGAGAACCTATAAAGTCATCGATCAGCCCAAGCTGACAATAACCGAACATATGGTTCCCTGGATACTAGGGGAATTCTATTGGGTTAAAAGAACCTATATGTAATCTATAATCGTTGTGATTGGCTTGTGTCCAGCCGTGATGGGCTGTGTAGCTGTAGTAAACTGTTTTGTAACTGTTGTGAAACATATAAAGGTGCATGTAACCCTTTGTTCGGAGGAGAGAAACCTGGATACGGTCCTGAGTTTTTCCTTCCCGCTGAGCGTAATAAAAGCTGCATCAGCATTGGAACCGACTCTGAGTGTTGAGTGATTCTTCTAAGAAAACACTAACGCAAACACGGGTATGATTTAATTGGCATCACGGAGACATGGCTCCGGGGTGACCAAGGCTGGGAACTCAACATCCAGGGGTATTCAACATTTAGGAAGGATCGACAGAAAGGAAAAAGAGGTGGGGTGACATTGCTGGTTAAAGAGGAAATTAATGCAATAGTAAGAAAACACATTAGCTTGGATGATGTGGAATCGGTATGGGTGGGGCTACGGAATACCAAGGGGCAGAAAACGCTAGTGGGAGTTGTGTCAGACCACCATCAGTAGTAGTAAGGTTGGGGACAGCATCAAACAAGAAATTAGGTATGCATGCAATAAAGGTACAGCAGTTATCATGGGTGACTTTAATCTACATATTGATTGGGCTAACCAAACTGGTAGCAATGCGGTGGAGGAGGATTTCCTGGAGAGCATTAGCGATGGTTTTCTAGACCAATATGTCGAGGAACCAACTAGGGAGCTGGCCATCCTAGACTGGGTGATGTGTAATGAGAAGGACTAATTTACAATCTTGTTGTGTGAGGCCCCTTGGGGAAGAGTGACCATAACATGGTAGAATTCTTTATTAAGATGGAGAGTGACACAGTTAATTCAGAAACTAGGGTCGTGAACTTAAGGAAAGGTAACTTCGATGGTTTGAGGCGTGAATTGGCTAGAATAGACTGGCAAATGATACTTAAAGGGTTGATGATGTATAGACAATGGAAAACATTTAAAGATCACATGGATGAACTTCAGCAATTGTACATCCCTGTCTGGAGTAAAAATAAAACGTGGAAGGTGGCTCAACCGTGGCTAAGAAAGGAAATTGAGGATAGTGTTAAGTCCAAGGAAGAGGCATATAAATTGGCCAGAAAAAACAGCAAACATGAGGACTGGGAGAAATTTAGAATTCAGCACAGGAGGACAAAGGGTTTAATTAAGAGGGGGAAAATAGAGTACGAGAAGAAGTTTGCTGGGAACATAATAACTGACTGCAAAAGCTTCTATAGATATATGAAGAGAAAAACATTAATGAAGTCAAATGTAGGTCCCTTGCAGTCGGATTCAGGTGAATTTATAATTGGGAACAAAGAAATAGCAGAACAATTGAACAAATACTTTGGTTCCGATCCTGTTACTGCTTTCCAAATGCGCTGCTAATACATCTTTAATAATTCATTTCAACATTTTCCCCACTACCGAAGTCAGGCTAACCAGTCTATTTGGAAAGCAGTAACAGGATCGGTCGGTCCAAGTCAGCATGGATTTATGAAAGGGAAATCTTGCTTCACAAAACTTCTAGAATTTTTTGAGGATGTAACTAATAGAGTGGATAAGGGAGAATCAGTGGATGTGTTGTATTTGAACTTTCAAAAGGTTTTTGACAAGGTCTCTGCCCTCCATTTTTACTTTTCCTCAGTCTATCTTTTGCTTCTGCCCCCATTCTACTTCCCTCTGTCTCCCTGCATAGGTTCCCATCCCCCTGCTATTTTAGTTTAATCCCTCGCCAACAGCACGAGTAAACACTCCCCCTAGGACATTGGTTCCGGTCCTGCCCAGGTGTAGACTGTCTGGTTTGTACTGGTCCCACCTCCCCCACTACCGGTTCCATTGTCCTTGTTTTCTCTCCCTCCTTTTTTAAAAAGTGGGGTTACATTAGCTACCCTCCAAACCATAGGAACTGAACCAGAGACTATAGAATGTTGGAAAATGGCGACCAATGCATCCACTATTTCGAGGGCCACTTCCTTAAGTACTCTGGGATGCAGACTATCAGGGCTTGTGGATTTATCGGCCTTCAGTCCCTTCAATTTCCCTAACACCATTTCCTGACTGATAAGGATTTCCCTCAGTTCCCCCGTCTCGCTAGACTCTCAGTCCCCTAGTATTTTCGGGAGGTTATTCTTGAAGACAGAAGCAAAGTATTTGTTCATTTGGTCTGCCTTTCTCTTGTTCCCCATTTTGAATTCCCCTGATTCCGACTGCAAGGGACCGACATTAGTCTTTCATTACTCTTTTTCTCTTCACATATCTATCAAAGCTTTTGCAGTCAGTTTTTATGTTCCCTGCAAGCTTATACGCCATTTTCCCACTCCTAATTAAAGCCTTAGTCCTCTTCTGCTGAATTCTAAATTTCTCCCAGTCCTCAGGTTGGCTGCTTTTTCTGGCAAATTTATATGCCTCTTCCTTGGATTTAATACTTTCCCGAATTTCCCTCGTCAGCCACAGTTGAGCCACTTTTCCTTTTTTATTCTTACTGCAAGGTTCAGTGCTGGGACCCCAGCTATTTACAATATGCATTAATGATTTAGACGAAGGAATTGAATGTAATATCTCCAAGTTTGCAGACGACACTAAGCTGGGTGGCAGTGTGAGCTGTGAGGAGGATGCTAAGAGGCTGCAGAGTGACTTGGACAGGTTAGGTGAGTGGCGAAATGCATGGCATATGCAGTGTAATATAGATAAATGTGAGGTTATCCACTTTGGTGGCAAAAACCGGAAAGCAGAATATTATCTGAATGGTGACAGATTAGGAAAAGGGGAGGTGCAACGAGACCAGGGTGTCATGGTACATCAGTCATTGAAAGTTGGCATGCAGGTACAGCAGGCGGTGAAGAAGGCAAATGGCATGTTGGCCTTCATAGCGAGAGGATTTGAGTATAGGAGCAGGGAGGTCTTACTGCAGTTTTACAGGGCCTTGGTGAGGCCACACCTTCAATATTGTGTACAGTTTTGGTCCCCTAATCTGAGGAAGGTCATTGTTGCTATTGAGGAAATGCAGCGAAGATTCAACAGGCTGATTCCCGGGCTGGTAGGACTGACATATAAGGAAATACTGGATCGACTAGGCTTATATTCACTCGAATTAAGAAGAATGAGAGGGAATCTCATAGAAACGTATAAAATTCTGACTGGATTGGACAGGTTAGATGCAGGAAGTATGTTCCCGATGTTGGGGAAGTCCAGAGCCAGGGGTCACATTTTAAGGATAAGGGGTAAGCCATTTAGGACCGAGATGAGGAGAAACTTCTTCACTGAGAGAATTGTGAACCAGTGGAATTCTCTACCGCAGAAAGTTGGTTAGATATATTTACAAGTGAGTTAGATGTGGCCCTTATGGCTAAAGGGATCAAGGGGTATGGAGAGAAAACAGAAATGGGGTACTTAAGTTGCATGATCTGCCATTATCATAGTGAATGGTGGTGCAGGCTCGAAGGGCCGAATGGCCTACTTCTGCCCCTATTTTCTATGTTTCTATGGGGTCAAGTTTCGGCGTGTGTTTCTCCAATTTTTTTGGAGCAACTGGTATAGATTGGAGTATCTCAGAAATTGCAATTCTTGGCATTTAGTTTGCTCCAATTCTAGTCAGTTGGAACAGTTTCATTTTGGAACAGATTTATACCTGTTTTGAAAGTTTAGGCAGTGAAGACTTACTCCAGACTAACTTAGAATGGAGTAAGTCTAGATTTTTGTACGCTCAAAAAACCTTGCCTACACTTTAGAAATCAGGCGTAGGTTACAAATCAGGCGTAGGGAATGGGGCGGGCGGCGGGGAGAGGAGGGGGAAGGGAAGTAATTAAGTTCTACAAGCATTCAACACTTACTTAAACAAATAAAGAGCCATCCTTAATAAAAAATTATAAACAAAGCAAATACAAAATATTGAATATTCCGACCTGTGTGAAGCAGCAGCAGCCTTCGAGCTGCGGTGCTTCAGGCAGGCCTTCCTTCCATGTAGGAGACAGGGGCAGCGTCAGTGGCTCGACGGCAGCCGAAGACACAGCAAGCAGCCTTCGAGCTGCGAGGGAAGCTGAGGCCATTCGGCCACGGGATAGGGGCAGCATCAGTGGCTGACGGCGGCCGAAGACACAGCAAGCAGCCTTCGAGCTGCGAGGGAAGCTGAGGCCATTCGGCCAGGGACAGGGAGAGGCAGCCAGATAGCCAGTTTGAAACTTAAATTTGTAATTGCAGAATGGGTGCTGCATTGTCAACACCACGCATTATGCAATGGTTCGCCAGCAATTCACTGCATAGGAGAGAATTTACTCGAGCTCACCGCACCAGAAACATCATAGCCCGTAGGCTGATGGGCAGGAGACCTTACCCACGTCGGCAATATCGAGCCAGATGCTCGAACCTGGACATGAGCGAGGCTAATTGTGTCAAAAGGTTGCGCTTCAGTAGAGAAGTTGTCGTTAAGATCTGTGATATGCTGAAAGCAGATTTGAAGCCCAGAAGCAGAACGCCAACTGCCTTGTCTTTTGAAGTGAAGGTAACAGCTGCACTTGGCTTCTATGCCTCTGGATCGTTTCAGGCTACAACTGGAGATGTGTGCACCATCTCTCAACGTGCAATACATGCCTGCGTTTACCAGGTCACGGCTGCACTGTATGCGCGGAGGAATTACTTCATCAATTTCCCAATGACCGCACAAGCGATCCATGAGAGGGCTGCGGGCTTCTTCAGGATTGCCGGCTTCCCAAAGGTACAGGGCTGCATTGATTGTACCCACATCGCCTTGCGAGCACCTGTGGAGGACTCCGAGCAGTACAGGAATAGAAAAGGTTTCCACTCCATCAATCTGCAGGGTGGGACATACAGATAGTCACATTACAATTACGATTACATTAAAAAATGAAAATATTACTTGCACTAACTACTGGACCATGGTCGTGCCATTTCTTTTTACACTGGCTTCCAGATCTCCTGGTATGCACCACTGCGCAGTAATCTTCTGCAACTTGGTTCCAGCGTTTCTTCATTTCTTTAGGTGGCACTTTTATGCGACCTCTGTTGCTGGTATCCAGCTCCTGCCATCTCTGCTCAATGACTAATATCTCCACTTCCTCATGCAAGAAATTCTTTGTTCTTGGTGGACGTTGTTCCATTGCTGTATTGAATTGACACTCTTATTTTTCAAAACACATCGTCCTTAATTTGCATGCACCTATGCAGCACCTGTTCTGGAAGTTTAGCAGTGAAAAGCAGCACTCACTGATTTCAGCAGGTGATTTCTTCAACAGTGCTGCTAAAAGCACTCCTTCAGACACCAAAAAAATCACCAAAATTCAATCCCAAGCCTTTCCAGAGGTCCACGATACAAATCAGCACTTTTCTTTAAGTTCCTTTAAAAATGGCCGAGTGCCAATGTTTCTGGGCTACTGCGCATGCGCGCGCTCCAACACGCACGCGCAGGGCTGCCGGCACGACGTTCCCTCATTTGACTTAGCCCCGCCCCCTCCACTTGCAGAATCGGCGTGACTCTGTGGCTACGACCCCCGCTGCTGTCTGCGCGCCGCGCCGAGCTCCCAGGGACCAGCAAGCAGCCCGAGAATTACGAGGTAGGTTTTTGTCGCACTTTTAGGCGCGAAAAACGGGCGTCCATGTTGGGGCTGCGCCGTTCTTGGCGCGGCCCGAAACTTGACCCCTATGTTTCTATGTTTCCTTGCCATGTTAGGGCATCCAAAGCTGACTTTTCAGAAACTCCAGCAATGCCTGCCCTAACATTAGCAATATTGTTGCTCCCTAGAGAACCCATGTATTCCAATCAGCACCTGAGGAACCAGCTCCCCTGCAGGGGTTTCCCCCAGCACTGCTTAATTAGTTCCAGCACAGGAATGTATTCTCCTTTAAAAACTACCTGAACCTTGGGCTGTCGGCATAGAATGCATAGCCGCCAGCATTATCCCGAATTCAGCATTAACTGGGACTAGTTTCCTGCTTAATAACGTGTGCCAAGCACAGATTGCCATTCAAGTGTTGTGCAGTAATGCTGTCATCAAGACCCAGGTCGGTGATTGGAGGGTGGGCAGGTACAGCAGGAGCGGCAAGGCCGGGGCGAAGGAGTGGCGAGAAGCTGTGGAGGGATGTGATCGGGGTCCAGGGTAGGCGCAACTTCGGGACCAGGGGCCCAGGGGCAGCACGGGCCAGCCCACACTGTGATATGTGTGCGCACTAGGTCCGTGCAGCAGAGCAGGTCTCCAGTCATCTTGGATAACCTTTTCCACTGGACCAAGACCTAGTTCTGTCGAGCCCGTGTGGTGGCTGGTGTGCAACGACCACCCCACGTTAAAAAAATCCACGCACAGGCATCTAGACTTGACAACTCCAAAGCACTCTGGCTGACCTCCCACATTCTACCCTACGTAAACTTGAGGTCATCCAAAACTCGGCTACCCATGTCCTAACTCGCACCAATTCCTGCTCACCCATCAGCCCTGTGCTCGCCGACATTGGCTCCCGGTTAAGCAACGACTTGATTTCAAAATTCTTATCCTTGTTTACAAATCTTGCCATGGCCTCGCCCCTCCCTATCTCTGTAATCTCCTTCATCCTCCACAACCCCCTGAGATGTCTGCGCTCCTCAAATTCTGCCCTCTTGAGCATCCCTGATTATAACTGCTCAACATTGGTGGCCATTCTGTTGCCTGGGCGCTAAGTTCTGGAACTTCCTGTCGAAACCTCTCCACCTCTCTATCTCCCTTTCCTCCTTTAAGACGCTCCTTAAAACCTACTTCTGTGATAAAGCCCTACCCTAATTTCTTCTTATGTGGCTCGGTGTCAAATTTATTTGTTTTGTCTTCCCTTTGACACCCCTGTAAAGCGCCCTGGGACGTTTTACTAGGCTTTCGGCGCTATATAAATGCAAGTTGTTGTACAATTCGGGTTGCCAACTCTGGTCATTCCTGGGGCTTTCCTCGCATGACCTTGCACTGCACACCACCCCTCTCCCTTCCCCCACTCCTGCCCCCCCCTCCCCCCCACACCTCCGCATTTGGTTCTTCCCATGCCAATTGGAAAGGAAACAACCTCGCTGTTACCCATTTGGATTAATCTTGTTTGTGAAACGGCCCCCATCTCCAACATTTTTTTTTAGAACTAATTAATGAAAATGTTCAAAGAAAATGGAAGCGCCCACAATTTTATTTAGCATCCCCCTTGTGATTGTTTTTCCCAGGCTTGCTCGCAGCAGTGTCCTGGCGATTAATCTCTGGTTCCTGGAGCCTCCGGGACAATCCTGCATAATTGATGACGGCAACGTGGGGAAATTAGGAATTCTATCTGCGACCGTTTTTTTCTGCAATGTCTGTGGTAACTCTCCTCTGTGATCGCTGCAGCAACTGCATGATTTTAAAGTTAGTGTAGTGTTTGGAATGACAAGACTACGCCATTAAAATTCCACACAGAGGAGAAACCCAAGCTGGAAATGTCAAAGCAACATTAGTTCCACCAACTCAGAGGATAAGACTCACTGTGCATACCGTTAATAGCTAATGGTCTTCCTCACAGTTACCTTCTCTTTTAGTTTTCCTTTTTGACAGAAATAATGCCAGCGGAAGCTGATCCAATGTCATCATGACAGGTGATATCATCTCGCAGTGCTATGAAAGAGACATCAGGAGAGAGAATCATAATCGTTTAGAAATGTAGCCTACTGTGTTGTATGTAGATACATAGATTAAAAAAAGACTTGCATTTATATAGCGCTTTTCACAACCACTGGACCACTTTTTGAAGTGCAGTCACTGTTGTAATGTAGGAAATGGGGCAGTTAATTTGTGCACAGCAAGCTCCCACGAACGGGAATGTGATAATGACCAGATAACCTGCTTTTGTGATGTTGGTTGAGGGATAAATATTGGCCAGGGCACCGGGGAGAACACCCCTTGTTCTTCATAGACAGACTGGTGGAATGGGCAGACACATGGCAGATTACATTTAGTGCACAAAATTAAGAAAGACTTGGCTTTATATAGCGCCTTTCACCACCACCAGACTATCAAAGCACTTTACAGCCAATGAAGTACTTTTCGAGTGCAGTCATTGTTGTAATGTAGGAAACAGGGCAGCCAATTTCCACACAGCAAGTTCCCACAAACAGCAATGTAATAATGACCAGATATTCTGTTTTAGTGATGTTGGTTGAGGGATAAATATTGGCCAGGACACCGGGGACAACTCCACTTGCTCTTCTATTGAAATAGTGCCATGGAAACTTTTACATCCACCTGAGAGAGCAGATGTGGCCCTCAGTTTAATGTTTCATCCGAAACACAGCATCTCCGACAGTGCAGCGCTCCCTCAGTACTGCACTGGAGTGTCAGCCTGGATTTTTGTGCTTATGTCTCTTGAGTGGGAATTGAACCCACAATCTTCTGATTCTGAGATGAGGGTGCGGCCCACTGAGCCGTGGTTGACATTGAGAGGATAGGCAGGTATGTAGGTACACATGCATATACAAATATACGTCAGTATGTACTCATATTTGTATGCATCCATTTAGGTCTGCATATTTGAAGTTTTCAAAATTATGAAAGGCTTGTCTTATGAAGAAAGGTTGAGCAGGTTGGGCCTATACTCGTTGGAGTTTCGAAGAATGAGAGGTGATCTTATTGAAAACATATAAGATTCTAAGGGGACTGGACAGGGTAGATTCAGAGAGGATGTTTCTCCTCTTGGGGGAATCTCGAAATATGGGGCACAGTTTCAGAATAAGGGGTCGCCCATTTAAAATGGATATAAGGAAGGATTTCTTCTCTCAGAGAGTCGTGAATACCCCAGAGAGCTGTGGAGGCTGGATCATTGAATATATTTAAGGTGGAGATAGGCAGATTTATGAAGGTTAAGGGAGTCAAGGGTTATGGGGAGTGTGTGAGGAAGTGGAATTGAGGCCAAGATCAGATCAGCCACGACCTTATTGAATGGCGGAGCAGGCTCGAGGGGCCAAATGAGGTCTGAGTGAATTGTTCATCATAGTGAAAGATTCAGATACTAGGAAACACAAGGCAAATAATGAAGAGGTTAACAGGAAGGAGGGAATTCAGCCAGAATATTTTCAGCTAAAGAATATCAGGGGTTGAAGGAAACCGTGTAACTAGGTTAAAGAAGAGTAAATTAGATGTGTTTTTCGAGTGAGACGAGATTGACGGGATAGGTTTTGAAGGCGATAGGTGTGATTGGTCTTTGAAACAGAGGTGGACTTGTTAGGTCTTTTTCCTCTCCCCAAAACATCTATATTACCCTGTAGAATAAACCCGGAAACGGGTCTGTTTTGCAATTGCTCGTACAGGTGCAACGTCCAAATTCCGGAGATCCGGAATCAGGCATGTTCCGAAATCCGGACTCCGGGACGATTCGTGGCAGAGTCGTCCGGAATCCATAAAATGTTCCGGAATCTGGACCAGACGACCATGCCCGACCTCGGGGCCTCGCCGCTGCCTGACCTCGGGGCCTCGCCTCGCCGCCGCTTGCCTTGCCGCCCTTACCTTGGGGCCTCCTCGCCGGCCCGAGTCAACACCTCCTCGGCAGGGCCCCGCCGACAATGACATCCTTAGCGGGGCCCCGCCCGAACACCACCTCAGTGGGGCCCCGCCCGAACACCACCTCAGTGGGGTCCCGCCGACGCAAACACCTCGTCGGCGGGCCCCGGACGGCCCGGACAGCTCCTCGGTAGGTACCCCCACCTGCCCCCCACCCCGCTTCTGATGTTCTGAAATCTGGAAATACCCGAACCTGGGATTGGCTGTTTCTGGATTCGTGACGTCAGAAAGACGTTCCAAAGTCTGGAAAAATGCAAAATCCGGAACGCCCGCGGTTCCGAGGCTTCCGGATTTGGGACGCTGCACCTGTACTTTAGTTGGTCACGTCACAATGAGCATTGAATGAATCACAGATAAAATGGTCCCACTCACAAAAATGCACAGTGGTCCCTACACCAAGAAGTTGGTTGTGATGCTGTCCCGGAATTTGCGGTCCACGGCGAAGCAAAGGTGTTTGCTGTTGGCCCCGAAGAAAGCTGCCGACCGAGATCTTGCGTTCTTTGTGGCGAGAAGATTGCCTTTCTCGACGTGCAAACGATGTCAGTGCAATATAGTGCGGGTTCCTCAACCCAATCTATGATGATGTCAACAAGCTGTCTGAGTAGCCAATCACGTTGCAGAATGCGACAGGGAAGCGGAAGATGAGAACCTGCTTTTATTCTGACTGTTTAAAACTGCTACAGAGATTGGGGGTCTCACAGTGGGGGATAAGGTAGAAGTTGAAATGTCATCAACCAACTTCTAAAAAAATGTTTTGTTAAGTTTCTTAAACATTGTAATTTTTATCATAATGGAGACATTTGACATTCCATAAAATTAAAATTAGTTTTTCGCGGCCATAACTTGTTTAGCAGGCAATATGCTGTTAAAACCCCAGTTGCACATAATCCAACAAGATCTAACATTTAGCGGGGTATTTAACAGCGTAAGTACCATGGAAAAGTACAAGTTTTCGTCTGTTACACTACTTTCACTAATTGCCAGCTATAGCGGGAAGGGTGGCGAGGACGGGTGCCTGGGGGGTGGGGGTGGGGGCTTGCCACAGTGCAGCCAGTGTGGGGGCAGTGAATGGCTAACCGCAACTTGAGGGTTTCCGCAATTACCTGCACTCAATCCTGGAGTTGCGGCCCAACTGCTGACAGTTCGCTGCTATTATCCACCGCAGATTCTGGCCCAACTTTATGTGAGGCTATATTTCCCAGCACGTGAAACTGGTCCTCTTGGCTTGGAACATGTGAGCAAGCCCAGGCGATTGCATCCCAGTCTAAATATCGTGGCGCACAAACACCCAGCCAGTCTTTCAGGCCACCCCCCAGGTGATGAATTGTGTGCGCGATTAACTTAAAATATTATAATCAACAGCAACGGCATGCTAATGAGGATTGTTCTCATGGGGAATAAGCCACAAGCTCGGCTGACCTGTATAAAGTGGGTGATAAAGGTCAGGTAGACTGTGAGCTTGCAGCAAGTGACTGCTTAATGAGATAACTGGCTGGAAAGTTCACAGAAGCATGTTGATTGCGAGTGTTGGATTTTTCAAAACTGGATTCGTGATATTTTTGTAAGGCATTTATATTTGTTTTTACTGCGTTTTTGATCGCATGGTTTCTCTCACTCCCTTTTCTTTGTGATTTTTTTTGGAGGAAGAGAAAGCTGAAATGAAATCAATTTACATTAGAGTCCCGTCCAGCACTGGCACTGCTGTATGCCCATCCTTACTCATACAGCTGTGTCTACAAACATAGGCCGAAGAAACACCAACCGACAGATGTCTAAGGACAGAAAGAAAAAGCTTGCATTAACAACCTTAGGATGCCCCAAAACGCCTCACAGACAATGATTTCTGAAAAGACTTGCATTTAGTGGGTACAGTAGCACAATGGTTGTGTTACTGGGCTAACAATCCCAAGACCTAGACTAATAATTGAGTTCAAATTCCAACACAGCAGCGAGAGAATTTAAATTCAGTTAATTAAATAAATCTGGAATTAAAAAGGCTAGTGATGGTGACTTAGGGGGTGAATAGTTCCCCCAGACAGTCTGGGCTCCTTAATACACGAATTTGGCCCCACCTCCTGTATTTGGTAACTCTTTTTCGCAGCCAAAATGTTGTAGAATCTTAAAATTGATATGCTCCTTCCCATAGATGTTTAGGGGATCTCAAGCTTCTGTAATTTAGGTCCATTTTGAATTCCCTTTCTTATGAGTCCAAACACTGGGGGGGGGGGGTCTCCATGAATGCATCCCCTTTTATCCCCCGCAGGCTTCGTCTGCCCCTTTAAACTCATTTTAAAAGCCCAGAAAGGGATTTTTCTCCTCTGTAGGGTAAAGGTACCTGGAATCTTTGCAAGATATTGGTAAATTCTACATTCCCCCCTGTGATACCATATCACTTATGGTATAATTCTTCGAGGTGAGCAAAGTTCCTGACTCCCAAGAGATAACCTTCCCCGTAAATTAGCTAAGCTAATACCCAAAATGCATTACACTTATGCAACATCACCATAGATGCACACTTTTCCCTTTACAGGTACAAACTTTTTACATTTATACCCTCCCAGCTTGGAGGGGGTTCAATCACTACAATTGCATTTCAGCACAGTTACATTTCATTTCAATTACATTATATTCACCAGCATATAGGCAACGTACAACCACATTACAGAAGGAAAAAAAACCTAGATTAAAATTAAACAACATCAATTGGTCTCCTGAGGTTTTCCCATCACCCGGTAATGTCTGGATCCTGCTGGCTGACACACAAGACAAACTCAAAATAATCACCTAAACATTACTGCAACATTAACCTCAATTCTAAACTTAACCTTAAAATATAAAATGGTGCAGTCAGCTGCCTTAAACTAAAATTAGAGCTATGTACAACCGCCACCCGTCTCCGGGTGGCCTGGTTAGTCCCTGTCAGGCCCATGCCTTGTGCGGCCTGATAGCTGCCTGGATGCTAGGGTTTCCCCGCAGCCGATGAGCTGGAGACCCTTGTCTCTGGGACAGCTCGTTGCTACTGCTCCTGTGAGTCCCTCATCGCTGGAGGCGGCTGGCTGGGGGTCCCTACTCTGAGCGGCCTCTGTACTTCTGACCTTCGGCCTTTCCTGTTGGGCTGCCCTTCTCCTAGGGTAGAATCGCTGAGGCTCAGATGCCGGTTACCACGGTATCTTTGGCCGTGGTGTACGGAGGGTCCTTCTCAGGGCTGGGGTTACTGGAGGTGTGTCCGAATCCCAAACGATGGGTGGGATAGCCCCTCCAGTACTGCAATTCACCGTCCCTATAGGCACGGTTTCTGAGCCTGCCACATTCCCTGTGGGCCCTCCACCATCGGGGGCGGCCAACGGAGGGTCCCTGTCCTGAGGACGGTTCACCCCTCCCGGCTGCCCTCTCTGCTTGGCTGAACCTGGGTTGTATAGCTTGCACTGGTTGATGTGGAACAACTTAGTACGGCGGGGCAGCTTTATGGCATAGACCATCAGGCTTGCCTTGTCCACAATGCTGTATGGCCCCATATATAATGCTTCAAAAACCCCGACCCGAGCATAGTTCCTCACCATGACCTGGTCCCCTATTGCCCATTCGTGGTGTTTGCTGGGTTCTAGCAGCAATCGGTTACTCTGATGCTGTATGCCCATGTTACTAGCAGCCTGCCAGTGAATCTGTTTGAGGTGTTCAAACAGGTTTCTGACAAACCGGTCCCGGTTCACCTCTCTGAGCTGACCTTCTGTGAGCACCGGGGCTAGAACATGGGTGGGGGTCCGCATGATCTGGCCAGTCATGAGCTCATATGGAGAATACCCGGTGCTCTTTGACTGGCTGGCTCGGATCCCCATTCGGACCAACGGTAAGACCTCCACCCACTTTTGGGGGGAGTCTCCCATTTCCTTCCGCAGCCTTTCTTTAATGGTGCGGTTTAAAAACTCCACAGTACCAGGTGACTGTGGATTGTGGGCAACGTGCCATTTCCCCTCAATGCCGAGCACCTTAAGGGTTGCCTGCATTACCTGCCCGGTGAAATGGCTCCCCTGGTCCGACTCCACATACTGTGGGAGTCCCCACTGGGAGAACACTTCCCTCACTAGAATCTTAGCTGTCGGTGTGCGGTGGCTGTTCGGCAGGGGAAGGTTTCAACCCATTTTGAGAACACGTCCACCAGGACTAGGCAGTATTTGTAGCCTCCCTGGGCAGTGGGTAGGGGCCCGATGTAGTCAATTTGGATTGACTGCCATGGTCCCTCTACCCTCCTGACGTGTCCTAGGGACACCTTCCTTTTCTGGGGGTCAGGGTGTTCGCAGCACACACAAGGCAGTTCGCACAGAACTCGCGGACGTCCTCCCTGAGTCCCGGCCACCATCCTGCCTGTTCCACCCGTTGCCAGGTGGTCTCAGGCCCGGGGTGTCCCGCTCCTGGACCCTCATGGGCCAGTTTTAGGAATTCCCTCTGGTGCTGCTGCGGCACGACCCATTGTCCCTCTTTAAACAGCATGCCTTCCTTAACGGTAATGGCTGCTGTGCCGTCCGGACCTTCTACTCTCTCTCCTCTAGCTAGTGCGTTCAGGACAGCTTTCAGGACTGGGTCCTGTGCCTGAACTGTTTTTAAGTCCGGGGCCAAGGCTATCCCTGTACTCTCTGCTGCCCTGTTCTTATTCTTGACCGCTGCTATGCGGCCGGTGTCATAGGGGTCCCAGAACTTTCCCGTGCGGGCACCTTCTTTGGCCAGTTTGTCAGCCTGTTGGTTTCCCTCTGCACGGGGTTCGGTTTTTGAATGGGCCTTCACCTTATGTATGTAGACCTTGCCTTCTTCCCCCACCGCTGTCCTGATTTTCTCCAGCAGGGGCTTGATTGCCAGGGGTCTCCCGTCAGCGGACGTGTATCCGCGACAGGACCAGATAGCCAGGTACTCCGTACATGAATTGCAAGTGAACATCCGAGCAAATCGTGTACGGGGTAGGGAATTCCTCGGGGTGGGTCACCACGTACATTACGGCGGACAGTTCAGCATGCTGGGCGCTCATGGTGCTGGGGAGCTTGATTGCCAGGTCTTGGGTCATAGACTCCGCACCCAGTGAGTCGTTGGCCAGCAGATACCATGCTGGATCCGTCCACGTAGATGTCCCGGCCTGTAGGGTGTAACCCCGCCCGAAGGCCAATGTTCACCTCCCATACCCCTTCCATGGAGCACCTGTGGGCTTTCCCTGGATAGATTAGGTTGGCTGCAAGCCTTGGCTCGCGGGAGCCTTCTACTCTGAGGTCCATCTGGGAGAGGAGCAGGGTCCAGCGAGCAATGCGGGCACTGCTCACCGTCCCGTCCTTAATCCTCCCATCTAGGAGCATCTGAGTAGGTGTGTGGTGGGTTAGGAGTGTTAGAGGAGACCCTCCCGTGAAGATCAAGGATCTTTTCACTGCCCAATATGTGGCTAGGAGGTGTCTCTCACAGTTGGAGTACTCCTTCTCCACATCTGTGAGGATCCTGGAGGAGTAAACCACCAGCCTCAGCTGGCCGTGCCGCTCTTGAAGCAGCACTGAGCTCAAACTGTCCCCGCTGGCTGCCACCTCCAGGAAAAACTCCTTTCCTACATCTATCGCTCCTAAGGCTGGCGCGGTCTGCAAGTCCTTCTTGAACTAATTAAATGCTGCCTCGCAACCCTCATCCCAGTCTCACTCTACACCCTTGTGTAGGAGCCTGAGCAGAGGGGCTGCAGTGGCTGCATAATCCTCAATGAAGTCTCTGCAGTACCCGGTGAGCCCTAGAAAGGATCTTACCCCTGTCACTGTGTTGAGGGCTGGTAACTCCTGTACTGCCTCCCTTCTAGCCTTGTCAATGGCTCTTTCCCCAGCGCGCACAGTCAGCCCCAGGAATTTGACTTCCTTCTGGCCGATCTGTGCCTTCTTGGGGTTTACTTTAAACCCTTCTTCTTTTAGCAGCTCCAGCAGCTCAGCCAGCAGTGAGCCATGCTCCTCCCCCTGATCGGTGAACAGGAGCAGGTCATCCACATACTCCACCAACTGCTGGGGTCTGCTAAAGCCCTTTAAACAGTTCGCCATACATTGGTGAAAAATGCTGGGACTATTGTGGAAGCCTTGGGGAAGACAGTTCCACGTGTATTGTTGGCCCTTAAAGGTAAAGGCAAACTTGTACTGGTCCTTCCGTTTTAAAGGAATGGACCAGAACCCATTTGAAATGTCCAGCACCGTGAAAGTGGTCGCAGATGCTGGAATACTCCCTATGAGATCTGCTACGGTTGCTACAGTGGGTGCACAGGCAGGGATATTCTTATTTAGTACTCGATAGTCCACGGTGGCCCTCCATGAGTTGTCCGGTTTCTTAACCGGCCACAGTGGAGAGTTCACAGGGGTTGCTATCGGTGTTAACACCCCTTGCTCTACCAGTGATCCCAGCGCCGTTGTCAGGTCTGCCTCTGCCTCCCTGGGGAAGTTATATTGCTTTTGTGGTCGGGTCATGGGGTCCCCTACTATACTAACTTCCACCCCCGTTACCCTACCACTGTCATGTTTGTGGGTGGCAAATGCTGCAAGGTGTGCCCGTACATATGCCTGGTACTCCACTGGGGTGTTACTGACCAGTAATTCCAAGTCATAACCCTCCTTTGGCTTCACGGTACACAATGTTCCCTTGGCCCTTTTTTCTGGGATCACCGCCACCTCACCTTCCCTGTCAGTCACTATGGCTCCCCATAGACAGTGGTTCCTGAGATCCACTAGGATCTGGTGGCCAATGATAAAATCAGCCCCCAGGATTCCTTTTCCCTTCTGCTCCCATTTCATCAGGACACACTTCCATTTGGTTTTGAGTGTTCCTAACTGAATGGTGAGCGGGCTGGAAAACAAACCAGTTTGCTCATTGCCTGTGAACCCCACTAGACCGTACGGGACCCCGTTCGATAGAGGTGAGTTAGCTGGGTTATCTGCATATACAAGGGTGCTGGAAGCACCAGTATCTAGCAGGTAGGTCCCTTTCACTTTCTCCATCTCCATCGTAATGCACGGTCTCTTCCAGGCATCGTACTCTAGGGAACACAGGTACACAGGCTGCGCTGGCTCTAGTCATGCATCTGGGTGGGTTGGAGCAGAGGGTTTTACCGTTCCGGCTACTGGACCAGTTGCGATAGCTACTGCTCCCTGTCCGTTTATGAGTGTCTGTAGGGCGGCTACGCGTGTCTCATATGTGTCGGGTGTTCCTGCCCCGGCCTTATGGGCTGGGGCTGAAATGGCCTTTCCCTTAGTCTCTTTCCATGGGTTCCTACAGTCCTTCCTCCACTGCCCACTTTTTCCACACCCAAAACATTCGCCCCTTTGTGGGGAGGGTTCCCACCTTCCTGATGCCACTCTCTCTTGCTTTGGCTGGGTTTAATCTCATAGACCCTCCCTTGAGAGGAGGGTTCCTCTGTCCCTCTACTGTTCCGGTAAGCCAGTGTCAACTGTCTGACCACTGTCTCCTTGGTGGTTCTGGGATCTCTTGGATCGAACCAGACCTGGGCTTTTGCCTATACTCCCGGTAAGCTGTTTGCCACCAGGCTGCGGAGCCAGTGAGCCAGTTCATTAGGGTTCAGATGGGCCCGGTCAAGAACCCCAGTACAGGCCCTTTCGTAGACCGGCCACAACCTGTCGGCGAAAGCCTGTGGAGTCTCCCCATAGAGCTGTACTGTTTTCGCCACTCGGGAGAAAGGACTCCCGTCGTTCATACCCATGGCCTCTAGAACCTCCTCCTAAACCGTAGCGTACGTGTTTCGCCCCTTTCTGCTGTCTGCAGAGAGGGAATGGCACAGCTTGGTGTCTAGCGAGAAGAGCAACAGCTTAGCCTGCTCTGAATCATAGCACCCGTTAATATCCCCTGTGTGTTCCACTTCCAGGAAGTGTACCGAGGGATCCCCCTGTTGGATGAGCTTACTTAGGTGGCCTATCATAGCCCTCAGTTTTTGGGTGTCGTGGGGGACTACGAAGTTGCTTTCTAGGGGTCCTGCTGCCCCATTGGCATCAGGCGGGCCAAACTTCTGCTGCCGGACCGGGTGCATTGGCCCTGGTTCCGGCCCTTCTTGTATTGGCTCGCCCTCTTCCCCCTGCTGCCAAGCCGAGTTAAAACTCGGAGCTGCCGGTGTTGGTAGTTCGCAATCCTTGCCTGCCCCGCACTCTGGCTGACACCCCTGCTGCTCCGGGCCGTTCCTGGGAGCTGCAGGCGGTGACTGAGGGGTTTCTCCTTGCCCAACCAGGTGTTCCTGGGCTAAACCCGGGTTTATCAGGCACACCATGCCTTTAGCCCGGGATAGAGCAAGGTTCAAGCTTTGGATCTGCTGCTGGCAGGGGCCGTGGTCTCCTGCCTCAAATTCCCTGGTACTGGCTACCTTATAGGCTACCTGAATGTCTCTCACCCTCTCCCCGTACTCTTTAACTTGCTTGGCGAGGCGGGAATTCTCTTCCCGCAATGCCTGTTCGCTATTCTTGGCTTCAATAATCTGACACTGTAAAAGGTCCAATTGGGTTTTGTGCCTTTCTTTAGTGAGCTCTCTACATTCCTTTAACTGTCCCACCTCTGTCCACAGCCTTTCCCCGACTGTGGCCCTTGCGCTGGACCTCTCTTCTGCCTGTCTCAATATTCCATTTAATTTCTCATTCTCCTCATCTAGAAGCCGGATCTGTCGCTGAAGGCAAATTAGCCAAATAGCATTCTCTATCGACCTTTTATGGTCCTTGCTCTCGGTCCATTGAGCTGCAGCATCTTCAAGACGCTCAGCATACAATAGATCGAGTACCCACTCCGAAGCCGCATTTACCTCTTAAACACATATGAGGAAATCCCCTCTTCCATTTTGCTTCGTTTCCTGAAACCAGTCTCTCTCTTATCACGTCCCTTGTACCAGTGTCCCATCTGAGTCGCCATGTGTAAGGGGTGGTTTTCAGGGGGTCAGCTTTCCCTTCTGACCTTATATGAGTGGTTCCGAATCGCTCCCACACCCTTGGTTCTAGACACTGGAATTATGAAGGGACTGTGACAGACTTGGACAGACAATCGGTTTCAAGGTAGGAAGCAGGTATGGCTTTATTGTGTTTAAAAAGAAGTAAAAGGCACACCTTTAATAACACACACAGACCAATACCCACTGAAGGATACAACACATTGAATAAAATGTCAAATTACAGCCTGTGGGGAAAAGAATACAGCTTAAACTCTAACTGGGGTAAAGAGGAGAATGCAGATACATTTACACAAGTTATCCCAGCCTCCCCCCTCCCAATTCCCCTAACTAACGAAGTTATAGCTCTGAGGGTTCACGGGCTATGCTCACCAATCCCTTTAGACAGTTGCCGGTGAATCACGGTTTCAGGGTTCGCTGCACTTGGTCTTCTAGGCGAGCCGTACCCCGGACGGAGGAGCAGACTTCGGACTGCGTAGTCTTCAGTTGGGGTGCGTCCGTTGATGCGGTAAGTTGCGTTTCGGATGTATGGGATAAGTACCCACTTTCTTTAGTTTTAGTTAGTCCTTTTAGGTAATTTCTCACCCGTTGGCCATTCAGAAGTAGATTGTAGAGTGGAAATAAATGTTGATTCTTCGGTTTTTGCTGAGTTAGTTTTGGTTGGTCGTTTTGCTGGTTGTGGTAGCCCGGGTTTGTCAATTTGGTTGCTGACAACCTTCCGTTTCGTGGGCCTCGTGCTCGGTCGGTTCCTGATGAGTTCTGGTAGTTTCCTTCACTATTCCATTTCTTCACTGTAGAGCAAGCAGGCTGCTTGTGTCTGTCTGTGTTCCTTTCGAGTCTGTGCAAGTTCCAGTCTCTGTGTTCTGCTAGCTTTTTGTGTTCTGCTAGTTTTCCTTGTTCTGCTAGTCTGCGTGCTGCTCCTCTTTCCTTGTAAAACTGGGGGATAGATATATCCCAAAAAAAGCTCCGTTATCTCCCATCAAATCTCTTGGGCTCTGTTTAAACTGTCTGTCCATTGATTTTCAAATGTCTCCTTTGTCAGCAGTAACTCAATTAGGGTGTGAGAATGTGCTATCACTGGTTTTGCATTGTTTTAGGATTGTCCAGTTTTTCTGACCATGATTTCCATTGTGCTTGATTGGGTAATTCGATTATCTCTTAGGGGGTGAATAGTTCTCCCAGACAGTCTGGGATCCTTAATACACAAATTTGGCCCCACCTCCTGTATTTGGTAACTCTTTTTCGCAGCCAAAATGTTGTAGAATCTTAAAATTGATATGCTCCTTCCCATAGATGTTTAGGGGATCTCAAGCTTCTGTAATTTAGGTCCATTTTGAATTCCCTTTCTTATGAGTCCAAACACTGGGGGGGGGGTCTCCATGAATGCATCCTCTTTTATCCCCCGCAGGCTTCGTCTGCCCCTTTAAACTCATTTTAAAAGCCCAGAAAGGGATTTTTCTCCTCCGTAGGGGAAAGGTACCTGGAATCTTTGCAAGATATTGGTAAATTCTACAGCCAGTGTAAGTGTGTTAGTTAGGTTTTCTTTTAGTTCAGTTTTTTTTTCCAAAAGGGAGCGTTCCCAGCCACTTACCCCTGTTTTAGGTGTTTGGCCAGCAAATAGTTGCACCCAACTAACTTAGGCCAGCGTATGTTGCCACTTCTGTCCGCACAGAAAGACCTTACCTAGAGTTAAGGAATCGGCGCAAGTACTTACATTTAAAGCACCACCAAGCACCAAACAAAGCACAAAAAGTAATAAGCAATGAATTAACAAATAAAATAGAAGGAACCCTGCATCAAAAGCACCAAGACCAACGTAATAAGCAATCAGTAAATAAAAATAAAATAGAAGGAACCCTGCGCCTAAAGCACCAAAATCAATCAGTAAATAACAAATAAAAAATAGAAGTCCTATCTTAGGGAACGCAGTGGGCCGCTGATGAGGGAACCCATTCAGCCAGGGCTAGGGATGGCGTGCTTTGGGCCCCTCCCACACAGCCTGCAGCACGTGCTCACAGAAACGGCCTGCCAGGAGCTACTGCACATGCGCGCAGACTCTAGCGCGCATGTGCAGAGGTCCTGGCACTGTTTGCAGCGCCGGGACCTGGCTCCGCCCACAATCTATTGGGCCACGCTGTGCCACGACCAAAGAGATGCTTGGGAGCGGCCAGAATACCGATGTCTTTGTTCGGCGCGCTTGGAGGCGAACAAAAACGGCGCACCTCGGTTGAGTGCGCCAGAAAAACAGGTTGGGGAAACTCTAGCCCTATGAAACTACCAGATTGTCGTAAAAACCCATCGGGTTCACTAATGTCCTTTAGGGAAGGAAACACACTGTCCTTACCCGGTTTGGCGTATATATGACTCCAGACGGACAGCAATGTGGTTGACTCTGAACTGCCCTCTGAAATGGCCCAGCAAGCTGCTCAGTTGTGTCCAAAACCGCTACAAAATCTATAATCAATGCAAACTGCAGCGGTTCAAGAAGGCGGCTCACCACCACCTTCTCAAGGTTAATTAGAAATGGGCCGTAAATGCTGGCCTTGCCAGCGATGCCCACATCCTATGAATGAAGTTTTAAAAATAATTTATATAACGCCTTTCATGACCACCAGATGTCCCAAAGTGCTTTACAGCCAAGGAAATACTTTTTGAAGTGTAGTCACTGTTGTAATGTCGGAAATGTAGCAGCTAATTTGCATACAGCAAGCTCCCACAAACATCAATATGATAATGACCAGATCATCTGTTTTATTGATATTGATTGAGGGAGAAATATCGGCCAGGACACCAGGGATGACTCCCCCTGCTCTTCTTTGAAATAGTGCCATGGGTTCTTTTACGTCCACCTGAGAGAGTGGGCGGGGCCTCGGTTTAACGTTTCATCCAAAAGACAGCATCTCTGACAGTGCAGCACTCGGCAGTACTGCGCTGGAGTGTCAGCACGGATTATGTACTGCAATCCCTGGAGTGGTGTTTGAACCCACAACCTTCCGATTCAGGCGTGAGACAGCTACCAAATGAGCCATGGCTGACACCCAATACTGTTGCAGGCTCTACTTTACCAAGACAGCAGTGACAAACTTATGCTGATGATTATCCATCCACTTTAAATGCAGCTCCATGTTGCCTATCGTTAGGAGGTTCTATTGCTACATCATTCCATTATTTGCCCACAGATTCCGTTTCCGGCCTGCATGTTTATTTTACCATCCACGATGTTTCTTTAACCACTGCTCCAAACAGCCTTTGGAAAGGCTGATAAATAGTTTTGTCCCCATATGCGGCCCCTTGCCCATGTGGCTGCATGCCCTTAATTCTGGTACACTGCCTTTTAAGGACTGTTGGTGGCAAAGTTTGTCATCTCCTCCCCTTCCTTTTTGATGAGCTGGAGCCTTCAGGTTTTGACCCTGTGAGATATTCTTATTACATCACTGAGAAACACACTCAAATGGCACTTGACACAGAAACCTGTTATCATGTGAATTTGTCTCATGATCCTTTTATTGTTATACATCAGTAGTTAGAAACATAGAAACATAGAAAATTACAGCGCAGAAGGAGGCCATTTCAGCTCATCGTGTCCGCGCCGGCCGACAAAGAGCCGCACGGCCCTTGGTCAGCAGCCCTAAAGGTTACATATAAACCTATGAACAATGACGGAAAGGCAAAGAGCACCCAGCCCAACCAGTCCGCCTCACACAACTGTGACACCCATTATACTGAAACATTCTACACTCCACCCCAACCGGACCCATGTGATCTCCTGGGAGAGGCAAAAACCAGATAAAAACCCAGGCCAATTTAGGGAGAAAAAATCTGGGAAAATTTCTCTCCGATCCATCCAGGCGATCGAAACTAGTCCAGGAGATCACCCTGGCCGAATTCTATTCCCTGCAGTACTTACCATTATATCTGTGTCGTCCAACAAAAGGTCATCCAGTCTAATCCCAATTACCAGCTCTATTTCCGTAACCCTGCAAGTTACCGCACTTTAAGTGCCCATCCAATCATCTCTTAAAAGTGGTGAGGGTTTCTGCATCCACCACTCTTCCAGGCAGCGAGTTCCATATCCCCACAACCCTCTGCCCCCCCTGAAATCCCCTCTAAACCTTCAGTTGCATTACCACAGTAGCCACTAGGTGGAGCAGTAGTCCACTAGGGGGAGCTCTATTTCAGACCCCTTCTAACGTGCCAGTAGAACCAGCAGGAATACATCATCCAGTCTTTCACAGGAAGCATTTTGATTTTATGCGTTCATGGGATGTAGGCGTCGCCGGCAAGGCCAGCATTTATTGCCCATCCCTAATTGCCCTCGAGAAGGAAGTGGTGAGACACCAATTTCAGAGGGCAGTTAAGAGTCAACCGCATTGCTGTTGGTCTGGAGTCACATAGAGGCCAGACCCAGTAAGGACCTCCAAAGGACACTGGTGAACCAGATGGGTTTTTATGACAATCCGGTAGTTTCATGGTCACCACTACTAGCTTTTTAGTCCAGACCTCTGGATTACTGATCCAGTGACATAACCACTATGCTACCGTGCCCTCATAGGAACAGGAGTAGGCCATTAAACTCCTTGAGCCGGATCTAATGATCATTTAGGTCATGGCTGTTCCATATCTCAACTCCATTTACCCGCCTTTGTCCTTATCCCTTGATGCCCTTACCCAACAAAAAACCTATCAATTTCAGTCTGGAAAAGTTCAACTGACCATGCGGGCACACTTTCAAGGAGTGAGTTGTAGAAAGGCACTATTCTTTGTCTGAAAAAATACTTCCTGATTTCATTTCCAAATCTTCCACTTCAAACTAAAAATATACCTGTCGACCTGCTACGTTTGAGACTACTGGTGAGATCTACAGCCCACGCAATGTCTGAGTCAAAACTGTTTTGAAACAAACAGTTTTCTTCACCACCCCCACCACCCCACCGCCCCCCCCCCTCCACTCCCCCCTCTCCAAAGCACAGTGCAGCGTGTCAAAAAACATGAATTCCCAAAATAAAATGCTAAATACTTTTCCAACAAGACAGAGAATGCTGTTCTTCACAGCCCACATGATCTGTCAAAGCTGTATTGAAGAGTTGCTGCAGTACAATCGCACTGAGAACATTCTCTGTGGAGCTTTGAAGAACTGCTGATCAGTTTGTCCACCTCCAATGTGCCAACCGGAACGCCAAGACAGCAGCATCAGAAAGGCACAGGTCCTGGGTTGTGATGGCAAGTTGAAGGCAGACACCATCCAGTGTCGCTTCATACAGTAGCGAGAGAGGATGTCACAGAAAGTGTGTTCCTACTACAGGATGCACTCCAGCAACTCGCCAAGGCATCTTTGGCAGCACCTCCCAAACCTGCGGCCTCTACTACCTAGAACAGGGGCGGCCAATTATTTGGGCTGGAGGGCCACTTAACAAGTTTTGGTGAGCTGTTGAGGGCCGCCCACCAATTGCGCGATCCCACGCAGGCTGCTCCTCAGCTCCTGCCGCTGGAAGGGGTACGACGCATGCACGGCTGCATCGTGGCCAACCGCGCAGCAAATTTAAAGGGACCACGCAAAAAAAATTGGAGGGAACATTGCATAAACATAAACATTGCATAAAAGTAAGTTCAGGTAGTAGTCAGATGCTATCTTACATAAACAACATGTATTCGATACTGCTTAGAAATGAATCAAATATAAAAGTTAAAAATGTTGTATCTTCTGGTCCCTGTAAATTAGTGCTGTGAAATAGAACTGTACCCTCTTTAGAGCCAGTGTCAGTATCAATTTCCCAACTCATTCATCCTTATGTACTTCTGCAAAGTTTACGAATTCTGTCCCAATTGGTGCCAGATGAGAACTCCCCTGCCGTCGTACTTTGGGTACCGGGAGAGGAAAGATGAAGTGCCGGTCAATTTCTTCGGTAAAAGAGTTGTGGAGATGAGCAGCCATGACTCCAGTCTAAAATGGAGGGGGCATATTCGAGTAAGCAGTGCATTCTGGATATGGACGTCCGCCATTGGGGCACAGAATTATGGAATGGATCCTTTTAAGATCGGGCCAGGGAGAATTAGTTTTTGCGAATTATTAATTTGAATTAAGCATTGCTTTGTTTTTTCCTTGGCTGCAGTTCGGGTCAGTCTCTGACCCATGAGAAGTGAACGTGGATAGGTGAATGTGCAGCTCGAGCTCTGGCTTACGTTCTATTTCTGTCCCATCCAGTGGGCCGGATAGAATGACCTGGCAGGCCGGATACGTCCCATGGGCCGTATTTTGCCCGTCACTGCTCTACAGGATACACTGCAGCAACTCGCCAAGGCTTCTTCGGCAGCACCTCCCAAACCCGCAACCTCTACCACCTAGAAGGACAAGGGCAGCAGGTGCATGGGAACACCATCGCTTGCAATTTCCGCTCCAAGTTACACCCCATCCTGACTTGGAAATATATTTCCATTCCTTCAGCATTGCTGGGTCAAAATCTTGGAACTCCCTCCTTAACAGCACTGTGGGAGTGACCTTCACCACACGGACTGCAGCGGTTCAAGATGGCAGCTCAACCACCTTCTCAAGGGCAATTAGCGATGGGCAATAAATGCTGGCCTTGCCAGCGATGCCCACATCCCATGAACGAATTAAGAAAAAAGGAAGGGTAGTTGAGACCACGACACTAGACTCATTAAACAGATCGATGGTGTCGTAGGAATACAGTAGGGTTGGTGTTTGGGTGCAGGAGATCAACTGGGCTGAAGTGCTTCCTTCATCCAAGCTCATTGTCCGATCTTGAGGATGAGGAGAGCAAAGAAAGCTTTCGGAAAAGATAAATCTTAATAAAAAATTCAAACCAAAAAAAGCTTACTCTGAGAAGTGACTGCCGATGTTCAGAGTTTGTGGGTCCAAATTTGGTTGGCAATGCCACACTTTAACAATGCCAAACAACCTTCCGGATATAAAAGGGGTCAGAGGGTCTAGTAAGGAGGAGGAACTGAGGGAAATCCTTATTAGTCGGGAAATTGTGTTGGGGAAATTGATGGGACTGAAGGCCGATAAATCCCCAGGCCCTGATGGTCTGCATCCCAGAGTACTTAAGGAGGTGGCCTTGGAAATAGCGGATGCATTGACAGTCATTTTCCAACATTCCATTGACTCTGGATCAGTTCTTATGGAGTGGAGGGTAGCCAATGTAACCCCACTTTTTAAAAAAGGAGGGAGAGAGAAAACAGGGAATTATAGACCGGTCAGCCTGACATCGGTA
The DNA here is from genome assembly GCF_044704955.1 of Pristiophorus japonicus. Taxonomy (NCBI): domain Eukaryota; kingdom Metazoa; phylum Chordata; class Chondrichthyes; family Pristiophoridae; genus Pristiophorus; species Pristiophorus japonicus. The sequence goes on from NC_091980.1 coordinate 19,789,575, forward strand.
GTGGGTAAAATGATGGAATCAATTATTAAGGATGTCACAGCAGCGCATTTGGAAAGAGGTGACATGATAGGTCCAAGTCAGTATGGATTTGTGAAAGGGAAATCATGCTTGACAAATCTTCTGGAATTTTTTGAGGATGTTTCCAGTAGAGTGGACAAGGGAGAACCTGTTGATGTGGTGTATTTGGACTTTCAGAAGGCTTTCGACAAGGTCCCACATGAGAGGTTAATGTGCAAAGTTAAAGCAGATGGGATTGGGGGTAGTGTGCTGTCATGGATTGAGAACTGGTTGTCAGACAGGAAGCAAAGAGTAAGAGTAAATGGATACTTTTCAGAATGGCAGGCAGTGACTAGTGGGATACCGCAAGGTTCTGTGCTGGGGTCCCAGCTGTTTACATTGTACATTAATGATTTAGACGAGGGGATTAAATGTAGTATCTCCAAATTTGCGGATGACACTAAGTTGGGTGGCAGTGTGAGCTGCAAGGAGGATGCTATGAGGCTGCAGAGTGACTTGGATAGGTTAGGTGAGTGGGCAAATGCATGGCAGATGAAGTATAATGTGGATAAATGTGAGGTTATCCATTTTGGTGGTAAAAACAGAGAGACAGACTATTATCTGAATGGTGACAGATTAGGAAAAGGGGAGGTGCAACGAGACCTGGGTGTCATGGTACATCAGTCATTGAAGGTTGGCATGCAGGTACAGCAGGTGGTTAAGAAAGCAAATGGCATGTTGGCCTTCATAGCGAGGGGATTTGAGTACAGGGGCAGGGAGGTGTTACTACAGTTGTACAGGGCCTTGGTGAGGCCACACCTGGAGTATTGTGTACAGTTTTGGTCTCCTAACTTGAGGAAGGACATTCTTGCTATTGAGGGAGTGCAGCGAAGGTTCACCAGACTGATTCCCGGGGTGGCGGGACTGACATATCAAGAAAGACTGGATCAACTGAGCTTGTATTCACCGGAGTTCAGAAGAATGAGAGGGGACCTCATAGAAACGTTTAAAATTCTGATGGGTTCAGACAGGTTAGATGCAGGAAGAATGTTCCCAATGTTGGGGAAGTCCAGAACCAGGGCTCACCGTCTAAGGATAAGGGGTAAGCCATTTAGGACCGAGATGAGGAGAAACTTCCTCACCCAGAGAGTGGTGAACCTGTGGAATTCTCCACCACAGAAAGTTGTTGAGGCCAATTCACTAAATATATTCAAAAAGGAGTTAGATGAGGTCCTTACTACTCGGGGGATCAAGGGTTATGGCGAGAAAGCAGGAATGGGGTACTGAAGTTGCATGTTCAGCCATGAACTCATTGAATGGCGGTGCAGGCTTGAAGGGCCGAATGGCCTACTCCTGCACCTATTGTCTATGTTTCTATGTTTAACGGTGGAGAGTAACGGCTAATGAGCAACTGGGTGACCGGGTTCATCTGCTCCCGCTAAGTTCAGTTGGGCGGTGGGTGGGACAAGACGTATCACTGCACGCTCTGCCGCCATCCGCGTGGTGATGTAATCAAGCGTGCAATGCGCTCTTGCTGCCGCGGCTGCTAAATTAGATAAGTACGGTGGCCTTACCGGCAGGCATCCATACAGCCTGGGAAAGGTGGTGGGACATTGGGAGTCCCAGGCAGGTAGTTTCCAGGGATCAAGGTAAGTGGTTATGCTTATTTCTTTTTAGCATGTATGTATTAATGGGAGTGTGGGTGTGGGTATTGGCGAGGGAAATTGTCAGAAATTATTTTTCGCTTTTTTTTTTGTGATTCTCGCATGCCAGCAGCCTACCGTCGGAAGATTCGTTCGGCCTCCTGAGCTGCCGCTCCGTGCACGCCCGAGGATGCGTGTGCAACACCATGTTAGTGCTACTCTCTCATCTTTGGACGGGAAAACTGAACTTTGCACAGTTTGAGGCGGCAGGAGCGTTCAGCCGGTGTCACCGCCTCAGAAGCAGCGGGTCCGGATTTCGCCCCCGATGTGCTTTTACCGTGAATTGTCGACTCTTTTGCCTTTAATACTAGCCACACGCCTTGTGTCGGTCAGCGATGGCGCGGTGTTTGGAATGTAGGGCTGCTTTTTCTGGCTCTCGACCCGAAGGAGTCCTCCCTCCCCTGAGTGAGAGCAAACGTCAAGAAAAAGGGGAAAATACTGCGGATGCTGGAATCTGAAATAAAAACAAAAAGGTTGGATATCTCCGCGGGTCAGGCAGCATCTGTGGAGAGAAACAGAGTTAATGTTTCAGGTCGATGATCCTTTGGCAGAACCTTCGGCAAAAGTTCGAAATGTAACAGATTCTTAAGGAAGTGCTGGGGTCCTGAAAGGGGGAGGGGCGGAAAGAACAAAAGGGAAGGTCTGTGATCGGGTGGAAGGCAGGAGAGATTTGAGAGACAAAAGGGATGATGGGTCAAATTGAGATGGCAATGGCACAAGTTAGGCAACAAAAGATGAGTCTAGACAGGGTGTGAATGGCGGAATAATTACCAGCTGCCATGGGAGACAGAGAGAAACAAAATCAAAATAAAAAGGCGGGACGGGGGGAGAGATTTTGTAAAAAAAAAAAGGAGGAAAGGGAACAAAAAGTGGACAGAGATTATGGTCTGAAATTGTTGAACTCGATGTTGAGTCCGGAAGGCTGCAAAGTGCCTAAACGAAAGATGAGGTGCTGTTCCTTGAGCTTGCGTTGAGCTTCGTTGGAACAGTGTAGGACGCCGAGGACGGAGAGGTCAGAGTGGGAAAGGAGCAGGGAATTAAAGTGACAGGCGACCGGAAGCTCAGGGTCACCCTTATGGACTCAATGGAGGTGTTTCGCAAAGCGGAAATTATTCTTTAAAGTAACTTTGGGCTTTCCTGTAGGGGATGGATTCCCTGGGAGGACAGTTACACCAACATCAGCGTCCTCGTCCAGACCAACAACCCCAGCATTGAAGCACTGACCACACTCGATCAGCTCCATTGGGCAGGCCACATAGTCCGCATGCCAGACACGAGACTCCCAAAGCAAGTGCTCTACTCGGAGCTCCTTCACAGCAAACGAGCCGAAGGTGGGCAGCGGAAACACTACAAGGACATCCTCAAAGCCTCCCTGATAAAGTGTGACATCCCCACTGACACCTGGGAGTCCCTGGCCCAAGACCGCCCGAAGTGGAAGAAGTGCATCCGGGAGGGTGCCGAGCACCTCGAGTCTCAACGCCGAGAGCATGCAGAAATCAAGCGCAGGCAGCGGAAAGAGCGTGCGGCAAACAAGTCCCACCCACCCCTTCCCTCAATGACTATCTGTCCCACCTGTTCAGCCACCAAAGAACTCACTTCAGGAGTGGAAGCAAGTCTTCCTCGAATCTGAGGGACTGCCTATGATGATGGATGGATGGGGGAATACCCACCACTGCCTGCAAAAGGTGCAGGCCTGATGGAGCATTGGAACTGAGGCATGTGATTGCACCAGAGAGGGTACAGAGGAGATTTATAAGGATGTTGCCTACACCGGAGAATTTTAGCTATGAGTACAGATTAGATAGGCTGCGGTTGTTTTCTTTGGAACAGAGGAGGCTGAGGGGAGACCTTATTGAGGTGCATAAATTTATGTGGGGCCGAGATAGAGTGGATAGGTAGGACCTATTTCCTTTAGCAGAGGGGTCAACAACCAGGGGAGCATAGATTTAAAGTAATTGGTTGAAGAATTAGAGGCGATTTGAGGGGAAATGTTTTCACCCAGAAGGTGGTGGTTGGAACTCGCTGCCTGAAAGGTAGAGACAGAAACCCTCACCACATTTAAAAAGTGCTTGGATGTGCACTTGATGTGCCGTAACCTACAGGGCTACGGGCCAAGAGCTAGAAAGTGGCATTAGACTGGATAGCTCTTGGTCGGCTGACATGGACACAATGAAATGACCTCCATCCGTGCTGTAAATATTTATGATTCTATCATTCAATGAAGGCAGACTGTGTACTCCCAAACCCCTGCCTGATCTTCCTGGTCCTGCAAGCCAGGTGTCCCATTTTGTGCCCAGCAATTTATTACCTGTCGCAGGTAAAACAGTTACTGGTCTGACAAATTCAGCCTCATGAAAAGGTCAGTTAGCGTCGGAAAATGGTGGCCAATGACGTTGAGTGGCCGCCGACTTCCGGTCCGAAGGCCGCCGCCAGCGAACTTGTCCTCGGGGGTATTTGCAGCGGTGCTCACTTCCGCCCCACTCCCCCGACTCCCGCCACACTCTCCCCACTCCCGCCCCGCTCCCTCACTCCCGCCCCGCTCCCCCACTCCCGCCCTGCTCCCCCCACTCCCACCCCATTGCCCCCACTCCCACCCCATTCCCCCCACTCATGCCCTGCTCCCCACACTCCACCCCCTTCCCCACTCCCTCCCCATTCCCCCCACTCCCTCCCTGCTCCCCCCACTCCCGCCCCGCACCCCCACTCCCGCCCCGCTCCCCCCACTCCCGCATCGCTCCCGCCCCGCTCCCCGCACTCCTGCCTGCTTCCCCCACTCACCGCCGCTCTCCCCACTCCCGCCCCGCTCCCCCCACTCCACCCGGTCTCCCCACTCTACCCGCTCTCCCCTCTCCTGCCCCGCTCCCCCCATTTCCGCCCCGCTCCCCCCACTCCCGCCCCACTCCCCCCACTCCCGCCCCACTCCCCCCACTCCTGCCCCATTCCCCCCACTCCCCCCCGCTCTCCCCACTCCCGCCCCGCTCCCCCCACTCCCGCCCCGCTCCCCCCACTCCCGCCCCACTCATCCCACTCTTGCCTGCTTCCCCCACTCCCCCCCGCTCCCGCCCCGCTCCCCCCACTCCTGCCTGGTTCCCCCACTCCCCCCCGCTCTCCCCACTCCCCCCCGCTCTCCCCACTCTTGCCTGCTTCCCCCACTCCCCCCCGCTCCCCCCACTCCTGCCCCGCTCTCCCCACTCCTGCCTGCTCCCCCCACTCCCGCCCCGCTCTCCCCACTCCTATCTGCTTCCCCCACTCCCGCTCCGCTCTCCCCACTCTTGCCTGCTTCCCCCACTCCCGCCCCCGCTCACTCCACTCCCGCTCCGCTCCCCCCACTCCTGCCTGCTTCCCCCACTCCCCCCTGCTCTTCCCACTCCTGCCTGCTTCCCCCACTCCCCCCCCCACTCTCCTGACTCCCGCCCCACTCCTGCTCCGCTCTCCCCACTCTTGCCTGCTTCCCCCACTCCTGTCCCGCTCTCCCCAATCCTGCCCCGCTCTCCCCACTCCCGCCTCGCTCTCCCCACTCTTGCCCCGCTCACTCCACTCCCGCTCCGCTCCCCCCACTCCTGCCTGCTTCCCCCACTCCCTCCTGCTCTCCCCACTCCTGCCTGCTTCCCCCACTCCCCCCTGCTCTCCCCACTCCTGCCTGCCTCCCCCACTCGCCCCCCGCTCTCCTGACTCCCACCCCACTCCTGCTCCGCTCTCCCCACTCCTGCCCCGCTCTCCCCACTCCCGCCCCGCTCTCCCCACTCCTGCCCTGCTCTCCCGTCACGGTATTATGAATGTGCCCGTAATAATGCAGTCAGAGCGCGCACCGCTGCCTCTCTGCCCCGGAAGCTATAGTCACTATAAAAAAATCCAGCCTGTTGCCTGATGGTGCCCCCGACAGCTTTTTGTGTCGGAGCACTGTGCTGGGCTGCTCGAGACTGGCAGCGGAGGAGAAAGCAGTTTTTTGAACGTGATTTTTGTTTGGAGGAAAATTTTTCACACTTGTGAAAGATTGTTGGGAGTTGCAAAAACTTTTGTGGACTTGTGTAAAGTTTTGCCGACTTTTGAAAAGTTTCTCTCTCACCCTATTGACATCGGCAGTGAATACCGGTGACCTGGGGGCCTCAATCTGAACTCCACAGAGGCCTCATAGTGAGGGTTGAGCCTACAGATGCAATGGGCTCAATGCTAGCAGGGGAACGCCTTGTGCAGATTGTGTGCGGCAGGGAGGCGCACAGGAGAAGGCTGTGCTGTCAGCAATGGGCCCAGAGGCAGCGGGCAAGGGAGGCAGCAGACATGGCTGCCCAACATAGAGAAGGGGCTCGAGTTGGGCACAGACCTCAAGGCAGAGAGGTTGGCCAGGAAGGAGCTGGCATGAGGAAGAGGGTGAGGTACGCTGACCTATTGCACCAGATGGTGGCCGATGAGGCAGATGCTTGCCAGCAGCAGCCTGCAGAGGCTGAGGAGCATCAAGAGGATGGCGGGGAAGACAATCAGCCCGCTGCCGTAGGAAGGGCCCAGCATAGAGTTGGGGGAAGAAGGCCCTATTGTGCAAGTGTGTACCGCCATCAGTTTTCCTTCATGGAGCTCACCGATGAGCAATGTCTGCGAAGGCTCTGATTTAGGAAGGACATCCTCAAGGAGGACAATCTCCGGTGCCCAGATCTGCGGCCTCAGTCAAGCCTGAGGACAGCTCTGAGTGCTGACACCAAACTGACCATTGCACTCAACGTTTACGCAACTGGCTCTTTCCAGTTTGCAGCTGCAGATATATCTACCATCTCTCAGTTCTCCTACCCATCGCTCCATCCTTCAAGTGACAGATGCTCTCTATAGGAGAAGAGTGCAATACATTTCTTCCCCGATGAGCAGGGAGAAACAGATGGAGCGGCAGACCGGGTTTGTGCGGATTGCGGGGTTCCCCAGGGTGCAGGGCGCCATCGACTGCACACACGTCGCACTGAGGGCGCCACAAACCCATGCGGAATACGTTCGTCGGCCAAAAGTGATTCCACTCCCTCAACATGCAGCTGGTATGTGACCACCAGCGCAGGAGCATGGCAGTGGATGCCCGGTATCCAGTCAGCAGCCGCGATGCCTTCAGCCTGTGCCAGAGCAGTGTGCCCGCCATGCCCGCCTCAAACCAAGATTGTGGATGGCTGCTTGAGGACAAGGGCTATCCGCTGTGCACTTGGCTGCTGACTGACTCCCCTTCGCAACCCCAGGACTGCTGCTGAACACACGTACAACGACGCTCATACTGGCACCAGAGTGGTCTAGGCAACAGAGGTTCCGTTGCCTAGACCACTCTGGGGGAGTATTGCAGTACTCGTCTGAACGGGTCTCCATCTTCGTGGTTGTCTGTTGCACGCTGCATAAGCTGCCGATCATGATAGGCCAGCCACTGGAGGTCGATCCCGCAGTCGTACCTCAAGGAGAAGGCACAGCAGCAGCAGGAGGAAGAGGAGGAGGAGGAGGAGGGGAAGGAGGACCAGAATGTGCGTCACCAGCCACCCAGGAGGCGTCGTCGCCACCTCAACCCTGCAAGAGAAGTGCAGACCCATCTCATCGCTGCTCGATTCCGCTGAGTTAATGCCCACATAACCCTTCATCATTGCTTTTCCATGGCCAACCCAATGAGTCCTTTCATACATTATTGCCCACCGTCAAATTATACACCTGCCCAGATATAGGAAGACAAAATACGGATTTATTACATGACAAAGAAAGGTGCAAAAACCAAACACAACATCATCTCTCACCCTTGTGCACCTCCTTATAACCTCTTTTACGTGTACCTATCCTACCACTACACCGCAGTGTCTCCCCTGTGGTTGCTTCATGGGTCTGGGGAGGCTGCTATGCTCCTGTGTAGAAGCTGCAGATGTCCTTATCGGATGCCCTCAATCAGCTCTGGTCCTGGAAGGGCCAGCTGCAGACTGGTCAGCACCCTCCTTGGAGGGTTTAGTCGGCCTTGGCTCGGGCGACTCCATGTTTGGAGGCAACGGCGGAGCGACAGGTCTGGGGTCAGGAATGCTGTGATCCTGAGAGAGCACATCATCAGGATCCTGGTCCGAGGAGCCTGCGTCACTCCCCGGGGGCAGCACACCACCACCGGCATCATTCTGAGGGAGCTCACGTCGGTGGTGTGATGCCACACCGGTAGGTCCCCCATGGAAAGTAGATAAGTCCCCAGGCCCGGATGAAATGAATCCCAGGCTGTTGAGTGAAGTAAAAGAGGAAATAGCAGAGGCCTTGACCATCATTTTCCAGTCTCTTTAGATTTGGGCATGGTGCCGGAGGATTGGAGGACTGCTAATGTGTTACCCTTGTTTAAGAAGGGAGAAAGGGATAGGCTGAGTAATTACAGGCCTGTCAGCCTAACCTCAGTGGTGGGAAAATTATTGGAAAAAATCCCGAAAGACAGAATAAATTTACATTTGGAAAGGCAAGGATTAATTAGGGACAGTCAGAACGGATTTGTTAAGGGTAGATCGTGTTTGACTAACCTGATAGAATTTTTTGAGGCGGTAACCAAGAAGGTCGATGAAGCTAGTGCATACGATGTAGTGTATATAGACTTTAGCAAACCTTTTGATAAGGTCCCACATGGTAGATTGGTCATGAAGGTTAAAGCCCATGGGATACAGGGCAAAGTGGAAAGTTGGATCCAAAATTGGCTTCGAGGTAGGAAGCAAAGGGTAATGGTTGATGGATGTTTTTGTGACTGGAAGGATGTTTCCAGTGGGATTCCACAGGGCTCAGTACTGGGTCCCTTGCTTTTTGTGCTATATATCAACGATTTAGATTTGAATACAGGGAGTATGATTAAGAAGTTTGCAGACGACACTAAAATTGGCTGTGTAGATGATAATGAAGAGGAAAGTCATGGGCTGCAGGAAGCTATCAATCTACTGGTCAGGTGGGCAGAGCAGTGGTTGGCTTCTTTACGCAGAGAGTTGTGGAGATTTGGAACTCACTGCCTAGAAGACTGATGGATGCAGAAAACCTTACCACTTTTAAGAGATGGTTGGATAGGCACTTAAAGTGCAGTAACCTGCACACGCAGCTATAATGGTAAGTGCTGCAGGGAATTGAATAGGGCCAGGGTGATCTCCTGAACTAGTTTCAATCACCTGGATGGGTCGGAGAGGAACTTTCTCAGATTTTTTTCTCCCTAAATTGGCCTGGGTTTTTATCTGTTTTTTTGCCTGTTAGGAGATCACATGGTTCTGGTTGGGGTGGAATGTCGAATGTTTCAGTATAAGGGGGGTCGCAGTTGTGTGAGGCAGATTGGCTGGGCTGGGTGCTCTTTGCCTTTCTGCCATTGTTCGTTGTTCATAGGTTTATATGTAACCTTCAGGGCTGCTGACCGAGGGCCGTGCGCCTCTTTGTCGGCTGGCGTGGACACGATGGGCCGAAATGGCCTCCTTCTGCGCTGTAAATTTCTATGTTTTATTTTCCTATGTTTCAAGGCCCATGATGGACCCAGCCGTGAAGGCAGCACTGAGGTGTCGGGTGGCATCCAGCTGAGACTGCATGACAGCAGCCACAGTCTCAAAGCCACGAGACATGACAGCAGTAAGACGCTCTGTGGCCTGTTGCCCAGTGTGGCTAAGAGCATGGAATACAATGTCGGAAAGTGTGAGGTCATCCACCTTGGGAAAAAAAACAGTAAAAGGGAATATTATTTGAATGGGGAGAAATTACAACATGCTGCGGTGCAGAGGGACCTGGGGCATGAATCCCAAAAAGTTAGTTTGCAGGTGCAGCAGGTAATCAGGAAGGCGAATGGAATGTCGGCCTTCATTGCGAGAGGGATGGAGTACAAAAGCAGGGAGGTCCTGCTGCAACTGTATCGGGTATTGGTAAGGCTGCACCTGGAGTACTGCGTGCAGTTTTGGTCACCTTACTTAAGGAAGGATATATTAGCTTTGGAGGGGGTACAGAGACGATTCACGAGGCTGATTCCGGAGATGAGGGGGTTACCTTATGATGATAGATTGAGTAGACTGGGTCTTTATTCGGAGTTCAGAAGGATGAGGGGGGATCTTTTAGAAACATTTAAAATAATGAAAGGGATAGACAAGATAGAGGCAGAGAGGTTGTTTCCACTGGTCGGGGAGACTAGAACTTGGGGGCACAGCCTCAAAATACGGGGGAGCCAATTTAAAACCGAGTTGAGAAGGAATTTCTTCTCCCAGAGGGTTGTGAATCTGTGGAATTCTCTGTCCAGGGAAGCAGTTGAGGCTAGCTCGTTGAATGTATTCAAATCACAGATAGATAGATTTTTAACCAATAAGGGAATTAAGGGTTATGGGGAGCGGGCGGGTAAGTGGAGCTGAGTCCACGGCCAGATCAGCCATGATCTTGTTGAATGGTGGAGCAGGCTCGAGGGGCTAGATGGCCTACTCCTGTTCCTAATTCTTATGTTCTTATGTTCATTCTGAGCATCCAGGGCTGTGGCCATCCTCTGCTAAGCAGCACCGATGTGCTCGTTCACTTGTGCCTGTGCTTTAGTGCCAGATGCCACATTCCCAACAAGTCACGACATCACAGCTGGATCCGCACGGTCTTTCTGGGAGTCCACCATCGCCTGCACACTGGCAATGATGGGCTCCATGGAGTGTGCAAGCAATGCAGGAGGCGGACTCCTCCACACTCCTGACCCCACTTCGGACTGCCTGTCCAGCGCCCTTGCCACTTGCCACTGCCCCCAACATCTGGGAATGCATGGCTTCCACCCTTCTTTCATAAGCCCCAACATCGATGGGCTCATCTGAGTCCTCTTCAGCAGGACTCCCATTGGCACTCGCCCCCCCGGAGAGCTTGCACCCGAAGTTACCTCTGCCCGTCACCATGCTGGAGCCGCTAGGCCCTGGTGCAACACCCAGTGCAGATCCCTCTGCTATGTCTAATCGATCCGACCGCGTACTCCCAATACCTGAGCTGGCATGTGTGACTGTAGGAAGCAATGATGCGATGCTGACAGCAGTGTCCCCCTCTTCCTCCACCTCATATGACATAGCGCCAGCAGATGGAGGGGGCTCCAGGGTATCATCCAGGCTTACGCCCCCAATGTCCTCCAGGGTGTCAGGATGGCCATGGCTGTCATTGCCTTCAAGGCTGCCCTCCAGGCCTCGCCTCTCAGTCTCTAGTTCATCCTCTCCCTGGCCTCGGCTGCCACTGCCCTCAAGGCTGTCGTCCAGCCTTGCCCTCCCTCTCGCACCAGCGCTTGAACCCTTGCCTTGGCTCTCACTTGGCCTCTCACCTGCACAAGGGCTGCCGTGAGAGGGTGGTAGGGAATTGACACATGGAGGCTGCAACTTGCACACACTCAGAAGAAAGGCACAGTAGGCGCTGGCAGTTTCAGGGAGAGATAGCTTGAAAGGATGGCCTCACTTACCCATGCTGCCCACAGGAGGGTTGGCATCGGCAGTACCAGTGGCCACAGGGAAGGCAGCATGTCTGCCCACTAGCGCCTCCACTCTCTCCTCCAGAGACATCAGGATCTGAAGCTGAGCCTCGCCACCACCAGTCCTCCTTTGCACCATGCAGTTGTGCGCAACCTCGGCCTGCAAAACAAAGAATGGTTGCTGAGCAGCAGTGTCATGAGGCCACAGATATGAGTGCACAAGTGTGTGCCCCTGTAATGTCTGTAAGCTTGTAATGCTTATAGCTCCACACTGTGGATGTGGACGTATTGTGTACTGCAGCTGCATAGTTAATCATTAAACAACAGGCAGCTTTCCGGAGAGTTCCGAGAGAGCAGCCTGCATGTTTGGAAGCTGTGTGTGCTGTGCTCTGTGAAGATATCACAGTTGACGGCGAGATGGGAGATTTTTCGGATGTTTAAAGCTTAAATTTTGTTGGTGAAGGATTCAGCCAGCCGACAGAAGACTTTGGAAGTTTCTGTCTTTGAAAAAAAGCTACAAAAATCCGAGGTAAAAATGCAGCACGGTGTGAACAGCACGAGATAAAAAATTTCAGGTGTATTCGGATATTTGAGAGAATATAGACATGACCGGGAACGTTTTAAAGCATATGTAGATCGGCTGGAAATGTATTTCACTGCAAATAACATAATCGAAGTTCCAGACAATGCAGTCCAGAACCGGGCTGTGTTGGAACGTAAGAAAGCGATCTTCTTATCAGTGGCAGGTCCGGCATTATACAAAACCCTTAAACTAGCATGTGATCCCTCTCCGTATGGAGTTGGGGCAGTAATCTCTCATGTATTAAGTAGTGGGGAGGAGAGACCAATTGCTTTTGCTTCATGCACTCTCAGTGCCAGTGAGAGAAATTATGCACAAATTGAAAGGGAAACTTTGGCATTAATTTTTGGGGTCAAGAAGTTTCACAAATACTTGTATGGTCGTAAGTTTACCATCGTTACGGACCATAAGCCCCTAACAGCAATCCTCCATCCAAAGTCCCCAGTTCCAACATTAACTGCAGCCCGAATGCAGAGATAGGCTTTGATTTTGTCAGCATATACATATGATATTGAATACAGATGATCAGCTGATCACAGTAATGCTGATGCAATGTCTAGATTGCCTTCCCCATCACAAGTTACACCTGATAGGGAAGAAGTGTTTTATTTTTCATACATTGATGAACTGCCAGTCACAGCTGAAGAGATTGGTAGAGTAAAAGAGAGAAGTGCGAAATTCTATTCCCTGCATTACATACCATTATATCTGCGCCGTCCAACAAAATGTCATCCAGTCTAATCCCAACTACCAGCTCTATGTTACTGCACTTATATTCTATACCTCGGCCAATACAGGCAAGCATTCCGTATGCCTTCTTAACCAGCTTATCCACCTGGCCTGCTACTTTCAGGGATCTGTGGACAAGCACTCCCAGGTCCCTTTGTTCATCTACACTATTAAGTGGCCTGACACCTAATGTGTATTACCCGTTCCTTATTAGCCCTCCCAATGTGCATCACCTCATACTTCTCTGAATTAAATTCCATTTGCCACTGCTCTGCCCACCTGACCAGTAGATTGATAGCCTCCTGCAGCCCATGACTTTCCTCTTTATTATCAACCACACAGCCAATTTTAGTGTCATCTGCAAACTTCTTAATCGTACTCCCTATATTCAAATCATTGATATATAGCACAAAAATCAAGGGACCCAGTACTGAGCCCTGCGGAACACCGCTGGAAACATCCTTCCAGTCACAAAAGCATCCATCAATCACTACACTTTGCTTCCTACCTCGAAGCCAATTTTGTATTCAACTTGCCACTTTGCCCTGTATCCCATGGGCTTTAATCTTCATGACCAATCTACCTTGTGGGACCTTAGGAAAAGCTTTGCTAAAGTCCATACATACTGCATCATACTCACTCTCCTCATCGAACCTCTTGGTTACCTCCACAAAAAATTCTATCAGGTTAGTCAAACATGACCTATGCTTAACAAATCTGTGCTGACTGTCCCTAATTAATCCTTGCCTTTCCAAATGTAGATTTATCCTGTCTTTCAGGATTTTTTCCAATAATTTTCCCACCACTGAGGTTAGGCTGACAGGCCTGTAATTACTCGGCCTATCCCTTTCTCCCTTCTTAAACAAGGGTCATCATCATCATAGGCAGTCCCTCGGAATCGATGAGGATTTGCTTCCACTCCCAAAGTGCGTTCTTTGATAGCTGAACAGTCTGATACCAATCCCACAGACCCTGTTACAGGTGAGACAGACATTCGTCGGGGGAAGGGTCGGTAGGGCTGCTTTGCCGCACTTTCCTTCCGCTCCCTGCGCTTGTCCTCTTCATGCTCCTTGCGCCGAGACTCAAAGAGCTCAACGCCCTCCCGGATGGATTTTCTCCACCTTGGGTGGTCTGCAGCCAGGGTCTCCCAGGGGTCAGTGGTGATGTCACACTTTACCAGGGAGGCCTTGAGAGTGTCCTTTTAGCATTTCCGCTGTCCTCTTTTGGCTCGTTTACCATGAAGGAGCTCCGCATAAAGCATTTGCTTAGGGAGTCTCGTGTCTGGCATGCGTACTATGTGGCCTGCCCAGCGAAGCTGATCGAGTGTGGTCAGTGCTTCAATGCTGGGGATGTTAGCCTGGGCAAGGACACTGATGTCGGTGCGCCTGTCCTCCCAGGGGATTTGCAGGATCTTGCGGAGACATCGTTGGTGATATATCTCCAGCGACTTGAGGTGCCTTCTGTACATCGTCCGTGCCTCAGACCCATACAGGAGGGCGGGTATTACTACAGCTCTGTAGACCATGAGCTTGGTGGTAGACATGAGGGCCTGGTCTTCAAACACTCTTCAAAACAAGGGTACTACATTAGCAGTCCTCCAATCCTCCGGCACCATGCCCAGATGCAAAGAGGACTGGAAAATGATGGTCAAGGCTCCTGCTATTTCCTCTTTACTTCGCTCAACAGCCTGGGATGCATTTCATCGGGCGTAGGGACTTATCTACTTTCAAAGCTGCTAAACTCCTTAATACTTCCTCTCTCACTAGATTTATTTCATCCAGAATGCAGTATCTGCATTGCCCCTTTCCTTTGTGAAAACAGATGGAAAATATTTGTTAAGAACCCTACCAACATCTTCCGCTTCCACACAAAGATTGCCCTCATGGTCTCTAATGGGCCCTACCCTTTCTTTAGTTACCCTCTTACTCTTAATATATTTATAGAGCATCTTAGGATTTTCCTTAATTTTACTGCCCAAGAATTTCTCGTGCTCTCTCTTAGCATTCCTAATATCCTTTTTAATTTTGCCTCTTAACTTTCTATATTCCTCGAAAGATTCAATAGTATTTAGCTGTTGGTATATGACGTAAGTGTCCCTTCTTTTTCTTAATCCTCCCCTTTAAGTCCCTAGACATCCAGGGGGTTTTAGAATTATTTTTCCCAGCCTTTTTCTTTAAGAGCACATGTTTGGCCTGAGCCTTCCGGATCTCCTCCTTGAATGCCTCCCACTGTTCCGACATTGATTTACCCACAAGTAGCTGTTTCCAATCCACTGTGGCCAAATCACTCCTTAACTTAGCAAAATTAGTTTTTCCCCCAATTCAGAACTTTTATTCCAGGCCTATTCTTGTCCTTATCCATAACCAACTTGAATCTGACTGAATTATGGTCACTGGCACCCAAGTGTTCTCCCACTAATACCCCTTCAACCTGCCCAGCTTCATTCCCCAAAACTAAATCCAAGACCGCCCCCTCTCATGTTGGGCTTGTTACATACTGACTAAAAAAATTCTCTTGAATACATTTCAAGAATTCCGTACCCTCTATACCCTGCCAATCAATATTGGGCCCAAATTTCCCCAGGAATTGCTCTGGTTTTTTTTTGAGCAACTTGATTTTTCAGGTGTATCTTTTTAGTTGCAATTCTGGCCATTTAATTTGTGCCAGTGTAAGTGAGTTAGTTAGGTTTTCAAAAGGGGGCATTACAGCCACTCACGCTTGTTTTGGCCATTTAAGCAAGTTTAGCCAGCTAAAAGTTACTCCAAACTAACTTAGGCCAGTGCAAGTGGGCACTCTTGTACGTTCAGAAAAACCTTGCGGTGAATTAAGAAATCAGCGCAGGCAGCCAGAGATGGGGGGGCGGCAGGGGCGAGGGGGGGTCGGTGGGGGTGGGTGGGGGAAAGGGACCTTGCAAAGCACTAAACACCTTCACAGCAGCATTAAAGAAGCAGAAATATATTTAAAGCACCGAGCACTAAACAAAGCAGTACATTTGCACCAAGCACAAAAAGTAATAAGCAATTAATTAACAAATAAAAAATAGAAGGAACACTGCACCCAAAGCACCAATACCAAAGTAATAAGCAACCAATCAATCAATCAATAAATAAAATATAAAAAAATAGAAAGAACCCTGCATCTAAAGCACCAAGACCAAAGTAATAGGCAATCAATCAATCAGTAAATAACAAATAAAAAATAAATGTCCTACTTCAGGGAACGCAGCGGGCCGCCGATGAGGGAGCCCGTTCAGCCACGGCTAGGGACGGCATGCTTCGGGCCCCTCCAACACAGCCTGCAGCACGCACTCACAGAGTCGGCTTGCCAGGAGCTACTGCACATGCGCGCAGACTCTAGCGCGCATGTGCAGAGGCCCCGGAACTGTTTTCAGCACCTGGACCTGGCTCCGCCCCCAATCCACTGGGCCAAGCTACTCCACCACTGAGGAGAGGCTGGGGAGCGGCCAGAATCGGGAGGAAGATTTTCGGCGTGCTTGGAGGCAGACAAAAGCGGCGCAGCTCGGGTGAGGGCGCCAGAAAAAGGGGTTGAGGAAATTTGAGCTCAAGACTTGGATAGTTAAAATCCCCTATTATTACTACCCTATGATTTTTGTAATTCACAGCAATTTGCCTACATATTTGCTCCTCTATCTCCCTCCCACTGTTTGGGGGTCTATAATACACACCCAGCAGTGTGATTACCCATTTTTTATTTTTCAATTCGACCCATATGGCCTCATTTGATGATCCCTCTAACATACCATCGTTCCTCACTGCTGTAATAGTTTCTTTAATCAGTACTGCAACCCCCCCGGCCTTTTTTGCCCCCCCTCTCTATCTTGTTTAAAAATCCTGTAGCCAGGAATATTGATCTGCCAAACCTGCCCCTCTTTCAGCCATGTTTCTGTAATGGCTATAATGTCATACTCCCAAGTGTCTACCTGTGCTCTTAGCTCATTCGCCTTATTCGCTATACTCCTTGCATTAAAGTATATACCATTCAGCACAGGAAGACTTCCTTGCTTACTACATACTAAGCCCTGTTTCCTCTGTCTTACAGATTCGCTTTCTAGATTCTTGCTATCCAATTTCTGCTTGGCTTCCTTCCTTTTTGAATTTGTTCTCAGGTTCCCATCCCCCTGCCAAGCTAGTTTACACTCTCCCCTACAGCACTAGCAAAACTCCCCGCGAGGATATTGGTCCCGGCGCTGTTGAGGTGCAACCTGTCTGATTTGTACAGGTCCCATCTCCCCCAGAAGCGGTCCCAATGCCTCAAGAATTTAAAGCCCTCCCTCTTACACCAACTTTCCAGCCACGTGTTCATCCTCTCTATCATTCTATTCTTATACTCATTAACACATGGCATCGGTAGTAACCCAGAGATTACTACATTTGAGGTCCTACGTTTTAATTTTCTTCCTAGCTCCCTGAATTCTTCCTCATCCCTCATTTTACCCATGTTGTTGGTCCCGATATGGACCACGACCTCTAGCTGTTTACCCTCCCCCACCCACCAGGATGTCCTGTGTCCGCTCTGTGACATCCTTGATCCTGGCACCAGGGAGGCACAAAACCATTCGGGAGTCACATCTACGGCCGCAGAAATGCCTGTCTGTTCCCCTAACTATAGAATCCCCTATCACTAGGGCTCTTTTGTTCTTTGTCCCTCCCCCCTGTGCAGCTGAGCCACCCGTGGTGCCTTGGAATTGGCTCTGGTGCACTCCCTTACCGATACTTAGAAGCGAACTCTCTCCAGGCATTGGCAAAAACCTCCCGAGTAAGTCTTTCTGCATCGGGGTACAGGGCTCGCCTCCTTCTCTCCACAGCCTGCATTAGTGTCTTGAGTTCTGCATCGGAAAAACGGGTTGCCCTCCTTGGTACAGAAGCACCAACCATGGCCTTCACTCAAACGCCTTCACTCCTCAGGGCCTAGCTGCAAACTCTGGCCTTTAAGAAGACCAGGAAGCAGCTGGCTCGTTAATGCTAAATCAACAGAAGGTGAATTTTCCTGTGGAAACTCTGCTCTAAGCTCCCCACCCACACCGCTGCAAAGTGCTGATTCCCACCGGACAATACCGCTGGGCGCCATTGGCCGCCACAACCATTGCAGCGGTAATGGTGGCCAAAAGCGGTAGATGCAACATAGACCGCCGACGAGGAAGGAAATTAAACAATATAAATGTAAGTATTAGCACTATTTTTTGGGGGCAGGGGGCTGGTCAACCCTCTAGATAGCTGATAGTCATTAGAATTTCCAGCAGCATGGAGTAGATTGGCATCCAAGATATCTCCCTAGTGGCACGGGTGGCCACTGGTTCCATGTAAATGAGATGCCTTCCAACTCACCCCACAAATTCCGTAGAGTCAACTCTGGAGATAATTACCAGGATCCCAGCCTGGAGATTTTCTGATCCACGATATTGAAGTTCTGGCATGGGGCTTGAGCCCTCAACCTTCTGATTCAGAGGCTACAAACTGAGCCAAGCTGATGAAAGGTGGGGTGGGAGTCTGCGTTGAAATGGCCTTTGTGAATCTAAGATTTACAACAACAACAATTTTGCATTATTAAAGCACCTTTAACATCGCAAAACATCCCAAGGTGCTTCACAGGAGCCTTAGCAAACAAACGTTTGAGACCAAGCCGCATTAGGAGATATTCAAACAGATGTCCAAAAGATTGGTCAGTGAGGTAGGTTTTAAGGAGCATCTTAAAGGAGGAGAGGGAGGTAGAGAGGTGGAGAGGTGGTGAGGTTTAGGGAGGGAATTCCGGAGCTTAAGGCCCAGACAGCTGAAGGCTCGGCCGCCAATGTTGGAATGATGAAAATCAGGGATGCACAAGAGGCCAAAATTTGAGGAGTGCAGAGATCTCGGAGGGTTGTTGGCAATGTTCTCTGTAAGCTGCACTTCATTCTGCGGGGCCTGTTTCTTTTAATGGTGGGTACCTTTAAATTTCTGCACATGCGCATTATTTACGATGTAAAAGAGGGTGAGCGGCCTGCGCGGGACCTTTGAGAATACAGGGGTGGCTGAGTGGCCGCCTACCTTTGTGGGAACATTAGTAGTAGGGATGGAGGAAGGTACAGAGATAGAATCATAGAATCATAGAAATTTTCAGCATGGAAGGAGGCCATTTCAGCCCTTCGTGTCCGTGCCAGCCGACCAAAACCTATCCAGCCTAATCCCACTTTCCAACTCTAGGTCCGTAGCCCTGTAGGTTACGGCACTTCAATATACATTCAAGTACTTTTAAAATCTGGTGAGGGTTTCTGTTCCTGCTTCTACGACACTTTCAAGCAGTGAGTTTCAGACCCCCACTACGCTCTGGGTGAAAAAGGTGCTCTTAAATCCCCTCTAAACCTCCTCCCAATTACTTTAAATCTATGCACCCTAGTTGTTGACCCCTCCGCTAAGGGAAATAGCTCCTTCCTATCCACTCGATCTAGGCCTCTCATAACTTCAAATACCTTCCCTCAGCTTCCTCTGTTCCGAAGAAAACAGACCCAGCATCTCCAATCTTTCCTCATAGCTAAAATTTTCTATACCAGGCAACATCCTCGTAAACCTCCTTTGTCCCTTCTCAAGTGCAATCACATCTTTCCTGTAATGCGGTGACCAGAACTGCACGCAGAACTCTAGCTGTGGCCTAACTAGTGTTTTATACATTTCAAGCATAACCTCCTTGCTGTTGTATTCCATGCTTCGGCTAATAAAGGCAAGTATTCCATATGCCTTCTTAGCCACCTTATCTACCTGGCCTGCTACCTTCAGGGATTTGTGGACATGCACAGGGATAGCGACAGGTGAGGCCATGGAGGGATTTGAAAACGACGATGAGAATTTTAAACTGCAATCACTCACTCATTTCATTGTCCTGCTTATAAACTATTTATTAGCAATTACTCTCCCCTCGGCCTAGAGACTGCAAATGTTCACGTGCTGATGATGACTTAATTCCCAATTTCTTTCAAATTGTCGCCTGCCTCTCACGGTCATGCGAGATTTAATTGGGCATCTCAGCAAAAGCACAGACTTGCCGGAGCCGGGAAGGTGATCAGGGCCCCCGATGTGATTCACTGCATCTGGCACCTGCTCACCATATAATTGGGCAATGGGGACTTCAACGTGCCAGAGATGCTCAGCATGCCCAAAAAGCAGACGCCCATTCCATTGGGGACCTGTTCTCGAGGTTCCTTGACGCTCTCCCACCCTCCCCCCCACACCCCCACCACCGCCCACTACATCCTCAAACCATTTAAATTGAGGGCCACCCTCTCAATGCATTGGACCACCTGTGCAGTGCCATTTGGAACTGGTGCTGAAGAAGAAAATGAAATAAATGACTTTTGGTTATCCTGGCCTCTCCTACCACCCCTTCCCTAAATGGCGGCACTTCTTCCATAGTCAGTAGCCCGCAGCTAACTGAAGGAGTTCGACATTCAGTCCCTCCCGTGTGTGCTCTCAGTCCATAATGAGCTGTGTGCTAGAATTGCCAGGATATGAGCGGAACATGTGTTAACAGCAGTGCTCCAACACACGCAGGAGCAACAGGGCAACAGGACTGCATTATTGGCCACACTTAGTCCCACTGCAGTGATCTCTTCAACATAAAATTCTGTGAGGTCTTGTTACCTGTTTTCTCCCCCCAAATCGCTGCCCTTCTCTTCCCTCAATTCTGAAGGTACCGACCCTTGCTCTGACATGGGACCATGAGAGCCAGCAGCCCTCAAGTAGCTCACCCGAGTGGTCACGCTCACGTGCGTGACTGGACCATAGGGTCTACCTTCCAATCAGCAGCGTTTTGTATTTTAATGCTGAATTTGATCGTCCCAACTTCCTGACTGTGCTTTCCCGCCTCACCTTCATTAACCCTCGGGTCTGAGCCCAGTATTATTTTTAAAAGATATATGCACGCTTTCAAATAGTAGCTTGAGCATGCTAAGCATGCGCGAGTGTCAATAGACTATTGGACTTTGGGAGAGCCTTACCTCTGAGCCGATTCTGATCTCGAACTGTCGCAAATCCATGTGCAGTTTTCCAGCATGGGTTGCTGATATAGTGGAGCCAGGTTCCATTGTAGACCTCCAACTATTACGCTGGTTGAGATCAATCTTGATCTTTGTGATTAAGTACCATAACAGGCAGTGCATTTAATCTATATGCAATCAAGAAAGCTTTAAGAACATAGAAACCGGAGTAGACTATTCAATGTGTCAAGCCTGTTCCGCCATTCAATGAGATCATGGCTGATCTGAATCCTAACTCTATTTACCTATCTTGGCTCCATATCCCTTTATATCCTTGGCTAGTAAAAATCTATCGATCTCAGATTTAAAATTAGTAATTGAGCTAACATCTACTGCTTTTTGTGGAAGAGAATTCCATACTTCAACCTCCCTTTACCTGAAGAAGTATTTTCTAACACGTCTCCTGAATGGCCTGGCTCTTATTTTAAGGATGGCTTTAGCTACTTACCAATATTCACTATGACATATTTTTAAACATTTATTCTCATGCTGGTGGGTGTCACTGGCAAGTCCAGCTTTTATTGCCCATCCCTAATTGCCCTTGAGAAGGTGGTGGTGACCTTCATCTCGAGCCGCTGCAGTCCGTGTGGTGAAGGTGCTGCCACAGTGCAGTCAGCTTCCAGGATTCTGACCTAGCAACAATGAGGGAATGGTGATTTATGTCCAAATCGGGTTGGTGTGTGAATTGGAGGGGAACTTTGAGGCAGTGGTGCTTGCAGGTAGCTCACCCGAGTGTCCACTCTCACGTGTGTGACTGGACAATAGGGTCTACCTTTCAGTCAGTTGCTGCCCTTGTCCTTCTAGGTGGTGGAGTTCACGGGTTTTGGAGGCACATTTGAATTTGTGCCCGATAAGGGATGCCACATAGTGCAAGTGACCAATAATACCATGTGATCAGTAGTTATCATCTCACGTCTGTGAATTATTTAATATACACTGATTATTTATAGCAGTAGCATAACTGGAATCACTTTCTCACAATCAATGAAAACAACTCAAGCAGGCTTCCGCTGATGTTCAGCAATGGTGAGCGGCAGCTGTATCCATAGCAACTTGTGCCTAGTAACTGTCTGTGCCATCAGTACCACACAGGAGCCTCACGCGACACAGTTGACGCACAGCAGGCTCCACTGGATGTTTATTGGCATTCTTCTCTCTGAGGGACAAGGCTCCCACCTCAAGCCACAGTCAGGCTGCAATGAAAGTAATTTAACTTCAGATGTTGGAGACAGCAACATGAACCTTGAGCACATTATGCTGCCTGAATCGAATATATCATTGGGTGTTTGGTCACTGTCGGCTGAATGGTACAGAATAAGCAGTTACACATCCTCCTGTACTTCAATAAGTGCCTTGTTTTCGTTCAGGCCCATAGGAACAGGCCCGTTCTGCCATTCAATCAGGTCATGGTTGCTCTGTATCCCATCTACCCACCTTTGCTCCATACCACTTGATTCCCTTACTCTGTCTTCAATATACTCAATGATTGACAATCCACAGCCTCCTGGGGCAGAGAATTCCAAAGATTCACAAATCTACAGGTGATCTATAGATGTTAGTTTTAACATTCAGGAAAATAGGGCAAATGATGCTTACCTTCTTTTTACACATTATTAAGCAACATGTTGGAATTTTAGGTTGCCTTTGGTCATCCTCCTGTTGTCATCGAAATGGTCATGGTACAAAATAATCACAGTTCCAGGGAAGAGAGAATGCGTCTCTATTGTGGGAGTTTTGCAACAAAACACAATGCATTCAGCTGATCCTTTACTTTGTGTCCCGGACGATACTTGTCCCTTAATCAAAATCACGGAGACAGATTGTCTGGTCATTGTCATGTTGCTGTTTGTGGAAGCTTGCTGTGCACGGGTTGGCTGCCATGTTTCCTGCATTGCAGCAGTGACTACACTACAAAGATACCTACTTTGTTGGGTCTAAATTGCTTTGGGACATCTGGTGTTCGTGAAAGGCGCGATATAAATGCAAGTCTTTCTTTCTTTTAAATGACCGACCCCTTATCCTGAGACTATGTCACCCTAGTTCGAGATTCCCCAGCCAGCGGAAACATCCTCCCAGTGTCTACCCTAATACGGGAACGGTAGTATAATAGTTATGTTATTGAACTAGTAATTCAGAGGCCTCAACTAATAATCCGGAGACATGAGTTCAATTCTCATCACGGCAGCTGGGGAATTTACATTCTATTAATTAATAAATCTGGAATAAAAAGCTAGTATCAGTAATAGTGACCATGAAATTATCGGATTGTCATACAAACCCATCTGATTCACTAATGTCCTTTAGGGAAATCTGCCGCCCTTACCCAGTCTGGCCTATCTGTGACTCCAGACCCACAGCAATGTGGTTGACTCTGAACTCATTCAGTTCGCAAGAAAGCAATTCACCACCACCTTCTCAAGGGCAATGAGGGATGGGCAATAAATGCTGGCCTTGCCAGTGACGCCCACATCCCATGAATGAATACATTAAATTTAAACGCTATTTCAGCAGTGTGGGTGAGTGAAGCAGCCAATGTCCAGCAGTGCCCACTGGTGGTGAAAGGCTTTGAGTGACCTGGTAGGTACCACATGCAAGCCTGCATGACCACCTGGGCATGAAGTAAATCATAACATCATCCAGCACAGAGGGAAGCCATTCAGGCCATAGTACCTGTGATGGCTCTTTAAAAGAGCTATCCAATTAATCCCACTCCCCCTGCTCCTTCCCCATAACCCTGACTATTTATCTTTTAATATGTATTTATCCAATTCCATTTTGAAAGTTACTATTGAATCTGCTTCCACCGCCCTTTCAGGCAGTGCATTCCAGATCATAACAACTTGCTGTATAAAGAAAATGCTCCTTATCTCCCGCCTAGTTCTTTTGGCAATTATCTTAAATCTGTGTTCTCTGGTTAATGGCTCTCCAGGCAGTGCACACAGTTTCTCCTTATTTACTCTATCAAAACACTTCATAATTTTGTTTACCTCTATTAAATCGCCTCATAACCTTCTCTCTTCTAAGTAGAACAATCCCAGTTTCTCTCGTCTCCCCATACAACTGAAGTCCCTCAATGCTGGTACCATTCTTGTAACTCTCCCCTGCCCCCACTCCAAGGCCTTCACATCCTTCCTAAAGTGTGGCACCCAAAACTGGGCACAATGCTGAGGCCAAACCAGTGACTTATAAAGCTTTACCATAACTTCCTTACTTTTGTACTCTATTCCTCTATATTTGTTTTAGGATCCTATTTGCTATTTTAGCAGCCATGTCAATGTGTACCGCCACCTTCAAAGATTGGTCTACATGTATCCACCAGGTCTCTCTGTTCCTGCACCCCCTTTAAAATTGTACCATTTAGTTTATATTTCTCTCCTCATTATTCCTTTCAAAATGCGTCAGACTTAACCCGGCCCAGCAGCAGACCAGACAACAGGAAGTGACAATGTTCCTTATGAGGTTCCGTATAGTCATTTGTAGATAATCCCTTAACCATCAGCAAGTTATCAGTTCGGCAGGATCAGCTAGATGTGGATTGAACAAGCGAGTCGACAAGATGGAATTTGTAAACTAGAGATGTCCATTGTTGTGTGCAAAGCTTAATAAATCTTTTCCTTTATCATTCAATCCTGTAGTTTAATGCACTCTACCAGAAACTCAACTATAGTCCTGTGACACCCTTAATATGACTCAGGTGCCTAATGTAGCCTACTTCCTCTCTGACCCTCAGCCGTCTTGCTGCTCTGTTTGGCCTTTGGGCCTCTATTGATGTCCCACCTCACCATGAGATAATGACCAAGCTGGAACATAATGGTGTCCGCTGCCTTTTTCTTGTCCTCATACAAAAGTAGGCAAGGTCCTTATATCGGGAGGCATATTTCTCCCAGCTCCTGCAAAGCAAATTCAAGGACCTTCACATAAAACCTTCACTATTCAGTGGAAACATTGGTCTTCGGGAGTGAAATCCAATGCATTCGCGCCTCTCGTACCGACTTGGGGTGGCGCTGACAACGGCTCCCGCCACATTGAGCGGAAGTTTAACAGCAGTTCCGCGGCTTTGCACCCCGCTCTCCTGCGCCCGGAGATCGTGACGTCATCACCGCTCGCATCGCCCCCTGAGCGCCCCGGCTCCAAAACTCACTTTCGCTCCCGGCAGCAGCGCCAGGCGAAAACACCGGCAGCTGCAGGAAGCACGGATCGGGCGGCTGGCTGTTACCGGGGCGGTGGTTAAAGGCGAGGTGGCCAAGGTAAGTCAGAAAAATACTTACCTTGCTTTTCGCACTGCTGCTCCGTTTTCTTCGAGGGGTCCTGTCCGCGATCACTCAGCCCGGCTCGCTGCTTGAGCATCGGGCTGATCGCGCGGCACCCCCACTCCCTAGGTGGTCCAGGTAGGTGCTTTTTAATTTGCAGAGCTTGTAGCGATGGCCCTTGTCTTTAAGGGAGGGAAGGGCCCCTTGGACGTGACACGCTGCACGGCCCAGTGTGCAGCACTGCTGACTGGCCCGCCCCGGTAGCGCTCCAAGTAGGAAGTGGAGCTTGATTTCGCGCTCCACTTCCTTCCGGGGGCGGTAACCCGAATATTTTGAGAGGGGGGAAACTTTAGCCCCCAAGCGGGGCGGTAATGGATTTCTGTCCCTTAGAGTTTTATTTTTTTATTGTCTTCCTGGTGATATGTGTTTGGTTCCATTGTGCTCATTGTGGCACAATGGAAATCTGGAGCTGGCTGCCTGTGGGGCCAGACCTGCTTAAACCATTATTCCTGAAAATAGTCTTTTATAAAGATGTCTATTGTGATTGTGGTCCTTGACCAAAAGTTAGTAACATGGGCAAAGTTTGCTTCTGGCCGATATTTCAAGAGAAGCCTTGAAAGCATTCAAACAGAGATCTTTCCATAATGTTTAAGAAGTCTCTACTAGGAACAGAGTAAATCATTGATTCATATCGCACAGAAGGAGACCATTCTGCCCATTGTGCCTGTGCCAGCAATTTGAAAGAGTGATCCAAACAGTCTCAATTCCCCCGTTCTTTCCCATAAGTATTGGAATTATTTCTCCTTCCAGTATTTATCCAATTGCCTTTTGAAAGTTACTATTGAATCTGCTTCCACCAGCCTTTTAGGCGGTGTCTTCAGATCATAACAACTTACTGCGTTAAAAAAAAAATAATCCTCACCTGCCCTCCAGTTCTTTTGCCAAGTATCTTAAATCTGTGTCCTTTAGTTACTGACCTTCCTGTCACTGGAAACAGTTTCTTCCTACTTATTCTATCAAAATCTCTTATAATTTTGAATATTATATCTTCCCTTAACCTTCTCTGCCCCTTCCTAACTCTATAATATCCTCCAGCCCCACAACCCCCCGAGATGTCTTCGCTCCTCTAATTCTGCCCTCCTGAGCATCCCTGATTATAATCGCTCGGCTATCAGTGGCCGTGCCTTCAGTTGCCTGGGCCACAAGCTCTGGAACTCCCTGCCTAAACCTCTCCGCCTCTCTACCTCTCTCTCCTCCTTCAAGACGCTCCTTAAAACCTACCTCTTTGACCAAGCTTTTGGCCACCTGCGCTACTTTGTACTTATGCGGCTTGGTGCCAAATTGTTTTATCTCATAATGCTGCTGTGAAGCGCGTTGGGACGTTTCACTATGTTAAAGTCGCTATATAAATACAAGTTGTTGTTGTTGTTGCTCCAAGGAGAACCATACCAGTTTCTTAAATCTTCCCTTCCTGCCCAAAGCAATGGCGTTTTGTCCAAAGAGACCTCTATGCCCTGCTTATAATTTCATCATTTCTCAGCTGCACATTCTTCTTCATTCTTTTTTTAATTTGTTCCTGGGATGAGGGCATCGCTGGCAAGTCCATCATTTATCGGCCATCCCTAATTGCCCTTGAGAAGGTCGTGCAGGACATAATATTGAACAACTCCCTGAATAAAACTCGATAATTCTCGTACACTGTTAATTATAATTTTTTTTTTAAATAGCAGGCTTAAAGTTGTGCTCGTCAGGTGAACAGTTGTCTTTTGCTCTCACAGGAAATGACATGTAAAGTAGTGTAAATTTGTCATTGAGGCTCAGCAACAACAACATCTTCACATAAAAGGAATTAACAACAAAGGATAAATAAGGTGTAATTATACTAATAGGAATCAATACCGTGAATATTGCCAGAGTGCTGTATTGGTTTTTCAATATAGTTGCTTAAATATTTATCAGAGATTCGTTGAAGTAGAATTAGCTGTACTGCATCATCAGTAGAGTTTCAACCATAAAAATACCAGATTTGGCTGATTGAATCAGAGTTAAGTATAATTTGCAAACTATGCTGCAGTCTAGTGCAGTACTCAGGGAGCATTGCACTGTCAGAGGTGCCGTCTTTTGGATGAGACATTAAACTGAGGCGCCGTCTAACCTCTGAGGTGGATGCAAAAGAACCCATGGTATCATTTGGAAAAAGAACAGGGGAGATATCCCTGGTGACCTGGCCAATATTTATCCCTCAATCAACGTCGCTGAACCTGATTATCTGGTCATTATCTCATTGCTGTTTGCGGGAGTTTGCTGTGTGCAAATTGGCTGCTGCGTTTCCTATGTCACAACAATGACTACACCTTATTGCCCGAAAGCTTTTTGGGACATCTTGAGGTTACGTGAGGCCCTTTATAATGATTTATTTCCTTTTATATGCTGAAGTTTTAGGAATGTCCCAGCAGCAAAATAAGCCTCCCAGTGTGATATTACTTAGAGTAGGAGGGTCACACATTTGATTCCTACATCGTATTGCGTTAGCTAGGTGGCAGCAGAGATGCTACGATTGGATTCAGTGTCCTTGGACGAAGGACAGGGAAAACTGAGTACTGTTCCTGCTTCTCATTCTTGTGTCCAAATCCCTCCATAGCCTTGCTCCTCCCTCCTCCAGCCCTATCACCCGCCAAGATCTCCGGTCCCTCCAGTTCGGGCCTCTTGTGCATCCCCAATTCTCATCGCTCCACCATTGGCGGCCATGCCTTCAGCTGCCTTGGCCCTAAGGTCTAGAATTCCCCTCCCCTAAAGCTCTCCGCCTCTCTCTTCTCCTTTAAGTTGCTCCTTAAAACCGACCTCGTTGAACAAGTTTTTGGCCACCTGTCCTGATATCTCCTTACATGGCTCATCGTGAAATTTTGCGCCATGGATCACTTTTTCTACGTTAAAGGCGCTATTTGAAAGCGAGTGGTTGTTGTTGTACTGATCGCTGGAACACCTGCTACATGAACGTTTACGTGGCGATCAGGTGAGGGCAGGATTGAGCTCAGTCGTGATGCCTATGCAGTTGAATAGCCAGCCAGTGCTCAACTGTAAGGTTGCCAGCATGCAGCGACACCAGTCAGCACTTACGAGAGAGGAGGGAAAGGAAAAGGAAGAAATTGTGGGAGGGGGAGGGAGGGAGGGGATGGGATGGGGTGGGGGGAGCTGGGGTGGGGTGTGGGTGGGGGAGAGGGAGACAGACGCGAAGGGTAAAAAAAAGTGCACTGTTGATGTGATTAAAAGCAAGTCAGTCAGAAAAGATTGAACATTGTTCCTGAAGTTGATCATATCAGAAGTTTCTGGGCATTGCTTCGTGTTTTGGCCCCATTTATGACTCAATGTCAGAACGAATCTGGTTTGACAGGGCTAGTATGACAACACACTGTGAGTACAACCTCCATGAAACAGGTATGAGTACTTACCAGTTTTGGCCCAGACTCAAAACCTGTTTACAGAAATCATTCAGCTGTGATTCAGTTGAGTGATTATTGCTGACAGAACTCCTTATGTTTGGGTACAGACACTGATGTATTAGTGGGAGGAAATATCCCATCTCATTAGTTCTGACTGTAGGTCTCTCATTTAGCCTGGGCTGCTGATGCCAATGACAGTGCACCGTCCCATTAGATTTAAACCGTACTCTATTATGAATATTAGTAACTATTACAGACCTCTGTTTAAGTGCCTGATGAGTATGTTCAGTCCTAAGTACACTGCTCAGCTCATCTGCTGCTGAAACACTCATACATTTTTTTGTTACCTCTGGACTTGACGATTGCAATGCTCTCGTGCCAGCCTCTCGCTCTGCAACCCTCCGGAAATTTAAGCTCATCCAAAAGTCTGCTGCTGCCTCTCTCCTAACTCACACCAAGTCCCTTTCACCCATCAGCTCTGTGTTCATAAAGAACATAAGAACAGAAGAAATAGGAGCAGGAGTAGGCCATTTGGCCCCTCGAGCCTGCTCCGCCATTCAATAAGATCACGGCTGATCTGATCCTGGCCTCAACACCACTTCCCTGCCCGCTCCCCATAACCCTTCACTCCCTTATCGCTCAAAAATCTGTCTATCTCCACCTTAAATATATTCAATGACCCAACCTCCACAGCTCTCTGGGGCAGAGAATTCCATAGATTTACGACCCTCTGAGAGAAGAAATTCCTCCTTATCTCAGTTCTAAATGGGCGGCCCCTTATTCTGAGACTGTGCCCCCTAGTTTTAGGGGGTAGCTCGCTGATCTACGTTGGCTCCTGGCCCGGCAACATCTCGTTTTTAAAATTCTCATCCTAGTTTTGATCCATGGCCTCTCCCTCCCTATCTCTGTAATCTTCTCCAGCCTCATAACATAGAAACATAGAAACATCGAAAATAGGCGCAGGAGTAGGCCATTCAGCCCTTTGAGCCTGCACCACCATTCAATATGATCATGGCTGATCATGCAACTTCAGTACCCCATTCCTGCTTTCTCTCCATACCCCTTGATCCATTTAGCCGTAGGGGCCACATCTAACCCCCTTTTGAATATATCTAACGAACTGGCCTCAACAACTTTCTGTGGCAGAGAATTCCACAGGTTCACAACTCTCTGAGTGAAGAAGTTTCTCCTCATCTCGGTGCTAAATGGCTTAGCCCTTATTCTTAGACTGTGAGCCCTGGTTCTGGACTTCCCCAACATCGGGAACATTCTTCCTGCATCTAACCTGTCAGTACTTACCCACGAGATATCTGCACTCCTCCAATTCCGTTCTCTTGTGCAGCCCTGATTTTCATCACTCCACCAATGGCAGCCGTTCCTTCAACTGTCGAGGCCCCAAGCTCTGGAATTCGCTCCCTAAACCTCTCCGCCTCACTACCTCTCTCTCCTCCTTTAAGACGCCCCTTTAAAATCCCTTTGACCAAGCTTTTGGTCATCTAATTTTGTTTGCTAACGCTCCTATGAAGCACCTTGGGAGGTTTTGCGACATTAAAGGCTCTATGTAAATGCACTAAAGACATAGAATGCTGGAAATCTCAGCGGGTCAGACAGCATCTGCGGAGAGAGAAATAGAGTTAACGTTTCAGGTCGATGACCCTTCGTCAAAACTGGCGAATGTTCGAAATGTAACAGATTCTTGTGGAACACCGAAAGGGGGAGGGGAGGAAAGAACAAAAGAGAAGGTCTGTGATAGGGTGGAAGGCAGGAGAGATTAGAGAGACAAAAGGGATGATGGACCGACTTGAGATGGCAATGGCAGAAGTTATAAAAAGGTTAGTCTAGATAGGATGTGAATGGCGGAATAATGACCAGCTACCATTGGAGACAGAGAGAATTTTTTTTACAGAAGATTGGCGGTGGGGGGGCGGGGCGGGGGAGGGCGGGGGCGGGGTGATGGGAGGGAGGGGGCGGGGGGGGGAAGGGAGCAAAATATGGCCAGAGGTTATGGTCCAAAATTGTTGAACTTGATGTTGAGCCCAGAAGGCTGTAAAGTACCTAAACGAAAGATGAGGTGCTGTTCCTCGAGCTTGCGTTGAGCTTCATTGGAACAGTGCAGGAGGCCGAGGATGGAGATGTCGGAGTGGGAGTGGAGCAGGGAATTAAAGTGACAGGGGACCGGAAGCTCGGGGTCACGCTTACGGATTGAACGCCAAGGCGGTCACCCAATCTGCGTTTGGTCACCCCAATGTAGAGGAGACCGCATCGTGAGCAGCGAATACAGTATACTAAATTGAAAGAAATACAAATAAATCGCTTGTACTTGTAAAGAAACATTGGTCATGAGTTGAGGTAGTTTCACGCTCAGTTGACATAGAACCTTTGGAGGAGACTTTGGGTTGGGACCTTGGATAATGCATTGACTCCAATGGAAATAAAAATTGGGTGAGATGTAACACGGGCTGCTGACTCGTATCACCCATTTTACCCCAGAATCATTTGGCGCAGAAGGAGGCCATTCCTTCGTGAAAGAGCTATTCAATTAGTTGCACTCCCTCTGCTCTTTGTCTGTAGCCTTGCAAATTTTTCCTTTTCAAATATATATCCAGTTTGCTCCTATTGAATCTGCTTCCACCATCGTTTCAGCCAGTGCATTCCAGATCCTAACAAATTGCTGTGTTCAAAAAATTCTCCTCATCTCGCCTCTGGTTCTTTTGCCAATGACCTTTTAAATTGATACCCTCTGGTTATTGATCCTTCTGTCAGTGGAAACTGTCTCTTTATTTACTCTATCAAAATTGTTCATGATTTTGAACACCTCTATTAAATCTCCCCTTAACCTTCTCTGCTCGAAGGGGATCAATCGTATCTTCTCCAGTCTCTCCACAAAACTGAAGTCCCTTATTCCTGGGACCATTCTAGTAAATCTCTTCGACACCCGCTCCAAGGCCTTGACATCCTTCCTATAGTGTGGTGCCCAGGATTGGACACAGTACTCCAGCTGAGGCCTAATGATTTATAAAGTTTTAGAAAAGAAAGACTTACATTTATATAGTGCCTTTCACGACCACTGGATGTCTCAAAGCACTTTACAACCAATGAAGTGCTTTGGAGTGTAGTCACTGTAGTAACGTGGGAAACACAGCAGCCAATTTGCACATAGCAAGCTCCCTCAGACAGCAATGTGATAATGACCAGATAATATGTTTTATTATGTTGATTGAGGGAAAAATATTGACCAGGACACCAGGGATAACTCTCGTGCTCGTTTTCGAAATAATGCCATGGGATCTTTTACGTCAATCTGAGAGAGCAGACAGGGCTCAGTTTAACGTCTCGTCCAAAAGATGACACCTCTGACAGTGCAGCACTCCCTCACTGCACCGGAGTGTCAGATTAGATCAAGTCCCTAGAGTGAGATTTGAATCCCCAAACTTCTGACACTGTGGATGCTAGCATAACTTCCTTGCTTTTGTACTCTGTGCCTCAGTTCTCTCTATTCCTGCACCCACCTTTTCAAAAGGTCCTTTATATTCCCTCTCCTCGTTCTTCCTTAGAAAATCTGTCACTATTGCACAAAGTCAAGATCTACCCCATTCGCTTTGTAGCTAGGTTCTCCAGAAGTGAAAGGCCACAGATGTCAGCAGGATAAACTGTGTAGGAACTCATATGAATTTTACGCTGTCCTTCTGCTGATACGTGCAGGCATTGTGACAGTACATTCATGTTTAGCTAACAAACCTCCTGCATCATAATTAATTCAGCAGCAGTGACAAAGAGAGTGATTATGAGGAGTGTACAATTAATTATATGACAGGGCAATGACCATGAGAATGATCTGGGCTTGGTTTAGTAACTACAAGATGGATTGAGTTCATAAATTTGACAGACATTTGATTAAGATGACCGAGATTACGGGCATGTTAATAGATCATGGAACGGAAGACAGCATAATATTCCAGGGTCAGACTAATAAACTACTAACACATCATTAATGGGCCTGGAAATTGTAACCTCGTGACAGCAAAGACTTCCATTTATATAGCGCCTTTAACGTAGTGACACGTCCCAAGGCGCTTCACAGGAGCGTTATCAAATTATCTTTGATACCGAGCCACATAAGAAGATATTAGGACAGCTGACCAAAAGCTTGGCCAAAGAGGTAGGTGTTAAGGAGTGCCTTAAAGGGAGTTTTGGAGAGGGAATTCCAGAGTGTAGGGCTCAGGCAGCTGAAGCCAATGGTGGAGCGATTAATTCGGGGATGCGCAGTCGGCCAGAATTGGAGGAGTGCAGAGATCTTGGAGGGTTGTAGGGCTGGGGTAGGTTGCAGAGTTAAGGGGCCGGTGGGGGTGGGGGGAGGGGGGAAGTGGGGGAGGGGTGGGGTGAGGCCATAGATGGATTTGAAATCAAGAATGTGAACTTTAAGTTGGAGGTGTTGCTGGACCGGGTGCCAGACCAGGCTTTTTTGACCAGATTGTTTTCCCCGTTCGGTGAAGAGGCAAAATCCACAGTGCAGGAAAAAACTACGATTGAAAAGCGAAGAAGAGAAGGTGAAGTTCGTCACAAAATCATGGCTAGTGAAAAGCCTGGATTTAAAAACCTTGAAGATTGCACAAAGGAAGGGAAGCCCAGGAAGGAAAGACACTGAACAGTTTAGAGGTACTGGGAAAGAATGAGTTAGAGTAAGTGACGTACTGCGATACGTCTTCGGTCCCCGCCACAAACTGCGTTCCCTAGCCACCGACTCCATTCCTCTCCCTCGCATTTGTCTGAGGCTGAACCAGACTGTCCACAATCTTGGTGTCATATTTGACCCTGAAATGAGTTTCTGGCCACATATCCACGGCATAACTAAGAACGCCTATTCCCACCTCTGTAACATTACCCGTCTCCGCCCCTGCTTTAGCTCATCTGCTGCTGAAGCCCTCATCCATGCCTTTGTTACCTCTACACTTGACTATTCCCATGCACTCCTGGCTGGCCTCCCACATTCCACCCTACATAAACTTGAGGTCATCCAAAACTCGGCTGTCCGTGTCCTAACTTGCACCAAGTCCCGTTCACCCATCACCCCTGTGCCCACTAACCTACATTGGCTCCCGGATAAGCAATGTCTTGATTTCAAAATTCTTACCCTTGTTTACAAATCCCTCCATGGCCTCGCCCCTCCCGCCTCATAAATCTCCTCCAGCCTCACAACCCCCGGAGATGTCTGTGTTCAAATTCTGCCCTCTTGAGCATCCCTAATTATAACTGCTCAACCATTGGTGGCCGTGCCTTCTGTTGCCTGGGCCCCAGGCTCTGGAACTCCCTGCCTAAACCTCTCCGCCTCTCTACTTCTCCTTCCTGCTTTAAGACGCTCCTTAAAACCTAGCTCTTTGACCAACCTGCCGTAATTTCTTCTTATGTGGCTCGGTGTCAAATTTATTTGTTTTGTCTTATAACACTCCTGTGAAGGGCCTTGGGACATTTTACTGTGTTAAAGGCGCTATATAAATACAAGTTGTTGTTGTTATTGACTTCTACGCAGTGGAGGCAGAGGAGCTTGCAGAAAGTGTATTTTAAGCATGAAGGAGCAAGAGAGGAAAGTTCAGGAGCACTGATCATGATAATATTGGTAAATTCGGGAAAGATGAGAGAGTTTGGGATGGGGACAAATTGCAGGTTGTAGAGATATAACCTATCAGAGAAAATTTTTTTTTCTGATATTCGGGGCAGCAATTCTCAAAGCATTTCTGAACACCCACATAAGCATTTTTCTCAGTAAAAGCTCCAAGCATGGTTATATATATAGAACAGTAATAACCAACAACAATGCTGCACGTCAGCGATTGCAAAAACATTTATCTTCTGTCTTTCTCTCTGCAGAACTTTTTGGGTTTTGCTTGATGCGCCTAACTTCACCCCGTCGCTTGTCCAAGCTTGGGAAGAGGCAGACGATCACCATCCCATAGCCTATTACCAGATCATTACAGGCTCCCTACAGTTAAACGAGCAGTACACAAGTCTTGGGATTATCTGTGTTTTATGCAATTCTAAAGAGTTCTTGAAGGGAAAATAAATGTTTGACAAAAAGAGGTACCCAGATCTCTTCAAGGAAGAAATGAAAGAGGTCTACTTTTTTTTATTCGTTCCGGTATGTGGGCGTCACGGGCAAGGCCAGCATTTATTGCCCATCCCTAGCTGCCCGTGAGCGTGAGAAGGCGGTTGTGAACCGCCTCCTTCAATGGCAGCAGTCCGTGTGGTGAAGGTGCTCCCACAGTGCTGTTCAGTTGGAGTTCCAGGATTTTGCCCCAACGACGATGAAGGAACGTCGATATATTTCCAAGCAAGGATGGTGTGCAACTTGGAGGGGAACTGGCAGGTGATGGTGCTCCCATGCGCCTGCTGCCCTTGTCCTTCTAGGTGGTAGAGGTCACAGGTTTGGGAAGTGCTGCCGAAGAAGCCTTGGCGAGTTGCTGCAGTGCATCTTGTAGAAGGTACACACTGCAGCCACGGTGGGCCGCTGGTGGAGGGAGGGAATGTTGAAGGTGGTGGATGGGGTGTCAATCAAGCGGACCGTTTTGTTCTGGATGGTGTTGAGCTTCTTGAGTGTTATTGGAGTTGCACTCATCCAGGCAAGTGGAGAGTATTCCATCATACTCCTGACTTGTGCCTTGTAGATGGTGGAAAGGAGATCAAAGGAGATAGTAAGACCAAAAATATTGAAAGATAAATAATGACCATGCCATCAAAGGCAAGAGATGTTAGATGTTGGTCATCTGCAGTAATTTCTTCTTGTGTGGCTTGGTGTCAAATTTATTTGTTTTGTCTTATAACACTCCTGTGAAGAGCCTTGGGACATTTTACGACGTTAAAGGCGCTATATAAATACAACTTGCTGTGTTTGACTTCTACACAGTGGAGGCAGCGGAGCTTGCAGAAAGTGTATTTTAAGCATGAAACATAGAAACATAGAAGCTCGGGGCCCAAGTTTCCACATGATTTGCGCCTGATTTTTAGGAGCAACTGGTGGAGAACGGACTATCTTAGAAATCGCAATTCTCCACATTTTTTTTCCTGCAGTTCTAGTCAGGTAGAACAGTTTTACTTTCGAACAGAATTTTTTCTTCAAAAGGGGGTGTGTCCGGCCACTGACGCCTGATTTCAAAGTTTCCACAGTGAAAACGTACTCCAAACTAACTTAGAATGGAGCAAGTGAAGATTTTTGTAGAACTGAAAAAACCTGTTCTACACATTAAAAAATCAGGCGCAGGTTACAAATTAGGCGTCTAGAACGAGGTGGGGGGGGGGGGAGGGGGGGTAGAAGGGAAGTCATTAAATTCTATAATAAATCCTTATTTATACTTCTACAAATATTATACAAATAAATCCAATCTGAATAAATATTTATAAGCAAAGAAAAGGTTAAATAAACCATCTTCCTACCTGTGTGAAAGTGCTTCAACCATCATTCGTTCCCGCGGGGGGGGGGGGGGAGTGGGGGGAGGAGCCGTTCCGTTCGTTCCCGCGGGGGGGGGGGGGAGGGGGGGAGGAGCCGTTCCGTTCGTTCCCGTGGGGGGGGGGGGGGAGGGGGGGGAGGAGCCGTTCCGTTCGTTCCCGCGGGGGGGGGGGGAGGGGGGGAGGAGCCGTTCCGTTCGTTCCCGTGGGGGGGGGGGGGGAGGGGGGGGAGGAGCCGTTCCGTTCGTTCCCGCGGGGGGGGGAGTGGGGGGAGGAGCCGTTCCGTTCGTTCCCGACGGCGAGCGGGGGTGGGGAGGGAAACGGCTGCCTCAACTTTCTGAGGCTTCCTGCACCTTCTCACTGCTGCAAGAAGTCTCAGTGCTGATCATGGAAGGGCAATGTGCTTTTATTAAAAAATGTTCAAAAATTAAACAGCTACAAAGAACTACAAAAATGGCCGAGTGCCAATGTTTCCTTCACACTGCGCATGCGCGAACGCTCCAACGCGCACGCGCAGCATTGCCGGCAGGAAAAAAACTAATTTAAATGGTACCCGCCCCCTCCCACTTACAAAATCGGTGCGAGTGTAGGCTCCGCCCCCCTAGGCGCCGCGCCAGGCAGACAAGGAGCTGCAGGGCGCTCCAGAATAGCGCGTTTTTTTTTAGGCGCCGTTTAGGCACGAAAAACGAGCGCCCAGCTCGGAGGGGCGCCCATTTTTTTATCGTGTGGAAACTTGGGCCCTCGGTGCCGGAGCAGGCCATTCGGCCCTTCGAGCCTGCACCACCATTCAATAAGATCATGGCTGATCATTCAACTTCTGTATCCCACTCCTGATCCCTTTAGCCATAAGGGCCACATCTAACTCCCTTTTGAATATATCCAAAAAACTGGACTCTACAAGTTTCTGTGGTAAAGAATTCCACAGATTCGCAATTCTTTGGTTGAAGGAGTTTCTCCTCATCTCGGTCCTAGATGGCTTACCCCTTATCCTTAGACTGTGACCCCTGGTTCTGGACTTCCTCAACATCGGGAACATTCTTCTTGCATCTAACTTGTCCGATGAAGGAGCAAGAGAGGAAAGTTCAGGAGCACTGATCATGGTAATATTGGTAAAAGTATGGAAAGATGAGAGAGATTGCAATGGGGACAAGTTGCAGGTTTTTCTGATTTTTTTCTGATATTTTTCTGATATTCAGTGCAGCAATTCGCAAAGTGTTTCTGAACACCCACATAAGCATTTCTCACAGTAAATGCTCCAAACAATGTTATATATATAGAACAGTAATAACCAACAACAATGCTGCACGTCAGCGATTGCAAAAACATTTATCTTCTGTCTTTCTCTCTACAGAACCTTCTGGGTTTTGCTTGATGCGCCTAACTTCACCCCGTCACTTGTCCAAGCTTGGGAAGAGGCAGACGATCACCATCCCATAGCCTATTACCAGATCATTACAGGCTCCCTACAGTTACACGAGCAGTACACAAGAGATATGCAGACACTGTATGTGAGGAACGGAAGAAAACCATATTTTCGTTGCCCATTTAAAGGCACTGAGGAAATCTAGATATAGTGAATCAGCCATTGCACTATTAGAGAGCTAAGGACTGTAAGCATTGTGCGCCTGAATTCTGATGGGAATTAATGAATGTAGAATGGAATAATCAGTAAAAAAGATTCAATAGTTGTGTCTCATGAATGGAACTGGACATTTATACAGCGAAGGGAAATGTGGAAGAGAGAACAGAGCCCAGAGGTTCCTGTGAATTAATGGAAAAAGAGTCAGAGTTTGAGCCACCAACTACCATGCAGAAAGAATAATTGGAGAGGCACCTAAATAGACAAGAACATAGCTTTGGTGGGAAATCATGGTAACTGGTTCAGAATTGACTGATTGGATCACTCACTAAATGCAGTGCAGTGCTTTCTTTACTATCTTGTTGGGCTAATAACCTTAATTGTTTACCTCTTTGACCTAAAACTGTAGCATTGATTTAATTAGTGGATGAGTTATTTTATCTGAAGAATTGGTTTGTTCCGATCTGAAAAATTGTGTGGTCGATGAATGTTCCTATTTCACATTCTGTAAATGAAGTTTAATATTTTAGCAATGTTTGTTTGCTTTCATTTATTGGATTTATTCATAAAGTATTGTTTAATTCATCATAGAATCATAGACGCATAGAATAGTACAGCCATTCGGCCCATTGAGTCTGCACTGGCTCTTTCGAAGAGTAATCCAGTTAGTCCCACTCATAGGGAGAGAAATTGGGCTACTTTGAGCATCCTGTTCGTGCCCATGGTGTGCTCGAACAGGGCGCAAATGAGTTTGCGACCAGGCATGATGCTGTTAACGACTCCCATTTAATGGCGGCTCTACAACATTGCATCTCGATCTCCTGCGCCCGGAAATTGTGACCTCAATGGTGAGCGCTGTTTGCGCTCCAGCCCTGAAATTCGCTTTCACCCTCTGTAGCTGCTCCGGACGATGACAGCGACAGCTGCACAGGCAAAAATTAAAGAGGAGGTGGCCGAGGGCAGGGAAAAAACCTCACCTTTCTGTTGCCGCTCCTGATGTCGGTTTGTTCTTGGGGTTGTGGGCCGGGATCACTCAGCACCGGCTCTCTGCATGAGTCCGAGGCTGATCGCGCAGCTCCTCCGCTCCCCGATGGTCCAGGTAGGTGCCTTCTTTTGCGGAGTCCTTTTATATGAGGGAAGAGCCCGTGGGATGGGGCGATGCTTTGAGGCCAAATGGTTAGCGCTGCTGAGGCGTGCAGCCTGTCACTGCCACGGGAAGAAAGTGGAGCCGTAGCGGGGGGGAGGTAACCCATACTTATCGAGGGGGTGAGACTTCTGAGCCTCTCACAAAGTCTCGCACCTCCCGAGTATTACCGCCCCCAAACGGGGCGATACTGAATTTCTCGGCAATTGAATCATTGAAACCTGTGGCACAGAAAGATGCCATTCAACCCATTGTGCCCGTGCCGGCCGAAAAAGAGTTATCCCACCTCATCCCACTTTCCAGCATTTCAAGTGCATATCCAAATACATTGCAAAGGCTATGAGGTGCCGACTGTATATGATCCACGTCTCTGAGCCATATAGGAGGGCGGATATCACTACTGCTCTGTAGACCATAAGCTTGGTGCCAGATTTGAGGTTCCGGTCTTCAAACATTCTCTTCTTCAGGCGACCGAAGGCTGCGCTGGTGCACTGGAGGTGGTGTTGGACCTCGTCGTCAATGTCTGCACTTGTTGATAGTAAGCTCCCAAGGTTTGGAAAATGGACCACGATGTCCAAAATCACACCATGGATTTTGATGACTGGGGGGCAGTGCTGTGCGGCGGGGTCGGGTTGGTGGTGGACCTTTGTCTTACGGATGTTTAGTGTAAGGCCCATGCTTTCGTATGCCTCGGTGAAGATGTTGGTGATGGCTTGGAGTTTAGCCTCTGAATGTGAGCAGATGCAAGCATTGTTCGCGTACTGTCGTTCGATGACAAAGGTGTCAGACATCAGCGCTGCCTCTGCAAGATCCTGCAAATCCACTGAGAGGATAGGTGTACCAACGTCAGTGTTCTCGATCAGGCCAACATCCCCAGCATCGAATCACTGACCACACACAAACAGCTCCGTTGGGCAGGCTACATCGTCCGCATGCCTGACACAAGACTCCCAAAGCAAGCGCTCTACTCAGAATTCCTACACGGTAAGCGAGCCCCAGGTGGACAGAGGACATGTTTCAAGGACACCTTCACCGCTTCCTTAATAAAGTGCAACATCTCCACCGACACCTTGCCAAAGACCACCCTAAGTGGAGGAAGAGCATCTGGGAGGGTGTTGAGCACCTTGAGTCTCATCGCCGAGAACATGCAGAAAGCAAGCGCAGGCAGGGGGAGGAGCGTGTGGCAAACCAGACTCCCCACCCAGCCTTTTCTTCAATGACTGTCTGCCCCACCTGTGAC
Source organism: Pristiophorus japonicus (assembly GCF_044704955.1). Lineage (NCBI taxonomy): Eukaryota > Metazoa > Chordata > Chondrichthyes > Pristiophoridae > Pristiophorus > Pristiophorus japonicus. Next base: position 19,829,094 of record NC_091980.1, read on the forward strand.
AGAGACTGTAATTCCCATATTGGACTGTAAAGTCACCTGAGAACTCACTTTTGGAGTGGAAGCAAGTCTTCCTCGAATTTGAGGGACTTCCTAATGATGAAATGCTATGAGGGTTTCTGCCTCTACCCTCCTTTCAGGTAGTGAGGTCCAGACTCCCCCCAACATCTGGATGAAAAAAGTTCTCCTCAACTCCCCTCTAATCCTTGCCTCACTCATCGGCTCTTTCCCCATATCGCTGCAATTTATTGTCCTTCAAGCTACTATAGGTTGAACCTCCTTTATCCGGAACTCTTGGGACCTGGTCTGTTCCAAATAAGGTATATTTCTGGATAAGGGGAGGTCATGTGTTTTCAGTGTGTGTGCGCCGATTGGCTGCAACGATTCTCAGTCAGACAGTCAGTCAGTCAGTCAGTGTGGTGTTGGCCGGCCAGTGGGCTCTAAGGTGTCAGCAAGGTGTCAGTGGGCTGTAGGGCCCCAAGGTGTCAGTGGGTCTGTGGGCCCCGAAGTTATCGGCTCCGAAGTTGGGTAAATTTATTTTACATTGATATTTTTTGAGGATTTGGGGTAAATTTACTGTGGGTCTGTCAGTGTAAATGGGCAAGTTTTTTTCTCATTGACAGTTTTGGTCTCTTAATCTGAGGAAGAACACAGAAACAGAGAAATTAGGTGCAGGAGCAAGCCATTCGGCCCTTCGAGCCTGCACTGCCATTCAATAAGATCATGGCTGATCATTCAACCTCGGTTCCCTTTTCCTACTTTCTCTCCATACCCCTTGATCCCTTTGGCCGTAAGGGCCATATCGAACTCCTGTTTGAATATATCTAATGAACTGGGATCAACAACTTTCTGTGATAGAGAATTCCACAGCTAAAAACACTCGCTGAGTGAAGAAGTTTCTCCTTATCTCGGTCCTAAATGGCTTATCCCTTCTTCTTAGACTGTGATCGCTGGTTCTGGAACTCCCCAGCAACAGGAACATTCTTCCTGCCTCTAACCTGTCGAATCCCGTCAGAATTTTATATTTTTCTATGAGATCCTCTCTCATTCTTCTAAACTCCAGTGGCTACAAGCCCAGTTGATCCAGTCTCTCCTCATATGTCAGTCCTGCCATCCCAGGAATCAATCTGGTGAACCTTCGCTGCACTCCCTCAATAACAAGAACGTCCTTCCTCAGATTAGGGGACCAAAACTGAACACAATATTCCAGGTGTGGCCTCACCAAGGCCCTGTACAACTGCAGTAAGACCTCCATGCTCCTATATTCAAATCCTCTAGCTATGAAGACCAACATGCCATTTGCCTTCTTCACTGCCTGCTGTACCTGCATGCCAAACTTCAATGACTGATGTACCATGACACCCAGGTCTTGTTGTACCTCCCCTTTTCCTAATCTGTCACCATTCAGATAATAGTCTGTCTTCCTGTGTTTGCCACCAAAGTGGATAACCTCACATTTATCCACATTATACTGCATCTACTATGCATTTGCCCACTCACCTAACCTGTCCAAGGCACCCAGCAGTCTCTTAGCATCCTCCACACAGCTCACACTGCCACCCACCTTAGTGTCATCTGTAAACTTGGAGATATTACATCCAATTTCTTCATCTAATCATTGATGTATATTGCAAATAGCTGGGGTCCCAGCACTGAACCCATTCTGAAAAGGCCCTGTTTATCCCGACTCTCTGCTTCCTGTCTGCCAACCAGTTCTCGATCCACTTCAATACGTTACCCCCAATACCATGTGCCTTAATTTTGCACACTTATCTCTTGTGTGGAACCTTGTCAAAAGCCTTTTGAAAGTCCAAATACACCACATCCACTAGTTCTTCCTTGTCCACTCTACTAGTCACATCCTCAAAAAATTCTAGATGATTTGTCAAGCATGATTTCCCTTTCATAAATCCATGCTGACTTGGACCGATCCTGTCACTGCTTTCCAAATGCGCTGCTATTTCATCTTTAATAATTGATTCCAACATTTTCCCCACCACCGATGTCAGGCTAACCTGTCTATAATTCCCTGTTTTCTCTCTCATTCCTTTTTTAAAAAGTGGTGTTACATTAACTACCCTCAAGTTCATAGGAACTGATCCAGAGTCAATTGAATGTTGGATAATGATCCCTAACGCATCCACTATTTCTAGGGCCACTTCCTTAAGTACGCTGGGATGCAGCCTATCGGCCTTCAAACACATCAATTTCCCGAACACAATTTCCTGACTAATAAGGATTTCCTTCAGTTCCTTCTTTTCGCGAGACCCTTGAACCCTTAGTATTTCTGGAAGGTTATTTGGGTCCTCCTTAGTGAAGACAGATCCAAAATATTTGTTTAACTGGTCTGCCATTTCATTGTTCCTCATTATAAATTTACCTGATTCGGTCTGCAAAGGACCTACGTTGGTCTTCATTAATCTTTTTCGCTTCACATATCTATAGAAGCTTTTGCAGTCAGTTTTTATGTTTCCTGCAAGCTTCCTCTCATACTCTATTTTCCCCCTCCTAATTAGACCCTTTGTCCTCCTCTGCTGAATTCCAAATTTCTACCAGTCCTCAGGTTTGCTGCTTTTTCTCACCAATTTATGTGCCTCTTCCTTGGATTTAACACTATCCCTAATTTCCCATGTTAGCCACAGTTGAGCTACCTTCCCCTTTTTATTTTTACTCCAGACAGGGATGTACAATTATTGAAGTTCATCCACATTCTTGCTATTGAGGGAGTGCAGCGAAGGTTCACCAGACTGATTCCCGGGATGGCAGGACTGACATATGAGGAGAGACTGGATCAACTGGGCTTGTATTCACTGGAGTTTAGAAGAATGAGAGGGGATTGCATAGAAACATATAAAATTCTGACGGGATTTGACAGTTTAGAGGCAGGAAGAATGTTCCTTATGCTGGGGAAGTCCAGAACCAGGGGACACAGTCTAAGGCTAAGGGGTAAGCCATTTAGGACCGAGATGAGGAGAAACTTCTTCAATCAGAGAGTTGTTAACCTGTGGAATTCTGTACCACAGAAAGTTGTTGAGGCCAGTTCATTAGATATATTCAAAAGGGAGTCAGATATGGCCCTTACAGCCAAAGGGATCAAGAGGTATGGAGAGAAAGCAGGAAAGGGGTACTGAGGGTGAATGATCAGCCATGATCTTATTGAATGATGGTGCAGGATCGAAGTGCCGAATGGCCTACTCCTGCACCTATTTTCTATGTTTCTTTGTTTCTATGTTAATTGTCTGCCATTGCCTATCTACCGTCAACCCTTTAAGTATCATTCGCCAGTCTATCCTAGCCAATTCACGTCTCATACCATCGAAGTTGCTTTTCTTTAAGTTCAGGACCCTAGTCTCTGAATTGACTGATTCACTCTCCATCTTAATGAAGAATTCTACCATATTATGGTCACTCTTCCCCAAAGAGCCTCACACAACAAGATTGCTAATTAATCCTCTCTCATTACACAAGACCCAGTCTAGGATGGCCTGCTCTCTAGTTGATTCCTCGACATATTGGTCCAGAAAACCGTCACTTATACACTCCAAGAAATCCTCCTCCACTGTGTTGCTACAGTCCGGTTAGCCCAATCTATATGTAGATTAAAGTCACCCATGATAACTACTGTACCTTTATTGCACGCATCCCTAATTTCCTGTTTGATGCCATCTCCAACCACACTACTACTGTTTGGTGGTCTGTACACAACTCCCACTAGCGTTTTCTGCCCTTTGGTGTTCAGCAGCTCTACCCATACAGATTTGATATCATCTAAACTCATGTCTTTCTTTACTATTGCGTTAAGCTCCTCTTTAACCAGCAACGCTACCTGACCTCCTTTTCCTTTCTGTCTATCCTTCCTGAATATTGAATACCCCTGGATGTTGTGTTCCAAGCCTTGGTTACACTGGAGCCATGTCTCCGTAATCCCAATTACATCATATCCGTTAACTGCTATCTGCGCAGTTAATTCATCCACCTTATTACGAATGCTCCTCGCATTGAGACACAGAGTCCTCAGGCTTGTTTTTTTAACACTCTTTGTCCTTTTAGAATTATGTTGTAATGTGGCCCTTTTTGATTTTTGCCTTTGATTTCTCTGCCCTCTACCTTTCCTCATCTCCTTTCTACCTTTGCTTCTGCCCCCATTTTACTTCCATCTGTCTCCCTGCATAGATTCCTCCTGCCATATTAGTTTAAACCCTCCCCAACAGCACGAGCAAACACTCCCCCGAGGACATTGGTTTCGGTCCTGCCCAGGTGCAGACCATCCGGTTTGTACTGGTCCCACCTCCCCCAGAACCGTTTCCAATGCCCCAGGAATTTGAATCCTTCCCCTCTTGCACCATTCCTCAAGCAACGTATTCATAGAAACATAGAAACATAGAAAATAGGTGCAGGAGTAGGCCATTCGGCCCCTCGAGCCTGCACCGCCATTCAATGAGTTCATGGCTGAACATGCAACTTCAGTACCCCATTTCTGCTTTCTCGTCATACCCCTTGATCCCCCTAGTAGTAAGGACTACATCTAACTCCTTTTTGAATATATTTAGTGAATTGGCCTCAACAAATTTCTGTGGTAGAATATTCCACAGGTTCATCACTCTCTGGGTGAAGAAGTTTCTCCTCATCTCGGTCCTAAATGACTTACCCCTTATCCTTAGACTGTGACCCCTGGTTCTGGGCTTCCCCAACATTGGGAACATTCTTCCTGCATCTAATCTGTCTAAACCCGTCAGAATTTTAAAAGTTTCTATGAGATCCCCTCTCATTCTTCTGATCTCCAGTGAATAAAAGCCCAGTTGATCCAGTCTTTCTTGATATGTCAGTCCCGCCGTCTGGTGAACCTTCGCTACACTCCCTCAATAGCAAGAATGTCCTTCCTCAAGTTAGGAGACCTAAACTGTACACAATACTCCAGGTGTGGCCTCACCAAGGCCCTGTACAATGGTAGTAACACCTCCCTGCCCCTGTACTCAAATCCCCTCGCTATGAAGGCCAACATGCCATTTGCTTTCTTAACCTGCTGTACCTGCATGCCAACCTTCAATGACTGATGTACCATGACACCCAGGTCTTGTTGCACCTCCCCTTTTCCTAATCTGTCAGCATTCAGATAATAGTCTGTCTCTCTGTTTTTACCACCAAAGTGGATAACCTCACGTTTATCCACATTATACTTCATCTGCCATGCATTTGCCCACTCACCTAACCTATCCAAGTCACTCTGCAGCCTCATAGCATCCTCCTCGCAGCTCACACTGCCACCCAACTTAGTGTCATCTGCAAATTTGGAGATACTACATTTAATCCCCTCGTCTAAATCATTAATGTACAATGTAAACAGCTGGTGCCCCAGCACAGAACCTTGCGGTACCCCACTAATCACTGCCTGCCATTCTGAAAAGTACCCATTTACTCCTACTCTTTGCTTCCTGTCTGACAACCAGTTCTCAATCCACATCAGCACACTACCCCCAATCCCATGTGCTTTAACTTTGCACCTTAATCTCTTGCGTGGGACCTTGTCGAAAGCCTTCTTAACTTTGTCGAAATTCATCTTAACAATCGTGCTATTTCTACTCTGACTAGCACGTGGTACTGGTAGCAATCCTGAGATTACTATCTTTGAGGTCCTACTTTTTAATTTAACTTCTAGCTCTCTTAGCTCCCTAAATTCAGCTTGTGGGACCTCATCCCGTTTTTTAAGTATATCGTTGGTACCAATATGCATCACAACAACTGGCTGTAAGATAGTCACCAGTAAATCCAATAAAGAATTCAGGATAAACTTTTTATTTTACACGAAGAGTGATTAGAATGTGGAACTCGGTACCACAAGGAGTAGCTTAGTGGGTACGGCAGCATAGTGGTTATGTCACTGGACTAGTAATCTCAAACCTGGAATAATGATCTTGAGACATGAATTCAAATCCTACTGCAGCAACTGGGGAATTTAAATTGAGTTAATAAATAAATCTGGAATGAAAAGCTAATGTCAGTAATGGTGAAATTACTGGATTATCATAAAAACAGATCCGCTTCACTAATGTCCTTTCGGGAAGGAAATCTGCCGTCCTTACCTGGTCTGGCCTATATTGGTCCGATCATGGACTCAGGTCCACTTCCTTGTCTGCACTTCATAACCCCTCATTTCCTCATCGTTTAAGAAACTGTCTATTTCTGTCTTAAATTTATTCAATGTACCAGCTTCCACAGATCTCTGAGGCAGCGAATTCCACAGATCCACAATCCTCATTTCAGAAATTTCTCCTCATCTTAGTTTTAAATGGGCGGCCCCTTATTCTAAGTTTATGCCTTCTAGTTCTAGTCTCCCCTTTCAGTGGAAACATCCTATCTGTATGCACCTTGTCAAGCCCCCTCATAGTCTTATATGTTTTGATAAGATCACCTCTCATTTTTCTGAATTCCAATGAGTACAGGCCCAACTTAATCAACCTTTCCTCATAAGTCAATCCCCTCATCCCCAGGATCAACCTCGTGAACCTTCTCTGAACTGCCTCCAAAGCAAGTATATCCTTTCATAAATAAACACCGGCCCAGACCAGTAGGGCCGAATGGCCTGTTGCTGTGCTGTAGAATCTATGTAATTCTATTTTTAATCCAATTTTCTGAACAAGGTGTGAAATTCTCATCATAAGATGAGCTGAGGGAAAACTAATTAACTGACAAGGAAATGTGTTGAACCCGCAATAGAGTAACAAGGATTATTTTCATCTTGGTTGACACAGACATGTGAGTTAGAACGGAAGATGTGCTCACTAAGGGTAATTAACCCATTACAGGCACTCCCTTTGCATTGAGTTACACCTATATAATTGCACTGTTGGACCTAGAAATTCGAGTGTGACCCGTTTGGGATCCGGCAACATTCGCGAGGCGCCAGACTTAAGCCAGGCTCAGAGGTCTCGCCTCTCATGATAAATTGGGGTTGCTGCACCCGCAAGGCAGTGGAGCACTAAATAAAGCGCTACACTTCCTTTCTGGGGTGGGAGCGGGACGCACAGCTCAGCAGCGCTACACACTGGGCTGCGTAGCGCTGACCGCTGGGAGGGGCCTTTCCTTGAGTTAAAGGGAAGGGGCCCAAATTCAGATGGTGAGCACACCGACCTGGAGCACCGGGGAATGGCTGTGCCGCACGTTCAACTCGACACTCGAGCAGAACGCCGGCCTGAGCGAACGAGACACGGACCCCACGTACAAAGCGACAACGGTGCGGACAAGAAAAGCAGCCTTTTTTTTAGGAGCAACCGGCTACCTTCCCTTTAAATATCGTCCCGCTTGCGGCCAGCTGCCCGCTACGCATCCCATGAAGCAATCGCAATCATCGCCCGGCACAGCTTCAGGGGGTGATACCCAATTTATGGTCCGGGGGCACTAACAGGGGCCACAAAGACCCGAATTTCTCTCCCTCACTATTCGCTGTTTGTGCTGCAACATTTGGATATTTGTTTTTAAATAACATTAATTGGACCTATTCTCTCTTGAATTTTGAAGAATGAGAGGTGATCTCATTAAAAGATATAAGATTCTGAGGGAGCTTGACAGGGTGGATGCTGAGAGGTTCTTTCCCCTGGCTGGAGAGTCCAGAACTAGAGACTAGGGTCCTGAACTTAAGGAAAGGTAACTTCGATGGTATGAGACGTGAATTGGCTGGAATAGACTGGCGAATTATACTTAAAGGGTTGACGGTGGATAAGCATTGTCAAACATTTAAAGATCACATGGATGAACATCAACAATTGTACATCCGTGCCTGGAGTAAAAATAAAACCTGGAAGGTGGCTCAACTGTGGCTAACAAGGGAAATTAAGGAAAGTGTTAAATCCAAGGAAGAGGCCAGAAAAAGCAGCAAATCTGAGGACTGGGAGAATTTTATAATTCAGCAGAGAAGGTTTAATTAGGAGGGGGAAAATAGAGTATGAGAGGAAGCTTGCTGGGAACATAAAAACTGACTGCAAAAGCTTCTATACATATGTGAAGAGAAAACGATTAGTGAAGACAAACATAGGTCCCTTGCAGTCAGATTCAGGTGAATTTATAATGGGGAACAAAGAAATGGCAGACCAGTTGAACAAATACTTTGGTTCTGTCTTCACGAAGGAAGACACAAATACCTTCCTGAAATACAAGGGGACCGAGGTTCCAGTGAGAAGGAGGAACTGAAGGATATCCTTATTAGGCGGGAAATTGTGTTAGGGAAATTGATGGGATTGAAGGCCGATAAATCCCCAGGGCCTGATAGTCTGCATCCCAGAGTATTAAGGAAGTGGCCATAGAAATAGTGGATGCATTAGTGATCATTTTCCAACAGTCTATCGACTCGGGATCAGTTCTTATGGACTGGAAGGTAGTTAATGTAACACCACTGTTTAAAAAAGGAGGGAGAGAGAACACAGGTAATTATAGACTGGTTAGCCTGACATCAGTAGTGGGGAAAATGTTGGAATCAATTATTAAAGATGAAATAGCAGTGCATTTGGAAAGCAGTAACAGGATCGGTCTAAGTCAGCATGGATTTATAAAAAGGAAAATCATGGTTCAAAAATCTTCTGGAATTTTTTGAGGATGTAACTGGTAGAGTGGACAAGGGAGAACCAGATGATGTGGTGTATTTGGACTTTCAAAAGGCTTTTGACAAGGTCCCACACAAGAGATTGGTGTGCAAAATCAAAGCACATGGTATTGGGGGTAATGTACTGACGTGGATAGAGAACTGATTGGCAGACAGGAAGCAGAGATTCAGGATAAATGGTTCCTTTTCAGAATGGCAGGCAGTGACCAGTGGGATGCCGCAGGGCTCAGTGCTGGGACCCCAGCTATTTACAATATACATTAATGATTTAGATTAAGGAATTGAGTGTAATATCTCTAAGTTTGCAGATGAAACTAGGCTGGGTGGTGGTGTGAGCTGTGAGGAGGACCCTAAAAGGCTGCAGGGTGATTGGACAGATTAGGTGAGTGGGCAAATGCATGGCAGATGCAGTATAATGTGGATAACTATGAGGTTATCCACTTTGGTGGCAAAAACACGAAGGTAGAATATTATCTGACTGGCGGCATATTAGGAAAAGGGGAGGTGCAACGAGACCTGTGTGTCATGATACATCAGTCATTGAAAGTTGGCATGCAGGTACAGCAGACGGTGAAGAAGGCAAATGGTATGTTGCCCTTCATAGCTTCGGGATTTGAGTACAGGAGCAGGGAGATCGTACTGCAGTTGTACAGGGCCTTAGTGAGGCCTCACCTGGAATATTGTGTTCAGTTTTGGTCTCCTAATCTGAGGAAGGACGTTCTTGCTATTGAGGGAGTGCAGCGAAGATTCACCAGACTGATTCCCGGGATGGCAGGACTGACATATGAGGAGAGACTGGATTGACTGGGCCTGTATTCACTGGCGTTTAAAAGGATGAGAGAGGATCTCACAGACACATATACAATTCTGACGGGACTAGACAGGTTGGAGGAAGAATGTTCCCGATGTTGGGGAAGTCCAGAACCAGGGGACACAGTCTAAGGATAAGGGGTAAGCCATTTAGGACTGAAATGAGGAGAAACTTCTTCACTCAGAGAGTTGTTAATATGTGGAATTACCTACCGCAAAGAGTTGTTGATGCCAGTTCATTGGATATATTCAAGAGAGAGTTAGATATGGCCATTACGGCTAAAGGGATCAAGGGATATGGAGAGAAAGCAGGAAAGGGGTACTGAGGTGAATGATTAGCCATGATCTTATTGAATGGTGGTGCAGGCTCGAAGGGCCGAATGGCCTACTCCTGCACCTATATTCTATGTTTCCATATTTCTATGTAACTAGGGGTCACAGCCTCATGATAAGGAGTCGGCCATTTAAGACTGAGATGAGATGGAATTTCTTCACTCAGAGGGTGGTGAATCTTTGGGATTCTCTTCCCCACAGGCATGTGGAGTCTGAGCCTTTGAGTATATTCAAGGCCGAGATCGATAGATTTTTGGACTCTCGGAGAATCAAGGCTTTATGGATATTGAGCGGGAAAGTGGAGCTGAGGTCGAAGATCAGCCATGATCTTATTGAACGGCAGAGCAGGCTTGAGGAGCCTTACGGCCTACCCCTGCTCCTGATTCTATTGATCATATGTTCTTCATAGTGTGCTTAGTCTGTACAGCAATGGTTTCCTTATTGAGTAGACACTGCTTGCATGATGGGCACAAAATTATAGCCGGAAAGGAAATCACTGAAAGTTCGGTCATTGTTTACACTCGGGATACATCTCTGTAAAGATAAAAAGAAAGGCTTGCATTAATTTAGCGTATCTTACAACTTAGGCACTTTACAGCTAATTAAGTACTTATGAATGATGAAAGTTACTTAGGAAATGTGGCAGCCAATTTCTGCAGAGCAAGCTCCCACAAACAGCAGTGGGATAATGACCAGATCATCTGTATTTAGTGATGCTGATTGAGGGATAAATATTTGCCAGGATACTGGGGAGTGCTCTCCTGCTCTTCTACGAAACAATACCATTAGATCTTTCATGTCCATCTGAGAGGGTCGGCGGGGCCTCATAGTTATCCACATTATACTGCATCTGCATCGGTCGGAATAAAGATATTTTTAAGGGAAGAGCTGCTCGACTATTGAGGCCAAGTGCTATAGAATCATATGGGTCATTTTCGGCCATGGTTCAGTTGGTAGCAGTCATGCCTCTGAAGATTGTGGGTTCAAATCCCACTCCAGAGACAAAAATATCTAGGCTGTCACTCCAGTGCAGTACCATTATCATCATCATCATAGGCAGTCCCTCGAAATTGAGGAAGACTTGCTTCTACTCCTGAAGTGAGTTCTTTGGTGGCTGAATAGTCCAATATAAGAGCCACAGACTCTATCACAGGTGGGACAGATAGTCGTTGAGGGAAGGGGTGGGTGGGACTGGTTTGCTGCACGCTCTTTCCGCTGCCTGTGCTTGATTTCTGCATGCTCTTGGCGTTGAGACTCGAGGTGGTCAGCGCCTTCCTGGATTCACTTCCTCCATTTAGGGCGGTCTTTGGCCAGGGACTCCCAGGTGTCAATGGGGATGTTGCACTTTATCAGGGAGGCTTTGAGGGTGTCCTTGTAACATTTCCGCTGCCCACCTTTGGCTCGTTTGCCGTGAAGGAGCTCTGCGTAGAGCACTTATTTTGAGAGTCTTGTGTCTGACATGCGAACTATGTGGCTTGCCCAGCGGAGCTGATCGAGTGTGGTCAGCGCTTAAATGCTGGGGATGTTAGCTTGGTCGAGGATGCTGATGTTGGTGCGCCTGTCCTCCCAGGGGATTTGTAGGATCTTGCAGAGACATCGTTGGTGATATTTTTTCAGCGACTTGAGGCGTCCACTGTACATAGTCCATGTCTCTGAGCCATACAGGAGGGCAGGTATTACTACAGCCCTGTAGCCCATGAGCTTGGTGGCAGTTTTGAGGGCCTGGTCTTCAAACACTCTTTTCCTCAGGCAGCTAAAAGCTGCACTGGCGCACTGGAGGCGGTGTTGGATCTCGTTGTTGATGTCTGCTCTTGTTGAGAGGAGGCTCCCGAAATATGGAAAATGTTCCACGGTGTCCAGGACCGCGCCGTGGATCTTGATGACTGGGGGGCAGTGCTGTGCGGCGAGGACAGGCTGCTGGAGGACCTTTGTCTTACGGATGTTTAGCGTAAGGCCATGCTTTTGTACGCCTCAGTAAATACGTCGACTGTGTCCTGGAGTTCAGCCTCTGTCTGTGCGCAGACGCAGGCATCGTCCGCATATGTAGCTCGAAGACAGAGGTTGGAGTGGTCTTGGACCTGGTCCGGAGACGGCGCAGGTTGAACAGGTTCACACTGGTTCTGTAGTTTAGTTCCACTCCAGCGGGGAGCTTGTTGACTGTGAGGTCCGGCGAGAAAGATTGAGAAGAGGGTTGGGGCGATGATGCAGCCCTGTTTGACCCCGGTCCAGATGTGGTCTGTGATGGATCTGTTGGTAAGGATCATGGCCTGCATGTCATCGTGGAGCAGGCGGAGGTTGGTGACGATCTTTTGGGGCATCCGAAATGGAGGAGGGCGCTCCATAGACCCTCGCGGTTGACAGTGTCAAAGGCCTTTGTAAGGATGAAGAAGACCATGTATAAGGACTGGCGCTGTTCCCTGCATTTTTCCTGTAGCTGTCGCGCTGCAAAAATCATGTCTGTTGTGCACCTTGGGGATGAAATTCACACTGTGACTCCGGGAGGAGTTCCTCGGCCAGTTGAGAAGGACTCTAGCGACGACTTTCCCTGTGGCTGATAACAGGGAGATTCCTCTGTAGTTGCCGCAGTCTGACTTGTCCCCTTTTCTAAATACGGGAATTACAGTCTCTGTCACAGGTGGGGGAGACAGTCATTGAAGGAAAGGGTGGGTGGGGAGCCTGGTTTGCTGCACGCTCCTTCCGCTGCTTGCGCTTGCTTTCTGCATGCTCTCGGCAATGAGACTCGAGGTGCTCAGCGCCCTCCCGGATGCACTTCCTCCACTTAGGACCGTCTTTGACCAGGGACTCCGAGGTGTGGGTGGGGATGTTGCATTTTTTCAAGGAGGCTTTGAAGGTGTCCCTGTAACATTTCCTCTGCCCACCTGGGGCTCGCTTGCCGTGTAGGAGTTCAAGTAGAACGCTTGCTTTGGGAGTCTTGTGTCAGGCATGCGGACCATGTGGCCCGCCCAATAGAGCTGGTCGAGTATGGTCAGTGCTTCAATGCTGGGGATGTTAGCCTGATCGAGAACGCTAACATTGATGCGTCTATCCTCCCAGGGGATTTGCAGGATTTTACGGAGACATCTTTGGTGGGAATACTCGCTGGCTCCACAAGGATGAGTTGGGCCTGTTGCCTCCAATGCAGCGGCCCTCTGGTAGGTCCTGTGGGGAGAGGCATGCGATTGAGAGGCGGGGGAAATTTGGGGGGAAGGGAAGTGGCGATCGGAAGGTTGTGCAGTGTTGACAAATTTCTATGCCAGTGTGCACATGCGCGTGTTTGTGTGATGGTGGGCGGTGGGGTGGGTGTGAGTGAGATGTTGGTTTGAAAATGGGTTGTGTATGAAAGGAAGTAAGCCTGGTTGAAGATTGTAGTGTAGGCACTAAATCAATGTGTTGGCAATTGTTCAAGCATTAAGAGCAAAAACAAAACTGTTTGAATCTGACTTCCTTGCAGCATTAATTACTTGGCAATCATATCAAAGCGATGAGCAAATTTGACTGACATCCCTTACCAGCAAGTGATGTAACTTATGTGAAGAGACTTGCATCTCTATAAGAAATCGGTTGAAGAGAATGCTGCATCTGCCAGTTCATTTATGAAAGTTATTTGTAACAATGGCAGTTGAGAGAAGCAGTCTGGAGGATAATTTCCAAGGTCCCTCCCCCGAATTGATCCACTTACTGATCGACTGATAAATTGATGTGGCTAGAAAAAATAACTGAGGATGTTACTTTTCAATTTTTATTACTTTGATAAACTGCCGGTTAGTAATTGGCCATTATTTTCATTCCCATATTCACCTGACCAGTTTTTTTTTGTATAGCTGCAGAAGAAAGCACTGACTCAATCGATTTTGAGTGATTAGGTTAAGAAAGTTATTTGTAACACTTATTGCATCTCACATTACTAACGTTTGCTTTGAAAATACAAGCAAGTTAAATGTTTATTCATCGAATTGTATTTTTTCTCCCTCAGTCTGCTCCCTTCCACTCTTGCGTGTGTTGATTTATACCAGGATGGGGCTCCATGTGTACCAGCAGTTAAATGGCCTTTCTCGGCAGTGGCTTTTGGCAGGATCTAATTTTTAGGGAACAGAAGGCATGGCCACCAATGGTTGAGCAATTGTAATCATGCTCAAGAGGGCAGAGGGGTAGACTCGACCCCAGTGTAACGTCTCAGCTGAAGTGCGGCACCTCTGGCTGTGCAGCACTCCCTCAGTACTGCACAAGATTGCCAGCCTAGATTATGTGCTCATGTAAGAACATTTTTATGCTGGATCTTCAGCCAATGCATCTCGTAACAGTGCAGTTCGGAGTAGTCGCTTGCAAAATACTGGCCTGTGATCTATTGGCTGCAGCAGGACATGGCAAACTAATTTGTTCGATGCTGCCTCTAATATTCATTGGAAGTAAAAAGCAACTATTGAGTCGTTAAATGCTGTAGAGAAAGGGTGAGATGTGTCTATCTCGTGGCTAGAAAACGACGGCTTTGCAAGTTGAATCTGGACGAGAATCCTGCATTAAAGTGATGGGATGGTAAATATATAAACTATCACCTCCTTTAAAGAAGTGTTTTTTTTATTCTTTGGGAGTTCTACAATCCCTTTTGCTATGGTTATTTGATCTTGTTAAGGTGATGAATGGGATTGGCAAATGGACCATTTGACTTTCTCTTTGCCCTCATCAATTTCTCCCAGTGCGGGTATAAGTCAAATGTAGTGCCAAGGTCCCTTCACACTACCAAAAAATCTTCCGTAACCCTGTCTGCATCAGAGGAAAAGCCCTTATTGCTGTAGCAATGCCACTTCCATTATTCATCACCAAACCTTATGGGCTCTGCAAAAACAAGACTGTTGAAGTCAGTCCCCAGGTTTGATTAATCTCCTTATTAACTGGGCACAGGAGCCAGTGGGTTGAAATTGCACTGTACAGCGGGTTTGCGAGTTTCTATTAGATTACACTATTTGGACACAGGCTTGTTTAAATTTCTCTCGAAAACCTTGGCTGAGGGCTGATCTGATAAAGGTCAAGATTATGAAAAGGTTTGATAGGGTAGGCGTAGATAAAATACTTGGGGGTGGAAATTCGGTCGCGCCTCTATTGCGGTTTTAATCCGGGCGGAGCAGTAAATTTTGCGCCGGTAAATGGTTTGTATCTCCAGCCGCAAAATTCACCATCTGGTCCCTGAGTTTGGAGCAGAGCGCTAAGGGAGGCGTTCCACACCTCTTATAGGGCCAGAAGAGGTGAGGGCCTAGGGGCAGCACGGGCCAGCCCACACTGCGATATGTGTGCGCACTAGGCTCGTGCAGCAGAGCTGGTCTCCAGTCGTCTTGGTTAATCCTTGCCACTGGACCAAGACGGAGCTCTGTCAAGCCCGTGTGATGACTGGTGGTGGCTGGTTAAAAAATCCATGCACAGGCATCTTCCACCCTTCAAGATGTAGTTCGGGACCCGGAATATTAGGTCCCTCATTGAAACATCTGTGAACACATCCCTTTTCGACGTGGAAGCAAGTCATCCTCATTTCGAGGGACTGCCTATGATGATGAGGGCGCTAGGCCGGCTGAGCAAGTGAAAATCCCGAGCTAAACAGCCGGCCTCAGAGCTACCACTGTCACAGGACGGGAGAGTGGAGAGCACCAATTCCCACTGTCACAGGACGGGAGAGTGGAGAGCACCAGTTCCCACTGTCACAGGACGGGAGAGTGGAGAGCACCAGTTCCCACTGTCACAGGAGCATCCAGTCGTGCCCCGGTAACTGCCCTCAAAGGAAGTGGAGTGTAGGAAATTGCACTCCGCTTCCATTGAGGGGTGGTAAGGCCAATTCTGCGGCGGGAGCAGGACTTCCATGCTGGGGGCTAAAATTTCCTGCCCCAGAAAATTACCGCCCCCAAGATGGGAGCCTGTGTGGAGAGGCAGAGGGAAGTTGAGGGGAGACGGGGGCGGGGGATGGAGGGGAGAGTGGTGGAGGTGGGGGGCGGAGAAACCCAGGGCGGGGGACAGGAGGGGCCACATTGCAGCGGAGGTCTGGTGGGGGCGAAGTGTGTTGGAGGGGCGGGCCTGGGGGCTCTGTGCCTTGGTGCGGGGAATGTTCAGAGTGGGGTGGACGGGTTGACTGCGCAGATGGCGGTTGGTGGATGTGGTGTGGTTGGCGTCGTGGGGGCGTGGCTCCGGGGTGGCCGGGGCTGGGGGCTCGACATCCGGGGGGTGTTCGGCATTTGGGAAAGATTCGGACGGGACGGGTTGGGTGCAGGGGGAGTGTTCCCGGTGTTGGGTGGGTCCCGAGCCGGTGGGGGGGTGGGGGGCACGCTCTTGGGATGGGGGGTGGGCTGTTTGGGGCTGGGATTGGGAGAGACTTCTTCACTCGGGGAGTTGTTGGCCTGTGGGGTTCCCTGCCGCGGAGAGTTGTTGATGCCAATTCATTGGGTGTGTTCGGGAGGGAGTTGGATGTGGTCCTTGCGGCTGGGGGGGTCGGGGTGGGGGTGTGGAGGGGGTGTTGGGGGGGGAGGTGCTGGGTTGGGTGATCAGCCATGATCTTGTTGAAATGCGGTGTAGGCTCGAAGGGCCGAATGGCCTACTCCTGCACCTATTTTCTATGTTTCTATGTTTTACCAAAGAGAGGCCTGGGGGAAGAAAAAAAACGTGGGAAAAAAAATCCCACCAAAAACATTCCCAATAAATTTTCAAAAAAATCAATCACACTTATCTCAGGTCAACATTATTTACCTCACTGCACACGCTACAGCTTGAAATGCCAACTTCCATAGGCATTCCCACCAGGGCGCTACAAAACACTATGGGTCGGGCGCAATCCAAATATCGAGTGGGTGTCACAACCAGGGGCGTTGCACACGGGCTCACGCTTGAAACCGGCACCGAATGTCCCGGCGGGGCGCTGAAAGCCGGCCACCTATCCGGAAGTGCTTACCGCCGCCATTGTCGCCCCTCCGGGGCGTTAACAGAGGCGGCAGCAGACTGAAAATCCGACCCTCGGTTTCTGGAGCAACGGGTGAACTTCTTACTCACACCCAATGCTCAGCTGCTGAAAACTGCCCCGCTGTTAAAACCAGGGCCACTGCCTATTTAAAAAGAAAGAGTTGGATGGCACATAGTGTGCTGCCATGTTGCTGCTGGAGGGCCAACTATTTTTCCCCTTTTAGCAGCCAGTTCCAGCATCAAAAACACACTGCTGGCCCGGTCCAACGATGGACTTAATTACAATGTTAGAAGAGTATGACTGTACCAGTGTGACATTTCCCAAGCATCCTTATGGTTTTTCTGAGAGCAACTGCCAATTTATTGGCAATTAGCATCAAACTGTTCCGTTGCGAGCTCACACCAACTGGAAGCTGGATTCAGGCTGTCTGTATTAGTTAGGACGCTGCAGCCATCAGAGAAAGGAAGCTCTCGTCTCATTAGTCCGGGCCTGTATTCAAAGCCAACTCCTAGACGTGAAAAATAGCATGCTAACTCGCAGCGCTATTCAAACCCTTGAATGTATAAAATATAAATTGATCTGATGCTTACTATTACTGTGTCAAGAGGCGGAAAGTGACCTCATTTTGGTGTAAGGTGAGAATTTGAGACTCCTAGTTAACTTCAATGAGTTGATTCAATACGAGACCCAAAGTGGATAGAATAATAAGGTGGATTTCCCAGTCAGACGTCCCCAGCAAGCACTCGAAGGAAATACAGAGAAATAATTCATGGCCCTTGATTTTTATGTCCATTTAAATAAGAAATTGAGCGGATTAAATGGACAGAAAATCAAGGCCCACGATTTCCTGACCAGTGCCTCTTGCGAGGACTGGGAGCTCTCAAATGGGCAATCAGACTTCATCGGCTAACCCATTGTGACATTCAATTTTCTCATCTTTTTGACTTTGTTTTCCCATTAATTGTTAGCAGCAAATCTAAATGTTGCTCCCTATTTCGGTCAAGCAAGCTATCCAATAGTCATCACTGCAACTCTGTCAAGCCATCTTTGGATGTGGTTTTGATTTTAAATTCTCTGCTATGTTTTGAGTTGGAGCTCTAACATTACATGAAAGTTGGGAGTATTTCCTGTATCTGATTACTGCTGTCCTTCTGACAGATTAGGGTCGATTTTAACCCCGACCTGCAAGGACCATTAGCAGGTCGGGGCCTTCAAACGAGCAATGTGGAGCATACCACTTCAAGGTACAGCGTGAGTCGGTTCAGGAGGGCGATGGCTGTGAAGAGGGCAACTGGATTGGGCATCACCAAGGTCCAAATCGCTGATTGGAGCGTGGGCAGGTATAGCAGGAGCGGCGAGTTTGGGGTGAAGGAGCAGCGAGAGTCTGTAGAGCGACGTGATTGGGGGCCCAGGAGAGGCACGAGTTCGGGGACCAGAAGAGGCATAGGCCCAGGAGCAGCACGGGCCAGCCCACACTGCGTTATGTGGACGTACTCGGTCCGTTGCGCAGAGCTGGTCTCCAGTCATTTTGGTTAATCCTTGCCACTGGACCAAAACCTAGCTCTGTCAAACCCGTGTGGTGGTTGGTGTGCAACGACCACCACACGTTAAAAAAATCCACACACAGGCATCTTCCACCCATCAACATGTAGTTCGGGACCTGGAATATTAGGTCCTTCATTGCAACACCTGTGAACTCAGACCCTTTTAACATGGAAGCAAGTCATCCTCGATACGAGGGACTGCCCATGATGATGATGACTCGCTCAGCAGAAACCTGGAGAGTGAGCAGTTAAAATCGCCCTGGCTTTACCCATCCGAAAGCTGCCATGATCACAACATCTGCAATTTTAACCTGCTCTCTTGAGCAGGCAGCAAAGACACGCAACCAGAGATAACAGGATCCTTCTTTACTTATGCATGTTGCGTCCCAATGATATCATTCTAACCCGACAGTAATTTTAACTCAGGCCTGAGCGGGGCATCCACTTGGAGTTAAAATCGGGGCCACGTGTAACTTATACAGTTCAATGTTACGTATGGATTTGATTTCTGGCAGTCTTTTTAACAGAGCTCTTTCTTATCCCTTCCCCGCTCCTCCTGAAGGTGTTGGCTCCCTGCTGGAATACAGTCTCACAGTCTCTCTCCACGTATTCATATTAGATGTGTCTAGGGTCTAACCATTCAGGCCCGGGGATTACTCCCTGCTCCTACTGTGCACCCAGTATGTTCATTGCGATACAACTCCTTGAGTCCCAATGCACCAAAGCTCCAGGGGCTAGAACCTCCACTTTTTTTGTCTGCATATTGCCCACTTAATATCCATTTTACCGCTGAAATGACTTATAATGCCCAAATGTCGCCCATTTTGGCACAAAATGGAAACTGGTGGGCATTTTTCGCAAACTTATCACCGAGCATTACTTTCCCCATGTGCTTAACGGCGAGAAAAAATATTACAGCCCGCCCACTTTTTTTGTGCGTAATCAACAGAATGGGCGAAATTAACGGCAATAATATCGCCCAGCGTTACTTTCCGCACGAAATTAACGCCAAGTTTCAATATTAACGCCTACCCACTGTTCTTTGTCGTGAAGAGCATATTTACCCAAACTAGCGGCCATGGAGAAAGCCCATCGTCAATTTCACCACCTTGCATACATAATCACCCACAATATTGCTCGACCAAAAAAGTGGAACTAACTGGAACGAATCACAGTGTTTTGGACGCCATGTTTTAGATCACATGTCGTGTCCTTTAAACGGCTGCTGTGCTTCAATCTCGGCGGAGTTCGGATGTACTCTGCAGGTCGTTGGAGTTGATGTGAACATCTCTAAAAATATCTTGACCACACTGACCGATTGGAATTGAAGAGGTGTGTTCGTTGGGACATTCCTTGTTTGTGACCAATCGGTGGAAAACAGAGAGCTACTGCAATGGGGCCTGTCCTTTCTCACTCTCTCTTGATGACCAAATACATGCAGCAGACTCGACATCGCCGAAGGAACACTGCACTGCATTATGTGCCCAATGTACAAAGTGACAGACAGATGAGGAGGACCAGACGTTACACCCCCCGCAAGTACAAGGAGAATCATTCTTACCTCGTCTTGCCCGACACCACATGCCTTCGGAGACTGCGCTTCCACAAAGAGGTTATTACTGAGGTATGCCAGCTGATAAGGGCAGATCTGCAGCCTGCCAGCACCATCAGTACTGCACTGTCCGTCGAGGTCAAAGTCACCGTGGCACTGTCGTTCTACGCGTTGGTTTTTTTCAGGCCTCAGCTGGTGACATTTGTGGACTGTCTCAGCATGCCACACATCGCTGCATTAGACAGGTCACTAAAGTCCTGAACGCACGCAGGAGGGACTTGATCAGCTTTCCTATGACCAGGGAGGCACAGAGCGAGAGGTCTCTAGAATTCTCCAGAATTGCAAACTTCTCCAAGGTGCAGGGAGCAAAAGACTGCACGCACATCACAATGCGGGTACCTTTTCAGGATGCTGAGGTTTTCAGGAACCGCAAGGTCCAGCTGGTTATCGACCACCAGCAAATTATATTGGCAGTGAATGCTCAATTTCCGGGCAGTATCCATGATGCTCACATCCTGCGTGAGAGCACTGTATCTGACTTGTTTAACAATGAGCCACAAAGTCAATGCTGGATGCTTGGTGACAAAGGATATGGCTTCGCCACCTGGCTGATGACACCCCTGCGTGACACCCACATAGAGGCCGAGAGGTGATACAATGAGAGCCACAGAGCAACTCGCAATATCGTGAAGAAAACCATTGGAGTGCTGAAGCAGTGCTTTAGATGCCTGGACCACTCAGGAGGCGAGCTCCAATACCACCCTGAGCAGGTAGCTCAATTCGTGGTGGTGTGCTCCATGCTGCACAACTTGGCTATCAGGAGGGGACAAGAATTGCCTGATGAGTCTGACAGTCCACCTCACCAGAGAGAGAGGAGCAGGAGGACGAGTTGGCGGACATTGACATCGGCCCAGACAATCAGGCTGACGCTGAAAAGCCTGCCAAATCTCACTCTGCAGGCTCACAGGATAAATACCCGCTCAGGTAAGGTCTCAGAGGACTGGCAGTTGCCATGGAACCAGACCCAGGAGCAGGATGGGAGCCAGGGGAAGAGAATCAAAAAATGGATCTGAATTTCACCGTGTGGATGTCCTTTGTCAATTAGATGTTTCAACCTTGTTGTCTGTCGGTGGTTTGCCCGGCATTTTCCACATTCTTCTTCTGTTTTCAGGTTCCAAGGTGACTGAAAAGGGCTTTTGTCAGATTATAAGGTTATTTTGCCTGGTCTCCATTCACCTGAGCTAACATTTACGTTGCACATTCTGTGCTCCAGTGGTGTAGTTGGACTGGAAAGGTGATTAATTAATAATGTTCAAAGGCAGCAACAAAAGCAATGAGGCAAGCATTTTGAAACACCAACTAAGGTGAGACAGCACTTTGAGGATTACTAGGGTATGGCAAGGTTATCTCTTGAAGAGTAACATCAGATTTTTCCATTGTGTTGCATATGGAGCATGTTACAGTATCACGTCAAATCACAGTTATGTGATACATCTCCGGGAGCTGAGGTATATTTTTCCCTTTGCAGTTTTATCTCCTCTCCTTTATTGAGGACAGTGCTGACTCCTTGCTGGGGTATGATTTCACACCCATCCCCTCGTACCTCACCCAGTGCTCCTTTTTTCATGACTGAGCTTTGAGAGTATCAGGAGGCTATTTGAAGGGCATCGCAGCCAGTCTCAGTCCTCGACTGATGCCCACATGCCTACTTCCAGCAGGTTCACCGGAGATAGTGGTTATTGGCTGATTTCCTCCTTCTTAACCCAGGGGAACCTGAGGCCTATTGTGAAATCCCTTACCTTTACTCTGGCTAAGATCAGCTAACTCAATACAGTAATTTGATACGGTGACACATTTTTAATATTCGTTCTGTGATGTGCACATCGCTGGCAAAGCCAGAATTTACTGTGCATCCCTAATTGCCCTTCATCATCATCATATCATAATAGGCAATCCCTCAAATTTGAAGAAGACTTGCTTCCACTCTAAAAGTGAGCTCTTAGGTGACTGAACAGTCCAATACAGGAATTACAGTTTCTGTCACAGGTGGGACAGACAGTCATTGAAGGAAAGGGTGGGTGGGACTGGTTTGCTGCACGCTCCTGCATGCTCTCAGTGACGAGACTGAAGGTGCTCAACACCCTCCTGGATGCTCTTCCTCCACTTAGGGCGGTCTTTGGCCAGGGACTCCCAGGTGTTGCCCTTGAGAAGGTGGTGGTGAGCCACCTTTTTGAACCCCTGCATTCCGTGTGGTGAAGATACTCCCACAGTGCTGTTAGGGAGGGAGTTCCAGGATTTTGACCCAGCGACACTGAAGGAACGGCGATACATTTCCAAGTCAGGATGGTGTGTAATTTGGAAGGGAACTTGGAGGTGATGGTGCTCCCATGCGCCTGCTGCTCTTGTCCTTCTAGGTGGTAGAGGTCGTGGGTTTGGGAGGTGATGTCGAAGAAACCGTGGCGAGTTGCTGCAGTGCATCTTATTGATGGTATATACTACAGAAACAGTGCGCCGGAGTGAAGGAGGGAGTGAATATTGAAGGTGATAGATGGGGTTCCAATCAAGTGGGCTGCTTTGTCCTGGATGGTGTTGAGCTTCTTGAGTGTTGTTGTAGCTGCACTTATCCAGGCAAGTGGAGAGCATTCCATCACACTCCTGACTTGTGCCTTGTTGATGGTGGAAAGGCTTTGGGAGTCAGGAGGTGAGACATTCTCTGCAGAATACCCAGCCTCTGAACTGCTCTTGTTACTACACTATTTATGTGGCTGCTCCAGTTAAGTTTCTGGTCAACGGTGGTGAGTGTAGCACACTTGGGAGGTAGAATTGACTTTGGACCTATGGTTCCCAAAGCTCTCCACAATGGAGTTTTCCTCGTGTCATGTCTGCGTCTATTGTAGACTAATTGATAGAGATTGATTGTTCAATCTAGTCAACAACTCCATTATCATTGTATTATGTGACTACCAGGATAATGCTCTTATCCTTATCGTTTACTGCTTCCAATTCCAGAATAAAGTGAAAACGCTGTATGCTTCGACATGTATTTTTAGCTGTACTTTATATTTTTTTATTGAGAAACTTAGGTGGTAAAACATCCCAAGGTGCTTCACAGGAGCGTTATCAATCAAAATTTGACACCCAGCCACACAAGGAGATATTAGGACAGGTGCCCTAAAGCTTGGTTGGAGATAGATTTTAAGGAGCATCTTAAGGAGAGAGAGGTGGAGAAATGTAGGGAGTGAATTCCAGAGCCTAGGGCATGGGCATGGCCATCAATGGTGGAGCGATGAAAATTGGTGCAAGAGGCCAGATTTGGAGGAGTGCAGTGATCTCGGAGGGTTGTAGGGTTGTAGGATATTACAGGAATAGCGAGGGGTGAGGCTATGGAAGGTTTACAAACAAGGTTGAGAATTTTAAAACAGAGGCTTTGTAGAAGGCAATATAGGTCAGTGAGCACAGGAGTGATGGAGGAATGGGACTTCGTGCGAGACTGCGTAGGATGGCCTTTTCAGAACGTATGAAAAACAAGAAGAAAGTTCAGACAAGAACTATCTAGTAGTAGAATATTGATAAAGTGAAGCAGTCAAGCTTTTCACAAAGAGAGAGTATAGATTAGCTGCGGTAAATTGATAGAGAAATAAAATAAATATGCCGAGCCACAGAAATGGTGACACTTGCGGGTAAAGGATTTCTGACCTCAACCGCAAAAATTCAGTGAGGCACGAAACAGAGATTAAGTAGTTCCCCTGAAAGAGAACGTTAAATTTGAAAGCGAGTCATGAGTGTCATGTAACACCAAGCAACCAGACCACAGCATCAGCTGAGGCTCAAGATGGGCCCTGGTCTTCTGTCTTCTGCATGTCAAAGGGGAACCTCAGAAGAAATAAATCTTACAGAAACAAGAGGAACCGCCCCGCCCCCAATACGCACTCAGCAGCAATACAGGAGGCTTATCTGGGCTATTAGCTGGAGTGTCCCACTGGGCATTGTCACAGTGCGAGGAGCAACCTCTTCCTTTGCTTTCACAGACCTTCGTTTACCAAACTGCACTACTCGGATATCGTGAGGCTGCTTCTGAAGAGCAGCTGGGATGGTAGGATCAGTAAGCACGAAGGATCAGCAGCAGACAGAATGATTGCTGATGGCTACAATTGTGGGATGACTGAATGGAGCAAATTTGTTTTCCGACGGCAAGATATTCTCTAAAGAGTTTAACAGAGGATGCTTAGCTTCCTTATCTTCAATAAATTCTTGGCACGTCTGCTGTGTCCCTAATTACACTAATTATTCTTTGGCATCTTACCAGGTGCAGGGCTCGAAAAATATTGGATGACTTAGGAGCAATGTATGTGCCTCTATCCTGAATGTGTAGTTCATTTAGGTGCCTTAATCTTCAATTGATTATTAATAATTGTTCAACCATGATGGCACTGAATCACAGTAATGCTGGGTAATTCTCTTCGCCGACCTACATTGGCTCCCTGTTAAGCAGCACCTTGATTTCAAAATTCTCATCCTTGTTTTCAAATCCCTCCATGGCCTCGCTCCTCCCAATCTCTGTAATCTTCTCCAGCCCCACAACCCACCCAAGATGTCTGCGCTCCTCTAATTCTGCCCTCTTGAGCATCCCGCATTATAATCACTCAACCATTGGTGGCCGTGCCTTCAGCTGCCTCGGTCCTAAGCTCTGGAATTCCTTGCCTAAACTTCTCCACCTCTCTATCTCTCTTTTCTCCTTCAAGATGCTCCTTAAAATTGGATCATAAGTTCCTCTTTGACCACATGCCTTAATTTCTCCTTATGCGGCTCGTTATCAAATGTTTTGTCTCATAACACTCCTGTGAAGCGCCTTGGGACATTTCACTATGTTAATGGTGCTATAGAAATACATGTTGTTGTTGTTGTTGTTGTTTGCAGAGGTGACATTTTGCAGCTAAAATGCATACCGTGGCTCAGTGGTAACACTTTCATCTTTGAGTGAGAAGGTTGTGGGTTCCTGCCCTACCGCAGAGACTTGAGAACAACATCTAGGCTGGCACTCCTAGTGCGGCGCTGAGGGAATGTCGCAGTGTCAGAGGTGCGGTCTTTCTGATGAAATGTTAAACCGAGGCCTCGTCTGCCACCCCAGTGGACATAACAGATCGCAGGTTGCTACTCCCAAGACGAGCAGGGGACTTCTCCCCTTTGTTTTGGTAACTATTAATCCCTCAACCAACATCACTAAAACGGATTATTTGGCCATTGTCACATTAATGTTTAGAAACATAGAAAATAGGTGCAGGAGTGGGCCATTCGGCCCTTCTAGCCTGCACCGCCATTCAATGAGTTCATGGCTGAACATGCAACTTCAGTACCCCATTCCTGCTTTCTCGCCATACCCCTTGATCCCCCTAGTAGTAACATTGCAGTGTGCAAGTTGGCCAGGCAAGTCATTCAATTGCACCAAAACCTTCTACGTGAAAAAACAATACACGGACTGCGGCGGTTCAAGAAGGCAGCTCACCACCAACTTCTCAAGGGCAATTAGATGTGGGCAATAAAAGTGGCTATGCCAGCAATGTCCACTGCTGCATCTCCTTCACTGCACATCAAAAAAGCTAATCGACCTAAACGTTAACTCTGTTTCTCTCTCTCCACAGACGCTGCTCGACCTGCTGAGTATTTCCAGCATTTTCTGCTTTTATTTCAAAAAAGTACTTTGTTGGCTGTTCGGTGGTCATGAAAGGTGCTGTATAAATGTGAGTGCTTTCTTTCAATGCAGATCCACTTGCATTTTGAGGAGCTTCTTTGTCCTGAGTCACAGAAACATAGAAACATAGAAAATAGGTGCAGGAGTAGGCCATCCGGCCCTTTGAGCCTGCACCACCATTCAATAAGATCATGGCTGATCATTCCTTCAGTACCCCGTTCCTGCTTTCTCTCCATATCCCTTGATCCCTTTAGCCGCAAGGGCCATATCTAACTCCCTCTTGAATATACCCAATGAACTGGCATCAACAACTCTCTGCGGTAGGGAATTCCACAGGTTAACAACTCTCTGAGCGAAGAAGTTTCTCCTCATCTCAGTCCTAAATGGCTTACCCCTTATCCTTAGACTGTGTCCCCTGGTTCTGGACTTCCCCAACATCGGGAACATTCTTCCTCCATCTAACCTGTCCAGTCCCGTCAGAATTTTATATGTTTCTATGAGATCCCCTCTCATCCTTCTAAACTCCAGTGAATACAGGCCCAGTCAATCCAGTCTCTCAGTCAGACAGCAATAGACCAGGATGTCTTGGCCATTTATGATTGAATGAGTGGTAATCTCACATTTTGGCTGTGATTCTGGAAATGCCAACTCCATCTTGGTGTAAAACTGGAAACTTGTTTCAATTTCTAATATTTTAACAGAACATGCTGCAAAATACTCAGCAGGTCAGGCAGCATCTGTGGTGAGAGAAACAGGGTTAACGTTTCAGGTCGCTGACCTTTAGTGCAGGGGTAGGGAAAGGGGGAGCGGAGGAAAGAAGAAAAGGGAAGGTCTGTGATAGGATGGAAGGCATGAAAGATTAGAGAGACAAAAGGGATGATGGTGCAAGACAAATGGAGATGGTAATGGGACAAGTAAAGACACAAAAGATGGATCTGGAGGAGGTGTAAATGGGAATGTCAGAATCATCAACAGATGCCGTCCGAAAAAATGGAAGTGGAGGTTATGATCTGAAATTGTTGAACTCAATGTTGAGTCCAGAAGGCTCTTCACTGCCTAATGGAAAGATGAGGTGCTGTTTCTCGAGCTTACGTTGAGCTTCATTGGAACAGTGTAGGAGGCTGAGGACGGAGCGGTCAGAGTGGGAGTGGGAGTGTGGCGGATAATTAAAGTTGCAGGCGAATTTCTGCTTGATAATTTCTACTTTGAGGCTGACACAATTTTAATCATCCCACAAGCTCCAGCTAAAAATACTGGAGCGAATTTACCAAAATAAGTATTCTGAAAATTAATTGGGTGCTTTGTCGCATTTCAAAGTGGGAACCATCTGGGTGTAAGAATGGTGGTCACAGGTTTGGAGAGGTGAGAGCAGATGAATTGATTCGAACTTCTGCTTAGAAAGGATTGAAACACAACTCTCCGTTTATGCAGGAAGCTAGATTGTCCCTTTCTGAGTCAAGCTGAGGTAAGTTGAACGTAGAAGAATACCCACATGTGCACAAAATGGAAACATTTGATGTCACGGCAATGAGAGCTAGTGAAAGTTCCAATGGTTAGACCTCCGCAGAAGCTGTGCGTTACTATGGTGCAGTTACATGCAGGTTATGCATATTTACAAAGAATTACATAATATTTACAGCGCAGAAATAAGTCATTCCATACAGCCAGTTGGGGATGGTAGTGTAGTGGTTATGTTACAGGACTCGTAATCCAGAGACCTGGACGAATGATCCGGAAACGTGAGTTCAAATCCCACCAGGGCAGCTGGGAATGTAAATTCCGTTAATGAAAGAAAAAGCTAGTGTCAGTAATAGTGACCATGAAACTACTGGATTGTTGTAAAAACCCATCTGGTTCACTAATGTCCTTTGGAGAAGGAAATCTGCTGTCCTTACCTGGTCTGGCCTATATGTGACTCCAGACACACAGCAATGTGGATAGCTCTTAACTGCCCCATGGAATGGCCTAGCAAGCTATTCAGTTGTCGAAGGCAATTAGGGATGGGCAATAAATGCTGGCCTTGCCGGTGATGCCCACATCCCAGGAACGAATAACAAAAAAAATAGTCTATGCTGGTACATATGATCCACACAAGTCTCCTCCCACCCTAATTTGTCCAACTCCATCAGCAAAACCCTTTATTCCTTTCTCCCTCTTGTTCTTAGCCAGCTTCTCCATAAATGCATCTATGGTATTTACTACATGGGGATTAGGAGCAATGGATTTAAATGTAGCTGGCAAACAAATAGCTTTTGATGGATCATTGTTATTGAAACGGAAATTGCTGCTGTTCTCCACTCCCGTTATGAATGCACTTACTGTTGCTGAGGTCTGATTCCATGAGTGCCAGATACCCTTTTAGTAGATCACCAAACTTCCCATGTATTTTGTGTGTAGGGCTAGACAGTGTGGGGTCAAAATTCGGTCCCGCCGCTTTTGAGGCGGTGTCACCGGCTGAGAGCTGATTTTAACACCAGACGGTGAAAAACTGTGCAAAATTCAGTTTCGCGCCTAAAGGTGAGTGAACAGCTCTAACAGTGGCGTTGCACACTTATCCTCAGGCGCCAACAGAGCCGCATCTCAGGAGGCCGACCGAATTTCCCCACGGTCGGCTGCCGGCAGACCAGTTAAAAAAAAATGCAAAAAAAATGTTTCTGACACTTTCCCTCACCCATACCCACAATTCCCCACTGCTCCCATTAATACCTAAATGCTTAAAAAAATAAAAATACCCACTTACCTTGATCCCTGGACGCTCCAGCCCCGGGACCCCCCCGATGTCCCACCAACTTTCTCAGGCTGTATGGACGATTGCCGTTAAGGCCTTCGCACTCACCAAATTTCGTAGCCCCGGTGGCCAGAGGGCATTGCACGCTTGATGATGTCACCACGTGAGTGGCGGCCGAGCGCGCAGCGGGGTATGTCTTGTCGCCGCCTCCACTGGCCAATCATCCCAGGAACCCGGTCGCCGCCGATGGTGAGGACATAGCCGCCCATTAGCCGTCCTCTCCGGTGGTATCGACTGGCGTTAAAAAATGAATTTCGACCCCTGAATATTAACACCCCGTTCGACTCTGGCGAAGATTACAGTCAAGTCCAATGCCGTCCCCAGCCATCATTGACACATGTGCTGTCACTTTTGGTTGAGACAACAATTTCGGGTCCCGTCTGCCCTAGCGGTGGACGTAAAAGATCCCACGGCACTATTGCGGAGAAATGCAGTGAAGTTCTCCGTGGTGTCCTGGCCAACATTTATCCCTCCCTCAACATCAATAAAAGAGGTGATCTGGTCATTTTCACTTTGTGGGAGCTGGCTGTGTGCGAATTGGCTACAGCATGTCCTATATCACAACACTGAGTACACTTCAAAGTACTTCATTGGCTGAAAGCACTTAGGGACATTTGAAGATTATGAAAGGCACTATATAAATGCAAGTCAAACAAGTCACTGGATCGCAATCAGAAGTAGGAACCCTGGTGGATTTTTACCCTCTCAAGCCAAGGCCAGTTATGGTCAAGTGCAGTTCAAACTGTTCAATCTAACTCACAGAACCATGAGGGCTGTTTATCTATATTACAGCACTTTTGAGTGTTTTAGTAACGCTTTCACGTTTTTTAACAACAATCTCCAAATTTGAAGAAAGAATGGAACTTAGAATCATACAACACAGAAGGAGAACATCCAGCCCATAATGCCTGTGAAAGAGCTACCAATTAGTCCCACTCTCCTTTCTTTCCCCATGGTCCTTTATTTATTTTTCCTTTTTAAATATATATCCAATTCCCTTTTAAAAGTTACTCTTACCTTTCATGTTTTCAGGATAACCTAAAGTATATTACATCCAGTGGAGGCAAAGATGGCAGGCAATTTGCACATTGCAATGTTCCAACAAACTGCGAAAGGAAGAGTAATGAGATAATCTATTTTTTAAAATTCATTCCTGGGATGTGGGCGTCGCTGGCAAGGCCAGTATTTTTTTCCCATCCCCAACTGCCCTTGAGAAGGTGGTGGTGAGCCGCCTTCTTGAACCGCTGCAGTCCGTGTGGTGAAGTTACTCCCACAGTGCTGTTAGGGAGGGAGTTCCAGGATTTTGACCCACCGTTGATGAAGGAATGGCAATATACTTCCAAGTCGGGATAGTGTGTGATTTGGAGGGGAACTTGCAAGTGATTGTGCTCCAATGCGCCTGCTGCCCTTGTCCTTCTAGGTGGTAGAGGTCGTGGGTTTGGGAGATGCTGCTGAAGAAGCCTTGGCGAGTTGCTGCAGTGCATCTTGTAGATGGTGCACACTGCAGCCGCGGTGCATTGGTGATGGAGGAAGCTTTTTCAATGGTGTCAGTTCAGGGATGAATGTTGGCCTGAACACATGAAGAACTCTCCCTCTCTTTTTTGAATAGTGCTGTGCAATATTTTATATCCACCTCAGCATTCAGACTGGACCTCGTTTTAATGTCTCAGCCAAAAAAGACAGCACCCCTAACCACGCAGCACTGCGCGAGTACTCGAAGTCACTGCACTCTCAGCCTAGATCCACTGCTCAAGCTTACTCCTTGTGACCAAGGTTTGAAAAATTCATGAAGGAGATCAATCAGAAAGGCGAGGAAGGGGACGCCTTCAGAACACACAGTTTCGGCTGCTACCTGCAAAGCTTTTTCCCCATCTACAGAATGTGGTTAATTAGCAGAGCAATGTTCAACAGGAAAATCCTCGCAGAGAAATGATTACAGATAAATCTGGGTAAGGCTACATTTTCAAGTTTTGATTTGATTTAGTCACCCCATGGAGGAAAGGGGTAGATACATTACCCCTGCATCTTTCTGTTTGACTGATCATTTTAGGATAATTGAATGCACAAATTGATAATTGATGGAGTTATATACGCAGCTAAATATTTAATAGCCTTGTGGGTCTACTTAAAAGCACATAATCTTTACACTTGCTTGGAGGGTGTTTGAGAAACTCTAGCTTTTGTCTTATCAATATTAATTTTGTATCCAGACAAGGCGCCATGATGATGGATGAGAGACAATAAAGTTGGAATGGGGAGCTGTGGTTTAGTAATGTACAACAGGATATCATCCGCAATAAGTGGCATAGTATTGGGAGCTTTCAGTATCAATACCTGATAGAACTGGGTCATAAAAATTTGTTTCAGCTTAATGGCTTGATAAGGAGTTAAAGGAGATAGGTGGCAGTCATATGTGGGACGATAGAGATACGTTGTAAGTGGAAGAGCTACATGGTGGCTAGTCCTACCTTTTCAAATTGAGAATTCAAAGTGAGGGCCAAAAAATGTTTGAATACAAAGAAAGAAAGACTTGGATTTATATAGCGTGTTTCACTACCACTGGACGTCTCAAATCGCTTTACAGCCAATGAAGTATATTCACTGTTGTAATGTAGAAAACACAGCAGCTAATTTGCGCACAGCAAGCTCCCACAAACAGCAGTGTGATAATGACCAGGTAATCTGTTTTTTGTTATGTTGATCGAGGGATAAATATTGGTCAGGACACCAGGGATAACTTCCCTGCTCTTCTTTGAAATAGTGCCATGGGATCTTTTACGTCCACTTGAGAGAGCAGATTGGGCCTTGGATTAAGGTCTCATTCTAAAGACAGCACCTCCAACAATGCAGCACTCCCTCAGTACTGCACTGGGATTGTCAGCCTAGATTTTTTGTGCTCAAGTTCCTGGAGTGGGACTTGAACCCACAACCTTCTGACTCAGAGGCGAGGGTGCTACCCACTGAACCACGGCTGAACAGAATACAAAAGGACAAGGGGTCTGAATTTTGAACAGCACTATTGCTCCATTTGCCACCCTTGGCTCGGTGGGTAGTGCTTTCACCTCTGAGTCTAGAAAGTTATGGGTTCAATCCCCTTGCCAGACAACTGAGCATCTAATCCATGCTGACTCTCCAGAGCAGGATTGTCACAGGTGCCATCTTTAGGATGAGATGTTTAACCGAGGCTCTGTCTGCCCTCTCAGGTGGATATAAAATATCCCACGGCACTATTTCGATGAAGAGGCGGAAAGTTTTCCCCGGTGTCCTGGTCAATATTTATCCCTCAACCAGTGCCTAAAACAGATTGCCTGGTCATTATCATCTTGCTGTTTGTGGAGTTTGCTGTACGCAAATTGGCTGCCGTGTTTCCAACATTACAACAGTGACTACACTTCAAAAGTACTTCATTGGCTGTAAAGCGCTTTGGGACATCCCGAGGTTGTGAAAAATGCTATATAAATGCAAGTCTTTCTGGAGTGGATAGGAAAAATCTATTTCCTCTAGCAGAGAAGTTAATAACCAAGGGGTTTAGATTTAAAGTAATTGGTAGAAGGATTAGAGGAGAGTTGAGGAGAATTTTTTCACTCAGAGGTTAGTGGGGATCTGGAACTCAGTGCTTGAAAGGGTGGTAGAAGCAGAAACCCGCACCACATTTAGAAAATATGTGAAGTGTCATAACCTACAGGGCTCCTGACCAAGAGCTGGAAAGTGGGATTAGGCTGAATAGCTTGTTTTTGGCCGGCGTGAAAACGATGGGCCGAATGGCCTCCTTCCTTGTCTAAGAAGGAAGACAGGGACAGGCTGAGTAATTATAGGCCTGTCAGCCTACCCTCAGTGATGGGAAAATTATTGGAAAAAATCCTAAAAGACAGGATAAATCTGCATTTGGAAAGGCAAGGATTATTTAGGGACAGTCAGCACAGATTTGTTAAGGGAAGATCGTGTCTGACTAAGCTGATTGAACTTATTGAGGAGGTAATCAAGAGGGTCAATGAGTGTAGTACATATGATGTAGTATATAAGGTCACACATGGTAGACTAGTCATGAAGGTTAAAGCCCATGGGATACAGGACAAAGTGTCAAGTTGGATCCAAAATTGGCTTGGAGGAAGGAAGCAAAGGGTAATGATTGATGGATGTTTTTGTGACTGGAAGGATGTTTTCAGTGGGGTTCCGCAGGGCTCAGTACTGGGACCCTTGAATTTTGTGGTATATATAAAAATTTAGATTTAAATATAGGGAGTATGATTAAGAAGTTTGCAGACGACACTAAAATTGGCTGTGCGGTTGATAATGAAGAGGAAAGTCATGGGCTGCAGGAGGATATCAATCTACTGGTCAGGTGGGCAGAGCAGTGGCAAATGGAATTTAATTGAGAGAAGTGTGAGGTGATGCACTTTGGGAGGGCTAATAAGGAAAGGGTATACACATTAAGCGGTAGGCCATTTAATAGTGTAGATGAACAAAGGGACCTTGATGTGCTTGTCCACCGATCCCTGAAAGTAGCAGGCCAAGGGAATAAGGTAGTTAAGAAGGCATGCGGAATGCTTGCCTTTATTGGCCGAGGCATGGAATATAAGAGCAGTGAAGTTATGCTTAAATTGTATAATACTTTGGTTAGGCCACAGTTGGAGTATTGCGTGCAGTTCTGGTCGCCGTATTATAGGAAGGACGTGATTGCACTAGAGAGGGTGCAGAGGAGATTTACTAGGATGCTGCCTGGAATGGAGAATCTTAGTTATGAGGACAGATTGTATAGACTGGTATTGTACCGAATTCTACTTGAACTGAAAAGCAAGGAAATGTATCGAACGGAACTGCCGTCAGCACCCAAATGTAATGTATGGGATTGCTGACTGCAGCTAAATGTACTGAACTGCTTTTGAATGTACTGTACAAATTTTTATATGAATAAAGTATATTTTGAAAAAAAAAGATTGTTTCGACTGGGTTTATTCTCATTGGAACAGAGGAGGTTGAGAGGAGACTCATTGAGGTGTATAACATATTGAGGGGCCTGGACATAGTGGATAGTAAGTGTCTATTTCCATTGGTGGAGGGGTCTATTACGAGGGGGCATAGTTTTAAGGTGGTTGGTGGAAGGTTTAGAGGGGATTTGAATGGGGGGGCTTCTTTACGCAGAGCGTTGTGGGGATCTGGAACTCGCTGCCTGTAAGAGTGGTGGATGCAGAAATCCTCACCACTTTTAAGAGATGGTTGGATGGGCACTTAAAGTGCAGTAACCTGCAGGGTTACGGATCTAGAGCTGGTAATTGGAATTAGACTGGATGACCTTTTGTTGGACGGAGCAGATATAATGGTAAGTACGACAGAGAATAGAATACGGCCAGGGTGATCTCCTGGACTAGATTCGATTGTCTGGATGGGTCGGAGAGAAATTTTCCCAGATTTTTTCCCCCTAAATTAGCCTGGGTTTTTATCTGGTTTTTGCCTCTCCCAGGAGATCACATGGCTCCGGTTGGGGTGGAGTGTAGAATGTTTCAGTATAAGGGGTGTCGCAGTTGTGGTGAGGTGGATTATTTGGGCTGGGTGCTCTTTGCCTTTCCGTCATTGTTCATAGGTTTATATGTAACCTTTAAGGTTGCTGGCCAAGGGCCGTGTAGCTCTTTGTCGGCCGGCGCGCACACGATGGGTCGGAATGGTCTCCTTCTGCGCTGTAAATTTCAATGTTTCTATGTTTCTTCAGTGCTGTAACTTTCTATGATTCAATTCGATTCTAAGAATGTGAAGCATTTTGTGCAGTCCCTTGAATCCTAGGACTCCTTTGTGATGCAGAAAGTGGTTTAATGACCTTACCAGAGCTGCCAAGGTAAGGTATGTGCTACTCTTGACCCTTCCTTGCAAACTCTTTATATGTTCAGCACACCCTCATTCACTTTCCTCAAAGTACCAGCGGAATCAGACGTGAAAATAGATTCAGACAAC
This sequence comes from Pristiophorus japonicus, assembly GCF_044704955.1. Lineage (NCBI taxonomy): Eukaryota > Metazoa > Chordata > Chondrichthyes > Pristiophoridae > Pristiophorus > Pristiophorus japonicus. The sequence goes on from NC_091980.1 coordinate 19,863,280, forward strand.
AGGGAGCAGAGGTTCCACAGAAATCAATCTGTTTTCCAATTCTGCTGGCTCAGATCTCGACTGTCCTTCTCGAATAAGAAGGATTCTGAATGAGCATTACACTCACATGGAGGACCTGAGAAACATCCTGGACGATGTGAGAAAAAGGGCAGGGGTCACAGTGATGTCCAGTAAGGAAAGAAAATAAATAAAAAGAAAGACGTGCATTTATTTAGCGCCTTTCACAACCTAAGGGCATCCCAAAGCACTGCATCCAATGAAGCACTTTTGAAGTGGAGCACTGTTGCAAGAAACATGGCAGCCAATTCACACACAGAGCATGGTCCCGCGAACAGCAATGAAATTGGTGACCAGATAATCTGTTTTTAGTGAAGTTTGTTGAGGGTTAAATTTTGGCCAGGACACCTGGGGGGAACTCCCCTGCTCTTCTTAGAAGCAGTGCCTTGGGATCTTTTGTGCCCACCTGAGACAGTAAATGGGGCCTCGGTTTAACGTCTCATCTGAAAGACCGGCGAGACATTAAAAGCCCTCAGTGCCAAGGTTCGAGAGGGTTGAGCACAGTGTAAGTGCTAGTAACAGGTCTGCAACGACAGGTCACGTACCCGTGTATAGTTTCGCTGTGTGTCACAGAGCCATGGGATCATTTAATATCCACCTGAGAGGCCAAACGGTTTACCCGCTCTTCCAAAAGATGGCACCCGTGACATTCCAGTACTCCCTCGGCACTGCCCTGGAGTGTCAGCCCAGATTATGTGCTCAAGCCATGGGAGGGAGGCTCAGTAACAAGACTGAGCTGTAAAGCTAAATTATTTCCTTCGGCTCGGCTCGGAGGAACATAGAAACATAGAAACATAGAAAATAGGTGCAGGAGCAGGCCATTCAGCGCTTCTAGCCTGCACCGCTATTCAATTAGTTCATGGCTGAACATGAAACTTCAGTACCCCCTTCCTGCTTTCTCGCCATAACCCTTGATCCCCCGAGTAGTAAGGACTTCATCTAACTCCCTTTTGAATATATTTAGTGAATTGGCCTCAACTACTTTCTGTGGTAGAGAATTCCACAGGTTCACCACTCTCTGGGTGAAGAAGTTTCTCCTCATCTCGGTCCTAAATGGCTTACCCCTTATCCTCAGACTGTGACCCCTGGTTCTGGAATTCCCCAACATTGGGAACATTCTTCCTGCATCTAACCTGTCTAAACCCGTCAGAATTTTAAATGTTTCTATGAGGTCCCCTTCAGTGAATACAAGCCCAGTTGATCCATCTTTCTTGATAGGTCAGTCCCGCCATCCCGGGAATCAGTCCGGTGAATCTTCGCTGCACTCCCTCAATAGCAAGAATGTCCTTCCTCAAATTAGGAGACCAAAACTGTACACAATACTCCAGGTGTGGCCTCACCAAGGCCCTGTACAACTGTAGCAACACCTCCCTGCCCCTGTATTCAAATCCCCTCGCTATGAAGGCCAACATGCCATTTGCTTTCTTAACCGCCTGCTGTACCTGCATGCTAACCTTCAATGACTGATGTACCATGACACCCAGGTCTCGTTGCACCTTCCCTTTTCCTAATCTGTTACCATTCAGATAATAGTCTGTCTCTCTGTTTTTACCACCAAAGTGGATAACCTCACATTTATCCACATTATACTTCATCTGCCATGCATTTGCCCACTCACCTAACCTATCCAAGTCACTCTGCAGCCTAATAGCATCCTCCTCACAGCTCACACTGCCACCCAACTTAGTATCATCCGCAAATTTGGAGATACTGCATTTAATCCCCTCGTCTAAATCATTAATGTACAATGTAAACAGCTGGGGCCCCAGCACAGAACCTTGCGGCACCCCACTAGTCACTGCCTGCCATTCTGAAAAGTACCCGTTTACTCCTACTCTTTGCTTCCTGTCTGACAACCAGTTCTCAATCCACATCAGCAAACTACCCCCAATCCCATGTGCTTGAACTTTGCACATTAATCTCTTGTGTGGGACCTTGTCGAAAGCCTTCTGAAAGTCCAAATATACCACATCAACTGGTTCTCCTTTGTCCACTTTACTAGAAACATCCTCAAAAAATTCCAGAAGATTTGTCAAGCATGATTTCCCTTTCACAAATCCATGCTGACTTGGACCTATCATGTCACCATTTTCCAGATGCACTGCTATGACATCCTTAATAATTGATTCCATCATTTTACCCACTACTGAGGTCAGGCTGACCGGTCTATAATTCCCTGTTTTCTCTCTCCCTCCTTTTTTAAAAAGTGGGGTTACATTGGCTACCCTCCACTCCATAGGAACTGATCCAGAGTCAATGGAATGTTGGAAAATGACTGTCAATGCATCCACTATTTCCAAGGCCACCTCCTTAAGTACTCTGGGATGCAGTCCATCAGGCCCTGGGGATTTATCGGCCTTCAATCCCATCAATTTCCCCAACACAATTTCCCGACTAATAAAGATTTCCCTCAGTTCCCCCTCCTTACTAGACCCTCTGACCTCTTTTATATCCGGAAGGTTGTTTGTATCCTCCTTAGTGAATACCGAACCAAAGTACTTGTTCAATTGGTCTGCCATTTCTTTGTTCCCCGTTATGACTTCCCCTGATTCTGACTGCAGGGGACCTACGTTTGTCTTTACTAACTTTTTTCTCTTTACATACCTATAGAAACTTTTGCAATCCGTCTTAATGTTCCCTGCAAGCTTCTTCTCGTACTCCATTTCCCTGCCCTAATCAAACCCTTTGTCCTCCTCTGCTGAGTTCTAAATTTCTCCCAGTCCCCAGGTTCGCTGCTATTTTTGGCCAATTTGTATGCCACTTCCTTGGCTTTAATACTATCCCTGATTTCCCTTGATAGCCACGGTTGAGCCACCTTCCCTTTTTTATTTTTACGCCAGACAGGAATGTACAATTGTTGTAATTCATCCATGCGGTCTCTAAATGTCTGCCATTGCCCATCCACAGTCAACCCTCTAAGTATCATTCGCCAATCTATCCTAGCCAATTCACGCCTCATACCTTCAAAGTTACCCTTCTTTAAGTTCTGGACCATGGTCTCTGAATTTACTGTTTCATTCTCCATCCTAATGCAGAATTCCACCATATTATGGTCACTCTTCCCCAAGGGGCCTCGCACAATGAGATTGCTAATTAATCCTCTCTCATTACACAACACCCAGTCTAAGATGGCCTCCCCCCTAGTTGGTTCCTCGACATATTGGTCGAGAAAACCATCCCTAATGCACTCCAGGAAATCCTCCTCCACCGTATTGCTTCCAGTTTGGCTAGCCCAATCTATGTGCATATTAAAGTCACCCATTATAACTGCTACACCTTTATTGCATGCACCCCTAATTTCCTGTTTGATGCCCTTCCCAACATCCCTATTACTGTTTGGAGGTCTGTACACAACTCCCACTAACGTTTTTTGCCCTTTGGTGTTCTGCAGCTCTACCCATATAGATTCCACATCATCCAAGCTAATGTCTTTCCTAACTATTGCATTAATCTCCTCTTTAACCAACAATGCTACCCCACCTCCTTTTCCTTTTATTCTATCCTTCCTGAATGTTGAATACCCCTGAATGTTGAGTTCCCAGCCCTGATCATCCTGGAGCCACGTCTCCGTAATCCCAATCACATCATATTTATTAACATCTATTTGCACAATTAATTCATCCACCTTATTGCGGATACTCCTTGCATTAAGACACAAAGCCTTCAGGCTTGTTTTTTTAACACCCTTTGTCCTTTTAGAATTTTGCTGTACAGTGGCCCTTTTTGTTCTTTGCCTTGGGTTTCTCCGCCCTCCACTTTTCCTCATCTCCTTTCTGTCTTTTGCTTTTGCCTCCTTTTTGTTTCCCTCTGTCTCCCTGCATCGGTTCCCATCCCCCTGTCATATTAGTTTAAATCCTCCCCAACAGCACTAGCAAACGCTCCCCCTAGGACATTGGTTCCGGTCCTGCCCAGGTGCAGACCGTCCGGTTTGTACTGGTCCCACCTCCCCCAGAACCGGTGCCAATGCCCCAGGAATTTGAATCCCTCCCTGCTGCACCACTGCTCAAGCCACGTATTCATCTGCGCTATCCTGCGATTCCTACTCTGACTATCACGTGGCACTGGTAGCAATCCCGAGATTACTACTTTTGAGGTCCTACTTTTTAATTTAGCTCCTAGCTCCTTAAATTGGCGGAGCAGGCGGGACCTGGAGGAGAAATCGCCCTCCCCTTGAAACCGAATCTAAATCTTTACCAACCGCTGAGAATTTCTTGGCAGTTTGGCAATCGAAGACCCAACTCTGCTGACTCAGGATATCAAATGGCTCCAGGAATTTTACAAACCGAACAATTTCAATTTTGGCAAGAGTTTTGGCCAGATCAGCAATAGCAGCAATCTGTATTTAATTTAATTGACTCTGTTAACAAAGGTTCTGCATGTTCTCCTCTGGCTATTAGAACTTTTTCAATTATTGTAAAAGGTTGTATCATTTGGAGCATTGCCTTGCTCCCTTGGCTACCTGAACTCATCTCTTCTCGCTTTGCTCCCCCACCTCCACGCCATTCATTGCCCTCCTCTCTTGACTCGTGCGCCAGTGCACATTCACATCTGCTCCCTAAATTTTCATTCTCGAGACTCGATAGTTCAAGGTGGATATTATGAATTTGCAGTGTAGGCACAGAGCTTTTGCACGCTGAGATTCTCCGCTCCCGTACGTCCGATTATGGGGTTATTCAGTGACCCTAGTTCTGTGCGACTAGCTGTGGCTCAGTGGGTACCACTCTCGCCTGCTGAGTCACAAGGTCGTGGGTTCATAGTCCCACTCCACAGATTTGAGCACATAATCTGGGCTGACACTCCAGGGCAGTGCTGAGGGAGTGCTGCACTGTCGTGGGGGCCATCTTTCGGAAGACCGGGCAAACTGTCTGGCCTCTCAGGTGGATATTTAAAGCTCCCACGGCTCTATTTTGAAGAAGAGCAGGGAAGTTGTCCCCAGTGTCCTCACCAGTATTTCATCATCCATCATCATCATAGGCAGTGCCTCCGAATCGAGGAAGACTTGCTTCCACTCTAAAAATGAGTCCTTAGGTGGCTGAACAGTCCAATACAAGAGCCACAGTCCCTGTCACAGGTGGGACAGATAGTCGTTGAGGGAAAGGGTGGGTGGGACTGGTTTGCTGCACATGCTTTCACTGCCTGCGCTTGATTTCTGCAGGCTCTCGGCGATGAGACTCGAGTTGCTCAGCGCCCTCCTGGATGCACTTCCTCGACTTCGCACGGTCTTTGGCCAGGGACTCCCAGGTGTCAGTGGGGATGTTGCACTTTATCAGGGAGGCTTTGAGGGTGTCCTTGTAGCATTTCCTCTGCCCACCTTTGGTTCACTTGCTGTGAAGGAGCTCCGAGTAGAGCGCTTGCTTTGGGAGCCTCGTATCTGGCATGCGGCCAATGCGGCCTGCCCAGCGGAGCTGATCAAGTGTGGTCAGTGCTTCAAATGCTGGGGGTGTTGGCCTGGTCGAGGACGCTAATGTTGGTGCATCTGTCCTCCCAGGGGATTTGTAGGATCTTGCCTCAGCCAACATCACTAAAACAGATGATCTGGTCATGCACACGCTTTCGCTGTTTGTGGGAACTTGCTGTGCGCAAATTGGCTGGGGTGTAACAACAGTGACTACGCTTCAGAAGTACTTCATTTGGTGTAATTGTTCTGTTGTTGACTTCTAACCCCGCCCCCCCCGCCCAAAACTTTCCAGAAGAAGCTGAGCTAAAGTAACTCGGGCCTAGCAGCCCAATAAGCCCATTTACAGAGTGAGAGAGAGAGATCAAAGTAAAAACCTCAACAAATAATTAATATACAGAATGCTGGAGTTGCACTCTGTAGTTTGAAAGAAAACTGCTGATTTGTCAGGTTCTGTAGCAACCACACAATTATTATGAATTCATGACTGTGGCCATATTACAGCAAAATCCTAAAGGGGCAAAGGGTGTTAAAAAGACAAGCCTGAAGACTCTGTGCCTCAATGCGAGGAGTATTCGGAATAAGGTGGACGAATTAACGATGCAGATAGCAGTTAACGGATATGATGTAATTGGCATCACGGAGATATAGCTCCAGGGTGGCCAAGGCTGGGAACTCAACATCCAGGTGTATTCAACATTTAGGAAGGATAGACAGAAAGGAAAAGGAGGTGGGATGGCGTTGCTGGTTAAAGAGGAAATTAATACAATAATAAGGAAGGACATTAGCTTGGATGATGTGGAATCTGTACGGGTGGAGCTACGGAATACCAAAGGGTAGAAAACGCTTGTGGGAGTTGTGTACAGACCACCAAACAGCAGTAATGAGGATGGGGACAGCATCAAACAAGAAATTAGGGATGCGTGTAATAAAGGTACAGCAGTTATCATGGGCGACTTTAATCTACATATTGACTGGGCTAACTAAACTGGTCGCAATGCGGTGGAGGAGGATTTCCTGGAGTGTATTAGGGATGGTTTACGATACCAATATGTCGAGGAACCAACTAGAGGGCTGGCCATCCTAGACTGGATGATGTGTAATGAGAAAGGACTAATTAACAATCTTGTTGTGTGAGGCCCCTTGGGGAAGAGTAATCATAATATGGTAGAAATCTTTATTAAGATGGAGAGTGATGCAGTTAATTCAGAAACTAGGGTCCTGAACTTGGAGAAAGGTAACTTCGATGGTGTGAGACGTGATTTGGCTAGAATAGATTGGCGAGTGATAATTAAAGAGTTGACGGTGGATAGGCAATGGCAAACATTTAAAGATCAAATGGATGAACTTCAACAATTGTACATTCCTGTCTGGAGTAAAAATAAAATGGGGAAGGTGGCTCAACTGTGGCTAACAAGGGAAATTAAGGACTGTGTTAAATCCAAGGAAGAGGCCTATAAATTGGCCAGAAAAAGCAGCAAACCTGAGGATTGGGAGAATTTTGTTTATACAGCAGAGGAGGACAAAGGGTTTAATTAGGAGGGGGAAAATAGAGTATGAGAGGAAGCTTGCTGGGAACATAAAAACTGACTGCAAAAGCTTCTATAGATATGTGAAGAGAAAAAGGAAAGTGAAAACAAAAGTAAGTCCCTCGCAGTCAGAGTTAGGTGAATTTATAATGGGGAACAAAGAAATGGCAGACCAGTTAAACAAATACTTTGGTTCTGTTTTCACGAAGGAAGACACAAATAAACTTCCGGAAATATTAGGGGACCAAGGGTATAGTGAGAAGGAGGAACTGAAGGATATCCTTATAAAGTGGGAAATTGTATTAGGGAAATTGATGGGATTGAAGGCCGATAAATCCCCGGAGCCTGTAGACTGCAATCCAGAGTATTGAGGAAGTGACCATCGAAATAGTGGATGCATTGTGTAATCATTTTCCAACAATCTAGTGACTCTGGATCAGTTCCTATGGACTGGAGGGTAGCTAATGTAACACCACTGTTTAAAAAAGGAGAGAGAGAGAAAACAGGTAATTCTAGACCGGTTAGACTAACATCAGCAGTGGAGAAAATATTGGAATTAATTATTAAAGGTGAAATAGCAGCGCATTTGGAAAGCAGTGACAGGATCGGTCCAAGTCAGCATGGATTTATGAAAGGGAAATCATGCTTGACAAATCTTTTGAAATTTTTTGAGGATGTAACTAGTAAAGTGGACATAGAAACATAGACATAGAAAATAGGTGCAGGAGTAGGCCATTCAGCCCATCTAGCCTGCACCGCCATTCAATGAGTTCATGGCTGAACATGCAACTTCAGTACTCCATTCCTGCTTTCTCGCCATATCCCTTGATCCCCCTAGTAGTAAGGACTTCATCTAACTCCTTTTTGAATATATTTAGTGAATTGGCCTCAACAACTTTCTGTGGTAGAGAATTCCACAGGTTCACCACTCTCTGGGTGAAGAAGTTTCTCGTCATCTCGGTCCTAAATGGCTTACCCCTTATCCTTAGACTGTGACCCCTGGTTCTGGACTTCCCCAACATTGGGAACATTCTTCCTGCATCGAACCTGTCTAAACCCATCAGAATTTTAAACGTTTCTATGAGGTCCCCTCTCATTCTTCTGAACTCCAGTGAATACAATCCCAGTTGATCCAGTCTTTCTTGATAGGTCAGTCATAGAAACATAGAAACATAGAAAATAGGTGCAGGAGTAGGCCATTTGGCCCTTCTAGCCTGCACCGCCATTCAATGAGTTCATGGCTGAACATGCAACTTCAGTACCCCATTCCTGCTTTCTCACCATACCCCTTGATCCCCTTAGTAGTAAGGACTACATCTAACTCTTTTTTGAATATATTTAGTGAATTGGCCTCAACAACTTTCTGTGGTAGAGAATTCCACAGGTTCACCACTCTCTGGGTGAAGAAGTTCCTCCTCATCTCGGTCCTAAATGGCTTACCCCTTATCCTTAGATTGTGACCCCTGGTTCTGGACTTCCCAACATTGGGAACATTCTTCCTGCAGCTAACCTGTCGAAACCCATCAGAATTTTAAATGTTTCTATGAGGTCCCCTCTCATTCTTCTGAACTCCAGTGAATACAAGCCCAGTTGATCCAGTCTTTCTTGATAGGTCAGTCCCGCCATCCCGAGAATCAGTCGGGTGAACCTTCGCTGCACTCCCTCAACAGCAAGATAGTCCTTCCTCAGGTTAGGAGACCAAAACTGTACACAATACTCCAGGTGTGGCCTCACCAAGGCCCTTACAACTGTAGTAACACCTCCCTGCTCCTGTACTCAAATCCCCTCGCTATGAAGGCCAACATGCCATTTGCTTTCTTAACCGCCTGCTGTACCTGCATGCTAACCTTCAATGACTGATGTACCATGACACCCAGGTCTCGTTGCACCTCCCCTTTTCCTAATCTGTCACCATTCAGATAATAGTCTGTCTCTCTGTTTTTACCACCAAAGTGGATAACCTCACATTTATCTACATTATACTTCATCTGCCATGCATTTGCCCACTCACCTAACCTATCCAAGTCACTCTGCAGCCTCATAGCATCCTCCTCGCAGCTCACACTGCCACCCAACTTAGTGTCATCCACAAATTTGGAGATACTACATTTAATCTCCTCGTCTAAATCATTAATGTACAGTGTAAACAACTGGGGCCCTTGCGGTACCCCACTCGTCACTGCCCGCCATTCTGAAAAGTACTCATTTACTCCTACTCTTTGCTTCCTGTCTGATAACCAGTTCTCAATCCATGTCAGCACACTACCCCCAATCCCATGTGCTTTAACTTTGCACATTAATCTCTTGTGTGGAACCTTGTCGAAAGCCTTCTGAAAGTCCAAATATACCACATCAACTGGTTCTCCCTTGTCCACTCTACTGGAAACATCCTCAAAAAATCCCAGAAGATTTGTCAAGCATGAGGGACAAGGGAGAACTAGTGGATGTGGTGTATTTGGACTTTCAAAAAGTTTTTGACAAGGTCCCACACAAGAGATTGTTATGCAAAATCAAAGCACATGATATTGGGGGTAATGCACTTACGTGGCTAGAGAACTGGTTGGCAGACAAGAAGCAGAGAGTCGGAATAAACGGGTTATTTTCAGAATGGCAGGCGGTTACTAGTGTGGTGCCGCAGGGCTCAGTGCTGGGACCCCAGCTATTTACAATATACATTAATGATTTAGATTAAGAAATTGAGTGTAACGTCTCCAAGTTTGCATATGACACGAAGCTGGGTGGCGGTGTGAGCTGTAACGAGGACTCCAAAAGGCTGCAGGGTGATTGGATAGGTGAGTGGGCAAATGCGTGGCAGATGCAGTGTAATGTGGATCAATATGAGGTTATCTACTTTGGTGGCAAAAACACGAAGGTAGATATTATCTGAATGGCGGCAGATTAAGAAAAGGGCTGGTGCAATGAGACCTGGGTGTCATGATACATAAGTCATTGAAGGTTGGCATGCAGGTACAGCAGACGGTGAAGAAGGCAACTGGTATGTTGGCCTTCATAGCTAGGGGATTTCAGTATCGGAGCAGGAAGGTCTTACTGCGGTTGTAGAGGGCCTTGGTGAGGCCTCACCTGGAATATTGTGTTCAGTTTTGGTCTCCTAATCTGAGGAAGGACGTTCTTGCTATTGAGGGAGTGCAGCAAAGGTTCACCAAACTGATTCCTGGGATGGTGGGACTGAAATATGAGGAGAGACTGCATCGACTAGGCCTGTATTCACTGGAGTTTAAAAGGATGAGAGGAGTTCTCATAGGAACATATAAAATTCTGACGGGACTAGACAGGTTAGATACAGGAAGAATGTTCCCGATGTTGGGGAAGTCCAGAACTAGGGGACACAGTCTAAGGATAAGGGGTAAGCCATTTAGGACTGAGATGAGGAGAAACTTCTTCACTCAGAGATTTGTTAACCTGTGGAATTTCCTACCGCAGAGAGTTTTGATGCCAGTTCATTGGATATATTCAAGAGTGAGTTAGATATGGCCCTTACGGCTAAAGGGATCAAGGGGTATGGAGAGAAAGCAGGAAAGGAGTTCTGAGGGAATGATCAGCCATGATCTTATTGAATGGTGGTGCAGGTTCGAAGGGCCGAATGTCCTACTCCTGCACCTATTTTCTATGTTTCTATGTTTCTATGTGTTGTTGGGTCTAATAAAAGAGGGAACAGCTGAAAATGGGATTGGATGGGTCGACTGGGACTGTAATGATACAAGTCCCTAAATCTTAGAGAGGCAGATGTGTCCATTATTAACATGTTTTCATTTCCACCATTTACGTGACTGGTGGTGATGACAAATCTTACAATTCAATGATTTAAGTTTGACATAAAGTAGTTACTTTGCCTCAGCGACCATGTACCGATTTGCTTGAGAAACACAATTACCACCAACTGCCTTTGTTGCAGAAACAATTTAGCATTTTTTGAATGCAAAAATAATTGGGTTTTTTTTAAGCTCTGACAATGATCTTCACTGTAACTTTTGTATTCCAGCCACTTAAACCGGCCTCTTGGTAACCCAGAACACATGTGGCACCAATTAGATAAATTATCAGAACATTCACATGAATTGGAAATTAATTCCCTCTTTGTTTGTGGTCACGAATGGAAAAATCCATGTGTAAGCAACAGGTGGCTATTATGAAAGAATATAACATTCAAGGACAATCCATGGTGAGGAATATGATACATGCACAGGAAAGTTACCTTAAGATACATTTTCTGAACCGGCACTGTCGAATATAAAGCAGCAATGTTTGCTCATAGAAACATAGAAACATAGAAAATCGGAACAGTAGTAGGCCATTCGGTCTTTCGAGCCTGCACCGCCATTCAATATGATCATGGCTGATCCTCTAGCTTAGCACCATATTCCCGCTTTCTCACCATACCCTTTGATGCCTTTTGTTTCTAGAAATCTATCTATCTCTTTCTTAAATATATTCAGTAACTTGGTCTCCACAGCTTTCTGCAGTCGAGAATTCCAGGGTTCACCAAATTCTGAGTGAAGAAATTTCTCCTCATCTCAGTCCTAAATTTCCTACCCCTTGTTCTAGACTTCCCAGCCAGGGAAAACATCCTCCCCGCATCCAGTCTGTCCAGCCCCATCAGAATGTTATACGTTTCAATGAGGTCACCTCTTATTCTTCTAAAATCTAGTGAATACAGGCCTACCCGACCCAATCTCTCTTCATGTGTCAGTCCTGCCATCCCAGGAATCAATCTGGTGAACCTTCGCTGCACTCCCACTATGGCAAGTATATCCTTTCTTAGGTAAGGAGGCCAAAACTACACAAAATACTCCAGGTGGGATCTCACCAAGGCCCTGTATAACTGTATGCTCACCATATACGTGATGCTGCCCATCTCCTAATTCGCACCACGTCCCGCTCACCTATCACCCCTGTGCTCGCTGACGTACACTGGCTCCTGGTCCGGCAACACCTCGAATTTTAAAATTCCCATTCTTGTTTTTAAATCCCTCCATTGCTTTGGCCCTCCCTACCCCTGTAACCTCCTTCAATCCTACACCCCTCTGAGATCTTTGCTCGCCTCCAATTGTGGCCTCTTGCACATCATCGATTTTGATCGCTCCATCATTTGCGGTTGTGCCGTACCTTGACAGGGTAGATGTTTCCTTTGGCTGGGGAGTCTAGAACCAGGAGGTCATAGTCTCAGAATAATGGGTCGGCCATTTAGGACTGAGAGGAGGAGAAATTTCTCCACTCAGAGGGTGGTGAATCTTTGGAATTCTCTACCCCAGAGGGCTGTGGAGGCTCAGTCACTGAGTATATTCAAGACTGAGATCGATAGATTTTTGAGTATTAAGGGAATCAAGGGATATGGGGACAGTGCAGCAAAGTGGAGTTTAGGGAAAAGATCAGCCATGATCTTATTGAATGGCAGAGCAGGCTCGATGAGCCAAATGGCCTACTCCTGCTCCTATTTCTTATGTTATGTGCCCTCAGCTGCCTGGGCCCTAAGCTCTGGAATTCCCTTCCGAAACCTCTCCACCTCTCCACCTCTCCTTTTCTTAGTTGCTCCTTAAAACCTACTTCTTTAACCAAGCTTTTGGTCATCTGTCCTGATAGCTCCTTCCGTGGCTCGGTGTCAAAGTTTGTTTGATAACGCTCCTGTGAAGCGCCTTGGAATCTTTTACTGTGTTAAAGGCGCCATATAAATGCAAATGGTGCCAAATATTTGCCGTGCTGTGGGGCTGAGAGGGGCACTCCTGCTCCACAGAAGGTGAATTTAAAAGAAAAAACTTTCCCTACCATTGCTTCAGCGACTTCCAGCAGCCCCTTTAAGGGCCGTTGGTTAGGCCGCTGTAGAACTGGGAAAAAAAACAGTCAGAGCTAACACAGCGCAGGCTCCCACTAATTTGCTCGCACTTTGCAGAAGGTTCCTGAAACAACCACAGGGCCCCTCTTCGCGGATTCGAATTGAGCCAATGCTGATGTCAGGCGGCCACTAGGGACGCCTAAAAACAGAGAAAAACCATTATGGCGAAGACCATGCTGCTGATGCAGAGGAGGAACAGGGCCTCTGAGATTGGCGCTTTGTGCCCGTTTTATGCCCGCAAAACGAGAGCATCACATGCCAATTTTTACCGCAGTTTTTCCAAATAACTTCGGTTGAATGTGGACAATAGCCAGGATGTCGGATGACTCCTAACTATGTAAAATATTTTTGACATCCCTATTCTATGCGATGGTTTCATGCAGTGAGTTTCCACCTGCAGTGTCTCTATGATTCACGGTTAGCACATCAAGGTTAACCGCACCTTAAAATGAACATGGTGCTCATATTCTTAGCCTGTGATAGAGCATTGGGGAGTAGATTTTCATTGTCACGGTAATGCAATGGGACGGATCGTATGTTAAATGGGATTTAATGTGAGTTAGGATACTGGCAGCATTATTTACCTGGCAAGCATTGGCAGGCATCGCTACTTTGTTAATTCATAGAAGCCGCCTAAGTTTCATCCCATTGAAATAAAGAGACTTGTGATCATTGGATCAGATTGTTACCCAAGTATTGAAGTAGCAGATCAAACTCCATGATCTCTCTTGCAGATGAAGAAAGTTAAGCGTTAACATTGAGGGTTGTCCCACGTTTTGCTTCATTAGTTAACTGAACAATAGGATGAATATTCATGTCAATCGTTTTCAACACCACTTCTTAGCCTTCCCATCAAGTTGAGACATGGCGGGCGGAAGAGAAAAAACTGTCACCTGACTGCTGACGTATGCCTCCTAGTGGCCGTATTAAGAGTGCACCTGGCCAGCTCCGATTTTCAGTCAATGTCCGTGGTTGTCAGGTAGAACCAACACAATAACTTGGGGCAAAATAAACACAAGAACAAAAGGGTAAACATTCAACTTTAGACGTTCTCGCGACGATATCGGTGCCTTAAAATTACCGTGTGGGATAACAATGACAAAGATTTTACCTATCTTTCTGAACTAACACCTCTCCACTGCTTTATCACAGCTCTTTCAAATAAGCGTGTTAATGCCGCCGCAGAAAATAGCCGAGTGAGCAGATTTCAGAGTTCAGCTCGCCGGGCAGCTGCACCACGCCAATTCTCCGCAAAGACGACGAGCTGATTTTTCCCGTCGTCGCAAGTTTCAGAATTCCTGCGCAGTCGCTGGAGAATGATCACACGCATTTGTGCAAACGGTGTTAAATGATGCATTTGGTGCTGGGCACGTTGGCGCTGGCTCTGAGGGGGTCCTGGCAACTCAGTAACGTTGAGGCAGCTCATCGATGGCAGCGGCACTGAATCTGGAACCTGTCTGTGTCAAGAGGGTTGGGGGAGGTGCGGGGAGGAGGGTTGGTGGGAGGGCAGTCGGGGTCATTAATACTGGACAAGAGCATGGTGTCAGAGGTTTGACTTGCAGCCTGCAGAGGCAAGTAAGAGAAGCGCCTTTAGGGGTGTGGCATCGATGGAGTAGACACGATTGCATCCCTGGGACATTTAATGAGACAAGTGACGATTCCGCATTTTAATGATCGCACAGGCATGCTTCTGGGTTAACAATTGAGCGAATTTACACTTGATTAGATTATGGGCTCTGATCATGGGCAGGCAAAAAGATGTCACTGGTGCCTGTTGTCCTCAGCAGAGCTGAATGTTGTAAAGAAAATAAAATAAAATGTAACAGTCATTTCAGCAATAACAAGTGCCTTATACATAAAGAAAACACTGCAGTGTGTGACTAGAAAAGGAAGCACGAATGCTATAAGCAGTTGATTCACAATGTGGTGCTTGTTTACACTGCGAAACAGCTTTGCATTAGTACATGTTTGCCGTGCCGACAGTGTTCTGTGCCATATATTAATCCTGAGCTGTACAGGGTGAGGATCGTGTCCATCTGTCATTATTCATGTGTCTATCCATTACTACAGAAAGTCTGCACGTACATAAGAACATAAGAAATAGGAGCGGGAGTAGGCCGTATGGCTCCTCGAGCCTGCTCTGCCATTCCATAGCTCAACTCCACCGTCCCGCCCTATTACCATATCCGTTGATTCCCTTGTGCTCAAAAATCTAGCGATCTCAGACTTGAATATACTCAATGTTGGAGCCCACATAAGAACATAAGAATTAGGAGCAGGAGTAGGCCATACGCCCCCTCGAGCCTGCTCCGCCTTTCAATAAGATTGTAAAGTCCTGTCCCTGCAGTACAGACTCACACGAGGCACATGTTGAAGTCAAGGTCACTCAGGACCTGCACCTTTATTACACAGCTCTCGAATGCCACACTTGCCTGAGACCTGTCCATATATACCTGTATGGGACAGGTATCCAGTGTCTCCTGCAAGTGCACTCCTGGTGGTAAGGTAAGCTTGTGCTTACAGGTCATCATTAGTTACAGTCATGTATAGCATGGTAAGATACAGTTATTTACAGTAGTGTGAGATACATGACATCACCCTCCCCCAAGGTCTTATTGCCTTTATAGGTTCAGCCTCTCAGGTGGTCTACACTCTCGCGTGCAGCGTCTTAGTTGTGGTTCAGTTGTTTGCCTTGGTGCCTATTTTACTTTTGGTGTGATTGCTGGTATCTCGCCAAGGCTGTCTGTTGGGATTGCCCTTTCCTCAGGTTGTTCCCTCTTGCTGTCCACCAGGTGTGGTGTGAGTTCCACATTGTCGTCTGCCTCTGGTTCAGCAGTGGTGTTGGTAAATCTACTTTTGACTTGGTCTACAGGTTTGGCCATTGTCCATTTGTACCACCAGTAGCCTGTTTCCTTCCTTGCCTATTACTGTCCCTGCAAGCCATTTGGGAGCCCTGCCATAGTTTAGCACAAACACTTTGTCCCCTATCTCATTCCACCTTCCCCTTGAATTTCGGTCATGGTACTCAGTTAGCTTACGGCGCTTTGCCTCAATGATTTCATGCATGTCTGGGAGGATTAATGAGAGCCTAGTCTTTAAGGTCCATTTCATCAATAGTTGCACGGGGGAATCCCAGTCAATGAATGCGGACGAGATCTGTATGCCAGCAGCAGTCGCGACAGGCGGCCCTGCAGCGTGGGCCCTTGGATTTTGAGCATGCCTTATTTAATGATCTGCAATGCTCACTCCACCTGGCCGTTGGAGGCCGGCTTGAATGGTGCTGTCTGAACGTGAATTATGCCGTGGTCACTTATAAAATCTTGGAATTCTGCACTGGTGAAGCACTGACCATTATCACTGACCAATATGTCAGGAATGCCGTGCGTTGCGAACATGGTTCCAAGGCTCTCCACAGTGGTGGAGGTGATGCTCGCATTTAAAATGGTGCATTTGATCCACATTGAAAATGCATCTACAACTACAAGGAATATTTTGCCCATGAATGGGCCCGCATAGTCTATGTGCACCCGCGACCACGGTTTGGTGGGCCAGGGCCAGGGGTTCAGGAGGGCCTCCCTGGGGGCATAACTGAGTTGGGCACAAATGGTGCACTGTCGGACGCAGAGCTCCAAGTCCGCATCAATACCAGGCCACCAGACGTGGGATATGGCTATGGCCTTCATGAGAATGATCCCCTGGTGCTCGCGATGGAGCTCCCGGACAAATGTCTCTCTGCCTCGCAGAGGCATAGCTACTCAGCTGCCCCACATCAGGCAGTCTGCTTGAAGTGACAGCTCATGCACGTGCCTATGGAAAGATTTGATCTCCTCGGGGCAGGCATCGAGAGCCTCTCTGCCCAGTCACCAGTTAAGACACATCTTTTTACTCGGGATAACGTGGGGTCGCTGGTCGTCCAGGCTCTGATTTGGCGAGCCGTCATGGGCGAACCTGTGGACTCAAAGGCATTGATTGCCAGGACTATCTCACAGTCCTGTTCGTCAGACCCTTCCGTGGTCGACAGGAGTAGCCTGCTAAGCGCGTCGGCACAGTTGTCTGTGTCTGGTCTGTGCCTTATGGTGTAATCATAAGACGCCAGCATGAGTGGCTACCGTTGAATGCGTGCCGAGGCGTTGGCGTTTATTGCCTTGCTCTCGGATAGTAGGGACGTGAGGGGCTTGTGGTCGGTTTCTAACGCGAACTTGGCCCCGAAAAGGTATTGGTGCATCTTTTTGATACCGTACATGCACGCGAGCGCCTCCTTCTACACCATTCCGTACTCACGCTCCGCCCGCGAAATTGACCTGGAGGCATAAGCTATGGGTTGTCATTTACCCGCACTATTGAAATGTTGTAAAATGCACCCGACCCCATACGCTGACGCATCACATGTAAGAACTAGCTTTTTACCTGGATCAAAGAAAGCCAAAACACTGTTGGAACACAGAAGTTTGCGTGCCTTATTGAAGGCGCGTTCCTGGGCATCCCCCCAAAACCAATCGCACCCCTTTCTGAGTAGCACGTGGAGAGGCTCCAGCAGCGTACTTAAGTTCTGCATAAAGTTCCAAAAGTAATTGAGTAGCCCGAGAAAGGCGCGCGGTTCTGAGACACTCCGGGGCCTGGGTGCCAGGCGAATTGCTTCGGTTTTGGACTCTGTTGGGCGGATTCCATCAGCGGCATTCCTTCTGCCCCAAAATTCTACTTCGGGCGCGAGAAACAGGCACTTGGATTTCTTAACTCTTAGGCCTACCCGATCCAACCGCTTTAGTACTTCCTCCAAGTTGCAGAGATGGGAGTCGGTGTCCCTGCCCGTGATAAGTATGTCGTCTTGAAATACAACCATCCCCGGGATGGACTTGAGCAGACCCTCCATGTTGCGCTGGAATATAGCAGCTGCCGACCTGATGCCGAATGGGCATTGAACATGAAAAGGCCTCGATGTGTGTTGATGGTGGTGAGTAGCTTAGACTCGTCGGTCAATTCATGCATCATATACACAGATGTGAGATCTAGTTTTGAGAAAAGTTTTCCTCCAGCCAATGTGGCAAATAAGTCCTCCGCTCTGGGCAGCGGGTATTGGTCCTGTAGGGAGACTGTGTTTATGGTAGATTTGTAGTCCCCACAGATTCGTACGGATCCATCAGGCTTCATGACTGAGACGATGGGACTTGCCCAGTCACTAAATTCCACGGGTGAGATGATGCCTTCCCGCAGAAGCCTCTCCAGTTCATGTTCAATCTTTTCCCTCATCACATAGGGCACAGCTCTAGCCTTGTGATGGACCAATCTCGCATCCTGTGTGATATAGATTTTGACTTTAGCCCCTTTGAAGGTGCCCACAGCTGGCTGAAAGAGATGTTCAAATCGACTTAGAACTGTTGAGCAGGAGGTCCGTTCCTCTGACGACATGGTGTGAACATCATCCCATTTCCAGTTTAGTTTTGCCAGCCAGCTTCTCCCCAGCAGTGCTGGGAGATCTCCGGGGACAATCCACAGGGGCAGTCGGTTCACTGTCCCTTTGTGTGTGACTGAGAGCATGGCGCTGCCAAGGACTCGGACAATTTCTTTGGTATTGGTCCTTAGTTTGGTGTCGACCCTTAAGAGTTTTGGTCTGTCACTTTTGTGCGGCCACAGCTGTTCAAATTGTTGAGCGCCCATGAGGGATTGACTCGCTCCCGTGTCCAGCTCCATGTTGACGGGTATCCTGTTGAGTAGGACCCTCATCATTATTGGAGGCGTCTTGTTGTAAGAGCAGTGGCCATTGATCATGTTGACCCGCTGTACCTAGGTGTCCCGGGTACTGTCCTCACCGTCTTCTGGTCTGCTTTCCGACCCTTCCGATTCGTATACCAGCCGAGCTGCCGTTTTTCTGCACATGCGGGCCAGATGCCCTGTATAGTCGCAGTTTCTGCAAACAGCATGCTGAAATCGACACCCCCTTGATGAGTGCCTTCGGCCACATCTGCAGCAAAGAGCGCTTCCATTGTTTCCAAAGGATGAGCTGCGTCTGGCTGATCTCTCTTGAGCTTCTCTCAGTTTGTCGTTGATTGCTCGCATTGTGGGTTGATGAGGTGTGAACGGCCGTTCATGTGGCCCTTGATGGCTTCTGGCGCCACTGCCTGCTGTTGAGGGCCTGCTCTCCAGCCTTTGTCTGTGTGTGGGGGTAGCGGCTTGTTTCATGCTGTGAACCCCTTGTTCCGATGTTTCATTAGTTGTCGTACCCGCAGTATAGATCAACCTCGTTTCTTCTTCTCCTGCCAAGAATGTCTGCGCAAACAGTTCTGCTGCTTCTAGGGTCAAGTTCTTTGTCTCTATGAGCTTTCGGAATATTCCTGCATGGCCTATTCCTTCAAGAAAAAAGTCTCTCAGTACTTCTCTCCTTAGTTCATCTGAGAACTCACATAAGCTAGCCGACCTCCGAAGTTCCGCCACGAAGTCGGGTATGCTCTGGCCCACACAGCGTCTGTAGTTGTCGAACCTGTGTCTGGCCATGTGTAGGCTGCTCGCTGGCTTCAGGTGGTCTCTTACCAGTGTGCTCAACTCTTTAAACGACTTGCTTGCTGGTTTCTCGGGTGCTAGCAGGTCCTTCATTAAGGCGTATGTTTTCGAGCCACAGCTGGTCAAGAGATGGGCTCTTCCCTTGTCTGCCTTATCGTCACCTAACCAGTCTTTGGTTACAAAGCTTTGCTGGAGCCTTTCTATAAAGTCCTCCCAATTATCTCCAGCATTGTATTTTTCATCTGAGCCGTTCTGTGGATTCTGTGATCCCATAACTCGTCGCCACTGTAAAGTCCTGTCCCTGCAGTACAGACTCACACGAGGCACATGTTGAAGTCAAGGTCACTCAGGACCTGCACCTTTATGACACAGCTCTCGAATGCCACACTTGCCTGAGACCTGTCCTTATATACCTGTCTGGGACAGGTATCCAGTGTCTCCTGGTGTTAAGGTAAGCTTGTGGTTACAGGTCATCTCTAGTTACAGTCATGTATAGCATGGTAAGGTACAGTTATGTACAGTAGTGTGAGATACATGACAAAGATCATGGCTGACCTTCTACCTTAACACCACTTTCCTGCACAATTCCCATATTCCTTGGTTTCCCAGTGGCTTAAAGCAAGACATTTTACTGTAAGCTCATCTCAAATTGTGGTACAAATTGGCCTCAGTGTTACTGAACTCATGAGGGGGGAGGGTTGCGGGGGGAGGGTGCTGTGTAGATCCAACACTGTTCCCACTCCTGATTGCTATTCAGCACGAGTTGAGGGTAGGGCGGGGCTCGGTTGCAATAATCTCCACGGTTGCCTACCCTCATTGTCGAGGCTGATGTTGGGAGACTGGTCACTTGGGCGAGAAGCCAAAAGCCTAACGATGCCTGTATGGCTGCATTCCAACATGAGAAGGCCTCTTGGCTGAATGGGCGGAGGCAAATAAATTTACCAATGTGTATGTTAACCAATGCAGCCCTTTACAACATATCATTCACTGTGCAGTATAGATTGCTCATTGATCTTTTACTAGCTCAATGCACTGCTGTATTGTGTTGCTTTTCCTTCCTGTAATGTTAATTCTGTTGAACAGACAGTTGCCGTGTTTACAGTACAGCATTAACTCGTGCCCATGAGTCACTTGTTTAATATTGAATATCCATTCAACCGAAAGAATTCATTTTGTTTTACACCGGAGACCCATAACAAATGTGTTCTCAACTGAGGAACGCATTTGAGGTCGACTGAAAATTGAAATGGCTTTTCCTTTTGAATATTAAGCTATTTAGTTTTAACATTTTACCTCAATTTCTTTCCTGTGTTCAAACCCTGGGACGGATTTGCACTGTCAACGCGGAGCTTTGTACACTGGGATTGTGCTCCACTCCCAGGCTTCGAGATGGGGTAATTTAGTGACCCCCTAGTTCAATGGGTCAGCTAATGGGTCACTGGGCAGCATACTCGCCTCAGGGTCAGGAGGTTGTGGGTTCAAGTCCTTCTCCAGAAACTTGAGCACCTATTCCAGGATGGAGTGAAGAAAATCACGGAGGCTTGGAACCAGGCCCAGATGTATGATGGGGACAAGCACTCGGCTTCTTAAAACTGTTTGAGCCAGAAATGCGGTCATGCCCGCTTTGAGGCCGTGATGCTATCGGGGCGCTACCTTTAGCGCCGGGTGATGTTTACCGCCTCAAAGTGCAATATTCAGTTGTAGTGCCCCAAGAGGAGAGAGAAGCGCGAAGAGAAGAGTTCCACACTCCTCCTCGAGCGCTAACCCTGGTAAAAATTTCAAGACACTTCCCCCCACTCCCCCCTCCTCCCCCCACCCACTTCTGCAACAAATAACTCGAAGTTTAAAAAGCGAAATTTCAGGGCGCCGGATTATATCGCCCCGGGACCATTGTTGTTCTGACTGCTTTCCCCTGTCAGTGTCAGCGCCAGGCGCTACCGAAGGCAGAAGAGTCAATTTTGCAAACGCGGGGCTACGGGGGCGTTGCACGCTCGGTGACATCACCCAGAGGGCGGGGCTAGCGAGCGCAGCGCAATCTGTCAGTACCGCCGCGAAACCTTCACTGAAGTTTGTGGCAGGCGCTGACAGAGCAGCGCTCGGGCGGGAGGTGCTTAGCGGCCCCTTAGCGCCCCTTCCTGGCGCTAACAGGTGGCGCTAAACAGGCGAATTTCTCCCCCTTGGTGTTTGGGAAACTGGGCGACGATTGTTCCTCAAAACAGTCCACCTACTAGGAACGCATCTGCTACGAGATGAAAGACTTTCACTTCCAGCCTGCGTTCTTTTTGGGAGCTTGGATCGGAATATCGGCTGCAATGGTCTCCGTGCTCCCGTTGAGCAAGGCTCTCACAACTGACCCCTGTCTTCTGGTTGCTAGGGAGTAATATGCCTTTGTCGTCAGATTAATGAAAATAGGTAACCTGATTTGCTGAGCATGGCATTAACATGTGGTAAAAGGCTGCGTTCTTGAAACATGCTGAGCAGAGCAAACATGCTGAGCAGGCCCTTCATGGTACATGCACCACTGCATTCTGAGGGAAGGTCCCACACTTGTCTTATTTGCTAGCTATGGAGTAATAATTCCCCTGGTTGCTACATGCTGCGACCCTGTCAAGGCATCGGTGAATGTTTCCTCAGTTTGGTACTCCCTGAAAAATCATTAACACACAGCAACCAGAGGATTTCCCACCTCGAACCACTCACTCCCCCCACCTCACATATTCTTCCAAAGCGGCTGTTTCTAAAATGTATAGATTCTATCATTGAAATAATTTGTTGAAATGAAATATTTGTCCAACGATAGACATCTGCATCATCCTTTATCAGCATTGACTCTGGAGAAAGTCCATTAATGTTGCGCATTGCCGATTTCCATTGCTCCACCATTGGCGGTGTGCCTTCAGCTGCCTGGGCCCTAAGCTCCAGAATTCCCTCCCTAAACTTCTCTGGCTCCCGAAATCTCTCTCTTCTCCTTTAAGAAGCTCCTTAACACCTACCTCTTTGACCGAACTTTTGGTCATCTGTCCTAACATCTTCTCATGTGGCTCGGTGTCAAATTTTGTTTGATAATGCTCCTATGGAGTGCCTTGGGATGTTTTCGATACGTTACAGATGCTATGTAAGTGCAAGATGTTGTTGTTGTAGTTCACAGACACCAGAAGACAGCTCAAAGCTACGCTGACAAAGTCATCACATGGGGTAAATTTTACCAGTCAAGGTTTCTGGGTCACGCTTTCACGGAATGGAGTCATATGTCGAGAATTTGAGAGCAGATATCAAAGTGCCTAAGTTTGTAGCTGGCAGAATTTTCCATCCGTTAAGTGTAATGAAACTTGCCAAGGCTTCTTAGGCAGCACCTCCCAATCCTGCGTCCTCTACCACCTAGAAGGACCAGGACAGCAGGCGCATGGGAACACCATCATGTCCACGTTCCCCTCCAAGGCTTTGTCTTCATGCTTCCAGTCTCCAGTCTCCATGTTTCCCACATTACAACACTGACTACTTCCTAAAAGTACTTCAATGGCTGCAAATCGCTTTGAGACGCCCGATGGATGTGAAAGGCGCTATATAAATGCAAGTTTTTCCATCTTTCTTTCTTTTCAAGTCACACGCTATCCTGGCTTGGAAATATATCATCCGTTCCTTCATCGTTGTTGGGTCAAAATCCTGGAACTACCACCCCAACAGCACTGTGGGAGTACCTTCACCACACGGACTGTAGTGGTTCAAGCTGGGGGCTCACCACCATCTTCTCAAGGGAAATTAGGGATGGGCAATAAATGCCAGCCTTGCCAACGACACCCGCATCCCGGAATGGATAAAATAAAATCCACACATTGTGGGGCTGTGAATCAGGAGCACTGACCTCCATGCCCGAATTGAAATATGCATTCCTGGCATGTTAAATTCTGCTCTGTGTGTGCTGACATAAAAATGTACCCCATCTTTAGGTAGCTGCAACCCTCAGGCTCTAGGTGGGTTTTAAGGTGTTATAGTTAAAGTAGGAGATGGGTAAAGAAAAGTGAAGAAAGTGTTTTCATTTATATAGCACCTTTCATCACCTCACGATGTATCAAGTGCATTGCAGCCAATGAAGTACTTTTAAATGTAGTCATAGATAAATATTGGCTGTGACACTTTGATGAAGCCCTTGCTCTTCTTAGAATATTGCCATGGGATTTTTTGATGTCCACCTGAGAAAGCGTTTAACGCCTCATCGAAAAGATAGCACCTCTGACAGTGCAGCGCTCCCTCAGTACTGCACTGGAGAGTCAGCCTAGATTGTGTGCTCAATCTCAGGAAAGGGACGATGAACCCATGACCTTACTGAGCCACAGCTGCTGGTAGTCTATTACAAACCAGTCACACATAGGAAAAGCACCTTCATTTACTCGGTTTGGGTAATTTATAATGCTGTCAGAATGCAGAAAATTGCTGCAGTCTTTCATACAAAATGGTTCTTCTAAAAGAGCTCAGTGGGTAACTGATGGCATGTCATCGAACAATTTCGACTAGGAATATCCCGAGTCCTGGGTTTGCTCCATGGGGAGCCACCAGTGGTCTCAGCATTGCTTGGCTGTGGATGAGAATGATCAGTCAAGGTGCAGAGTTCATCAAATTAAATGAGTAGACCTGAGAAAGCAAAAGAATCGGAAAAAAATGGAAGGTCCTACTAAGTAGATAAATTAGTGCGGAAATTTTCTTGCCATAGATAGAGAAAAATGTATCACTGTTAGGGACATAAGAACAGGAGGAGGCCATTCAGTCCCTCGAGCCTGCTCTGCCATTCAATGAGACCATGGCTGATCTGCGACCTAACTCCACATACCCATCTTTGGCCCATATCCCTTAATACCTTTGGTTAACAAAAAGCTATCAATCTCCGATTTAAGATGAACAATTGCTCTAGCATCAATTGCCATTTGCAGAGAGAGTTCCAAACTTCTACCACCCTTTGCGTGCAGACGTGTTCATGTGTTGAGCTTACTAAAATATCTACTGTTAGGAGAAATCACTTAAATAAAATGTATTTCCTTTCTAACACAATGGTGTAACAGATGTTTGCCTTCAGTGTTGAATTTCCATTTCAATGTAACAGCAATTCAAATGGATGGCAAACACCTGTACCTCAATTTGCAATAATATTTTACAACCTGACTCATGGACTTTTACATTACTGTGTTGCTCGCCCTGACAGTGAGGAGGAGTTTATTGTGGTGGATGTTGTGAAAAGAATAGCAGATGCCAAATGCATAAGCACTGGCAGACCTCCGACGGCAATTCTCCTGACAAGCCAGGACGCATTTTAAAGTGTGATCTCTGAAATGAGACAGGAATAAGTGTGACACTCACCGTGATTCTGTGCTATGTGCAAGACTTTTAATATATAGAGAGATAAAGGGACAGATAGGTAGACAGATTTAGCACAACATTAAAAGGAAAAGCCAGCAAGGTACCAGCCTCTGTACCATAATGCTTGCTTCTGTCACAGGATGTTTCAAGCTATTTCAGCTGACCAATTAGTTAATTTCTTGGTTCATAATCGTTATATCTGTCTGACATTTCATAGAATTATAGAATAGTACAGCACAGAAGGAGACCAAATGACCCTTTCAAAGAGCAATCCAGTTAGTTCCTCATTTCCTTGCAATTTTTAAGTATTTATCCAATTCCCTTTTGAAGGCTGCTGTTGCATTGCCTGGACATCGTGGATAGTAAGGGTCAATTTCCATTGGTGGAGGGGGTCTATTACAGGGGGGCATAGTTTTAAGGTGGTTGATGGAAGGTTTAGAGAGGATTTGAGGGGGGCTTCTTTACGCAGAGGGTTGTGGGGATCTGGAACTCGCTGCCTGGAAGAGTGGTGGATGCAGAAACCCTCATCACTTTTAAGAGATGGTTGGATGGGCACTTAAAGTCAACCTGCAGGGTTACGGACCTAGAGCTGGTAATTGGGATTAGACTAGATGACCGTTTGTTGGATGGTGCAGATATAATGGTAAGTACTGCAGGGAATAGAATATGGCCAGTCTGATCTCCTGGACTAGTTTCAATCGCCTGGATGGGTCGGAGAGGAATTTTCCCAGATATTTTCTCCCTAAATTGGCCTGGGTTTTTATCTGGTTTTTGCCTCTCCCAGGAGGTCACATGGCTCTGGTTGGGGTGGAGTGTTGAATTTTTTAGTTAAAGGAGTGTCACAATTGTGTGAGACGGACTGGTTGGGCTGGGTGCTCTTTGCCTTTCCGTCATTGTTCATAGGTTTATATGTAACCTTTAGGGCTGCTGACCAAGGGCCATGCGGCGCGGACACAATGGGCCGAAATGGCCTCCTTCTGCGCTGTAAATTTCTATATTTCTATGTTTCTATCTGTTTCCACCAGCCTATCAGGCCAAGCATTCCAAATCCTGACCGCTCGTTGTGTAAAAGAGTGTTTGCTCATGTTGCCTCTGGTTCTTTTGCCAATCATCTTCAATCTGTGCCCTTTGGTTATCAACCCTTCGTACTTTGGAAACAATTTCACTTAATTTACTCTATCTAAACCCCTCTGTTAAATCCCCTTGCAATTCTCTGCTCTAAGGAGAAGGCTACGAGGTTGGTATGTTAGTCATTCATTCTTTACATCTCTGTCACTGGAAATCTTTGTTCCTTCCTGTCTGTGGATTATTTTTTCTCTGACTTTGTCTTTCTCTTTCTCAGCTTGCGACTGTGTGCGCATCCCTCTGTGATTTTAAGTTTTGTTGATTCGCTCTCTCTTTCTCTATCTTTCTCAGATTAACACATTAAGTGGTCTTTCACCTTATTGCTCTTTATGGTAAGTCAACATGCAGGTGCACTGCAAAAAGAAGGGGGACTTGGATTTATATAGCAACCTATAACATTGCCCCTCAGAAAGGTCTCAAAACATTTCACACACAGTGAACTACTTTAGAATGGTGCTTTGTGGGTTAGTTGTGGCATCCATTTTGTCCACTGCGAGATTCCACAAACAGCAATGAGATGAATAACTCACTACTGATGTTTTGATGATTGTGGATGAGAGCTAAATCTTGGTCAGGATACTGGACTTCTTCAGATCGCACCGTGGAATCTGCAATGTCCATCTAAAGCGCCAGAATGGGTAGATGGGACCTCAATTTAACATCTTATCTGAAGGACAGCATCATGGACAATGCTACGTTCCGTGAGTCTAGATGAAGCATTTCATCCAGAATCCACACTCGCACCACAACCTTTGTGGGCCAGAGATGGTACTGGCTAAGAGACACAGAACTCACACATGCACACTTCTCCATATAGATTGGCTTTATTGGTTGGCAGGTTAGAGTGAGTGTGGAAGCAAGATACAAGAAGCAAGCATCCATGATATGCTACTAGGCAAATGCACAAGCTGATGTGATACTCAGTTGTAACGTCCAGAAAGACCTGAGTTGGTTCCTAATCTGCTCCATCAGCTCCGTTGGACCGGTCACATTGTTCGCATGCCTGACACAAGACTCCCAAAGCAAGCACTCCACTTGGAGCGCCGACACGGCAAGCAAGCCCTCGGTGGGCAGAGGAAATGTTTCAAGGATACTCTCAAAGCCTCCTTGAAAAAGGGCAACATGCCCACCGACACCTAGGAATCCTTGGCCCAAGACTGCTCAAAGTGGAGGAAAAGCATCCGGGAAGGCGCTGAACACCTCGAGTCTCTTTGCCGAGAGCAAGCTGAAGCCAAGTGTCAACAGCGGAAGGAGCGCACGGCAACCCAGGCCCCCCACCCACCCATTCCTTCAACCACCGTCTGCCCCACCTGTGACAGAGACTGTAGATCCCGCATTGGACTCCTCAGTCACCTGAGAACTCATTTTTAGTGTGGAAGCAAGTCATCCTCGACTCCGAGGGACTGCCAAAGAAGAGAATCTGTTCCTAATTAGTTGACTCACCCAAGGCAGCAATTGCAGTGCCACAGTCAGTCGAAGTGGCCCTAGGCTAGGGAGGGAAAAGAAATCGGGCCAAGTTCCCTCTGATATCTGTGCACAGGTTCCGATAGGCACTTCCGACATGCAAACCTCATCGCTGGCATTGCAACGTTACAGCATCTGCCCTCAGATCTTTCTCTCTGAATGTTATTGGCTCAGAACTTGCAGTCAGAGGCTTCCCACGGGCGGATGCCTCCGACCGCAAATAATTTTACGAAAGCACCTGAAGGAATGAGCACTTGTGCTCTGCGGCCTAGATGTGCAGCCCAGCACAGAGGCCCATGTATCCCAGGAGCGTATGGGCATCCTGGGATCACGTGGGCCTGGACCACCAATGAACACGGAGTATCCTCATTGACAATAATGGTCAGTTCCATTTGTACGGAGCTCTCATTACTATGAATGGGGATACCTCCAAAAACACAGAAACACAATAAGTAAATAAAAAAGACACCTCACATATTTAAAATGAATTGAAATTGAATTAAATTAAAAGTTTTAGAAAAAAAATATTTTTTTTGAATTTTTCTTAATGTGTTTTAATAGGGTTAAAAATAAAGTTACCTTAATGAGCAGGGTTTTTAAATATAAAAATTATTGATAACATTTTATTTTTCTATCTTTTACGCTGGTAAAAGCAGGTGTAAGAATTTTAAGGACATTCGCTGGGCAGGAGTTGGGCAAATAGTCCAAATCTCTGCCCATGGAGCACCTTTACTTTCGTATGTGTTGGAGCTGTCAAAAGAAAGTTTGACAGATTACAACTGTCGGGTTTAGGCGCATGCGCTTCGCGAGCATATAGCCGAAACATGCGCGGCCTCTTTGGGTGCATGCACACATCGTACACACCCAGAGAGGCCGCAATCTCCGGCCCATTGTGTTTCTGACCATCAACCCGTGGTCTCATGTTACCAAGAAATAGCTCACTCACACACGTGCGCAAGGAAAGAAAATATTCATAACAAGTAACTGAGTAATGAGCGAGTATCAAAGAGAAAGATTTGTATTCCTATCGCACCTTATCACATCTCGAGGAAATGTCCCAAAGCGTTTCATATACAATGAATTTCTTTGAAGTGGAGGGACTGTTGTAAAAAAAAATGAAGAGCTAGTATCAATAAAAGTGAGCATGAAACTGTCCTGAATTCCCTGGAGTGGAACTTTCAATCTACGGACTCAGAGGTGATAATGTTGTCGACAGCAATATTTTCTTTCCTTGCGCACGTGTTTGAGTGAGCTATTTCTTGGTAACATGAGACCACGGGTTGATGGTCAGAAACACAATGGGCCGGAGATTGCGGCCTCTCTGGGTGTGTACGATGTGTGCATGCACCCAAAGAGGCCGCGCATGTTTCGGCTATATGCTCGCAAAGCGCATGCGCCTAAACCCGACACTTGTAACACCTTCATAGTCACTTTTATAGGTGCCAGCTTTTTAAAAGTATTCAAATTTTCTAACAGCAAAGGTGGGATTTGAACTTCAATCCTCTAGTTGAGGAGACTTTTGGCATACTGGTGGTATAACATAACCACTATTCCACCACACCCTCTCCACTTACAGGTCAGAGACAGAGCTACGACATTGCATGATCTGATTCTCTGACTGGTTCTCCCTGTGATGGGGAGCAGGGGACAGGCGGGAGGCGGGGCTCCCTATTGGGAATGCAAGATCGCAGCATCACCCCTCGTAGACCGAAATCCCGATGTTGGGATTGGAAGCACAACCCGCTGCTGATGTCCTGGATGCAACTGAAGCCTTTGTGCGTCCTGTCATCAGCTGCAGTTTTTGCCTTAGCAGAAGCCGTAGGAAGCAGTGCTCCACTGTGCAACCCGCGATGCTGTGATAAAATTAAATGTTTATTGTTTCAAAACAACATTTGTCCTTACACAGCTCCACAGACAAAAAAACGAAACGTACAGCAGCTGCACACTATTGCAATTTTGCTTGTCAATATTCTTAATTGTGCAATCTGTACAGGGAGACTTCCACAGGAATATTCGGCTGAACGCAATAAGGTTACCAGGATTGAATGCAACGGGGACAGAGAGAAAACGAGCTGGGTTTTCTGCAATCTCAAGATACCTAACTAAATTACTCCGCTCACACTATATAAATTACCAGTGAGCAAAAGTTTACTGTGAGCAGCATTGTAATAGTCCAGGAAGCCATGCAGTCTCTGGGAGAAACGCTGCAACTCAGGAGTTATTATTCTAGGGCATAATGCCTCCTCTCGTGCGGCAGATTATACAATTCAGAGATGAGTGGGAGAAATATGCGCCTCTGACCAAGCTGTTGCAGTATAGCTACAACACTGGCATCTATTCGACAATGTGGAAAACTGCCCAGGTATGTCCTGTCCACACAAAGCAGGACAAATCTAATCCATCCAATTACCGCCCCATCAGTCTACTCTCAATCATCACTAACATGATGGAAGGTGTCGTCGACAATGCTATCAAGCGGCACTTACTCACCAATAACCTGTTCACCGATGCTCTGTTTGGATTCTGCCAGGTCTGCGCATATCCAGACCTCATTACAGCCTTGGTCCAAACATGTACAAAAGATCTGAATTTCAGAGGTGAGGTGAGAGTGACTGCGCTTGACATCAAGGCAGCATTTGACCAAGTGACCCAGTCAAGATCACATATGGTCCAAACATCCAAGGCCCCACCCCACTCCTGGCCAAGAACGGGGAAACACTCATCAGAGACACCGAGGCAGTCAGGGCCCGCTGGAAGGAGCACTTTGAAGATCTCCTCAATCGAGACTCTGCCTTTGACTCGAGTGTTCTCGACTCCATCCTGCAGCATGCTACCCGCCACCAACTCAGTCAAACCCCAACATTGCACGAGGTAGAAAAAGTCATAAGACAGCTTAAGAACAACAAGGCTACGGGAGCGGATAGAATTATGGCAAAGAGGCACTACTGGTGTGAATACATGACCTCATCGCTCTCATCTGGAGAGAGGAAAGCAAGCCGGGACATCTCAGAGATGCAGTGATTGTGACCATCTTGAAAAAAAGGGACAAGTCCGACTGCGGCAACTACAGAGGAATCTCCCTGTTATCAGCCTCTGGGAAAGTCGCCGCTAGAGTCCGCCTCAACCGTCCTCTCCCTGTGGCTGAGGAGCTCCTCCCGGAGTCACAGTGCAGATTTCATCCCCTGCGGGGCACAACGGACATGATTTTTGCAGCGCAAGAGCTGCAGGAAAAATGTAGGGAACAGCACCAGCCCTGATTCTTGGCCTTCTTCGACCTTACAAAGGCCTTTGGCACTGTCAACCGCGAGGGTCTATGGAGCGTCCTCCTCTGTTTCAGATGTCCCTAAAAGTTCATCACCATCCTTCGCCTGCTCCACAATGACATGTAGGCCGTGATCCTTGCGAACGGATCCATTACAGACGCAATCCACATCCAGACCGGGGTCAAACAGGGCTGCGTCATCGCCCCAACCCTCTTCTCAATTTTCTTCGCTGCTGTGCTCCACCTCACAGTCAACAAGCTCCACGCTGGAGTGGAACTAAACTACAGAACCAGTGGGAACCTGTTCAAACTTCACCGTCTCCAGGCCAGGTCCAAGACCAACCCAACGTCTGTCGTCGATCTACAGTACGCGGATGAAGCCTGTGTCTGCGCACATACAGAGGCTGAACTCCAGGACATAGTCGACGTATTTACTCAGGCGTACGAAAGCATAGGTCTTATGCTAAACATCCGTAAGACAAAGGTCCTCCACCAGCCTTTCCTTGCTGCACAGCACTGCCCCCCAGTCATCAAGATCCACAGTGCGGTCCTGGACAACGCGGACCATCTCCCATACCTCGGGAGCCTCTTATCAACAAGAGCAGACATTGATAACGAGATTCAATACCACCTCCAGTGTGCCAGTGCAGCCTTCGGCCACCTGAGGAAAAGAGTGTTTGAAGACCAGGCCCTCAAAACTGCCACTAAGCTCATGGTCTACAGGGCTGTAGTAATACCCGCCCTCTTTATGGCTCAGAAACATGGAACATGTACAGTTGACACCTCAAGTCGCTGGAGAAATACCACCAACGATGTCTCCACAAGATCCTACAAATCCCCTGTGAGGACAGACGCACCAACATTAGTGTCCTCGACCAGGCCAATATTGAAGCATTGTCCACACTTGATCAGCTCCGCTGGGCAGGCCACATGCCAGACACGAGACCTCCAAAGCAAGCGCTCTACTCGGAATTCCTTCACGGCAAACGAGCCAAAGGTGGACAGAGGAAACATTAAAGGGACACCCTGAAAGCCTCCCTGATAAAGTGCAACATCCCCACTGACACCTGGAAGTCCCTGGCCAAAGACCGCCCTAAGTGGAGGAAGTGCATCCGGGCGGGCGCCGAGCATCTCGAGTCTCATCGCCGAGAGCATGCAGAAATCAAGCGCAGGCTGCGGAAAGAGCGTGCAGCAACCCTGTCCCACCGACCCCTTCCCTCAACGACTATCTGTCCCAACTGTGACAGGGACATGGCTCTTGTATTGGATTGTTCAGCCACCTAAGAACTCATTTTTAAGGTCTTCCTCAATTCCGAGGGATTGCTTATGATAATGATGATGCTGATGATGATGATGATTTGACCGAGTGTGGCATCAAGGAGCCCTAGTAAAACTGAAGTCAATGGGAATCAGGGGGAAAACACTCCACTGGCTGGAATCATACCTAGCTCAATGGAAGATGGTTGTGGTGGTTGGAGGTGAATCATCACAGCCTCAGGACATCGTTGCAGGAGTTCCTCAGGGCAGTGTCCGAGGCCCAACCATCTTCAGCTGCTTCATCAATGACCTTCCCTCCATCATAAGGTTCACTGATAAGTGCAGAGTGTTAAGTGCCATTCACAACTCCTCAGATAATGGAGCAGTCCATGCCCGCCTGCAGCAAGACGTGGACAACATTCAGGCTTGAGCTGATAAATGGCAAGGAACATTCACACCACACAAGTGCCAGGCAATGACTATCTCCAACAATCAAGAGTCTAAACACCACCCCTTGACATTTAATGGCATTATCATCACCGAATCCCCCATCATCAACTTCCTGGGGGTCACCATTGACCAGAAAACTAACTGGACCAGGCATATAAATAACGTGACCACAAGAGCAGATCAGACACTACTAGATATTCTGTGGCGAGTGTCTCACCTCCTGACTCCCCAAAGCCTTTCCACCATCGACAAGGCGCAAGTCAGGAGTGTGATAGAATACTCTCCACTTGCCTGGATGAGCAGCTCCAACAACACTCAAGAAGCTCGACACCATCCAGGACAAAGCAGCCCACTTGATTGGCACCCAATCCACACCTTCAATATTCACTCCCTCCACCACCGGCGTAAGTGGCTGCAGTGTGTACCATCTACAAGATACACTGCAGCAACTCGCCAAGGCTTTTTTGGCAGCACCTGCCAAACCCACAACCTCCATGATCGAGAAGGACAAGGGCAGCAGGCCATCATCTCCACGTTTCCTTCCAAGTCACACACCATCCTGATTGGAAATATATTGCCATTCTGTCCTCATCGCTGGGTCAAAATCCTGGAACAGCTTCCTTAACAGCACTGTGGGAGCACCTTCACCACACGGACTGCAGCGGTTCAAGGCGGCGGCTCACCAGCACCTGCTCAAGGGCAATCCGGGATGGGTCATCAATGCTGGCCTTGCCAGTGACGTCCACATCCCAGGAACGAATTTAAAAAAAAGACCTTCTATTTTTCTTTCAAGTAAGATGTGCAGGAGCACCTTGTGCCGTTACAATGACCAACCGCTAGCAAGGGAAAAGGTGGAAGAGCAAAGGGTAAAGTTGAAAGGGTATTGGGGTAAGAGGTTTTAATTGCAGGAAGAGAGAAGGTAACTGGGAAGGAGGCCAGCTGAATGGCAACATTAGCAGTACGAAGCATGTGCGGATAGTGGAAGAGCAAATGGATGCACTTTGCAGCTTAAATGCTTTCATTCTGAAAGTGACTCCATGTCATACAATACTTATTAAAAATGCAGGCGTAAGTGTTTATTTAGACCCAGAGGATTTTATCTGTTTGGCAGGCAGGAAATGCTCAGTCTAATGGACTGGCCGCTTTTCGCACTCGTATAGGATGACATATAGCAGTCTGCGTGTGGGGCAGGAGGGGGTTGGGAAGATGGAGACGCCACAATCCTAATATGCTTGCTGCGTTTCAGGGTCTTGCTCATCAGAGGTTGTTTCGTCCGTTAATTTGCGGTTGTTAAATTGAATTTGTGACAGCAACTCTCAATCACAGTTTCATTCCCGTCCCCAGCAGTTTGCTTCCATCTGATGCCGAGGAGCCTGGCTAGGCTGCAGCATGGACTAGAGATGGGGCTACAACATAAATGTACGCTTGGTGAAGGAAAACTGTGGAAACAGCAGGGTGAGTGGGACTAATTGGATCGCTTCTTCAAAGAGATGGCACTGGCATGATGGGCCGAATGGCCTCCTTCTGTGCTATCATGTTCTGCTTCTGTGGCTTACACTATGCTGTGGTCCAGGTGAGGCTTCATACTGGGGTCCTCATCTCGCCATATTAACCTGAGTTAATAGCTGCAGGTTATTCCACCATGGGGAGCATCACAACGGATCCAACAGCAATGCACTTTCCATCAGGAATCTTAATCACCCTACCATTGCCGGCCGTGCCGTCAGCTGCCTAGGCCCTGAGCTCTGGAATTCCCTCCTTAATCCTCTCCAGCTCTCCACCTCTCTCTCCTCTTTCAATACACTCCTTAAAACCTATCTCTTTGTCCAAGCTTTTGGTCACCTGCCCCAGTATCTCCATACGTGGTTCAGTGTCAAATTGTTTGTCTGCTGACGCTCCTGCGAAGCGCCTTGGGATGTTTTACGACTTTAAAAGCGATACACAAATGCAAGTTGTTCGAATTATTGGATAGTGATCAGGAATGGGGAACAGTAGCTAATTGTCTCCAACCAGGTCTCGAGGCAATGCGACCATGTGAGGCCTACTTGCTGGCTTTACTGAGGTGATCGAGCAGGGTAAAGGCCGGCGATCGGTCCGGGGGTCTTCCTGTTCTGTGTCGCTCAGCCCCTCACTCGGCAACTTGACTTGAGTGCGCCATCGTGGAAGTTTAATCACTATTGTAATCACTTTAGCCACGGTGTTGCCAATTGTAACAGAAATAATTCCCGCAAATACAATTACCATATGAGCAAGGTAACATTGCTTATCGGGTTATTGACAAAGGTCGGCAGCAGTTCAGGGAGAAGCAGCGAGCAGCGGCCTATAAAGGCCCAGCGGCGGTCCCAGGTCGACAGCAGTTCGCGGAGGAGCAGCAAGCTGCAGCTGGTGCAGGGTCAAAAGTAAGAAAGAAGTAAAAAGTAATCGAAGTGTGACATCACAGCCAAGAGGGTAATGATTGGCTGGTTGATTGGTGAGTAGCTTTTCTTTCATTTATCTTTTTTTTTATCAGTAAGAAACCTTTGGCGTTGTAACCAATTAATTTAATCTAAGGGTTAAGTCATGGCAGGGGAGCCCAGACCCGTGTCATGCTCCTCCTATGCTATGTGGGAAATCAGGGACACTACCAGTGTATCCAGCTGCAGCTCCTGACAGACCGCATTGCGGCATTGGAGCTGCGCATGGACTCAGTCTGGAGCATCCGTGATGCTGAGGATGTTGTGAATAACACGTTTATTGAGTTGGTCACACCGCAGGTAAAGTTTACACAGACAGATAGGGAATGGGTGACCATCAGGCACTGCAGTGGAAGGAAGGCAGTGCAGGGGTCCTCTGCGGTAATCTCCCTCCAAAACAGATACACCACCTTGGGTACTGTTGGGGGAGATGACTCATCAGGGGAAAGCAGCAGCAGCCAAGTCCATGGCATCAGGGGTGGCTCTGCTGCACAGGAGGGCAGAAAAAGAGTAGGAGAGCGAAAGTGATAAGGGATTCGATTGTAACGGGAATAGATAGGTGTTTTTGCGGCCGCAAACGATACGCTAGGATGGTATATTGCCTCCCTGGTGCAAAGGTCAAGGATGTCTCGGAGCGGCTGCAGCACATTCTGGAGGGGGAGGGTGAACAGCTAGCTGTCATGGTGCATATAGGTACCAACGATATAGGTAGAAAATGGGATGAGGGCCTACAAGCTGAATTTAGGGAGCTAGAAGTTAAATTAAAAAGTAGGACCTCAAAGGTAGTAATCTCAGGATTGCTACCAGTGCCACGTGCTAGTCAGAGTAGGAATTGCAGGATAGCTCAGATGAATATGTGGCTTGTGGAATGGTGCAAGGAGGAGGGATTCAAATGCCTGGGACATTGGAACCGGTTCTTGGGGAGGTGGGACAAGTACAAACCGGACAGTCTGCACCTGGGCAGGACCGGAACCGATGTCCTCGGGGGAGTGTTTGCTAGTGCTGTTGGGGAGGAGTTAAACTAAAATGGCAGGGGGATGGGAATCTATGCAGGGAGACAAAGGGAAGTAAAAAGGGGGCAGAAGCAAAAGGTAGGAAGGAGAAAAGCAAGAGTGGAAGGCAGAGAAATCAAAGGCAAAAGTCAAAAAGGACCAGATTACAACATAGTTCAAAAAGGACAAAGTGTTAAAAAAGGAAGCCTGAATGCTCTGAGTCTCAATGCGAGGAGCATTCATAATAAGGTGGATGAATTGACTGCGCTGATAGCTGTTAATGGATATGATGTAATTGGGATTACGGAGCAATGGCTCCAGAGTAACCAAGGCTGGGAACGCAACATCCAGGGGTATTCAATATTCAAGAAGGACAGACAGGAAGGAAAAGGAGATGGGATAGCATTACTGGTTAAAGAGGAGATTAACGCAATTGCAAGGAAGGACATTAGCGTGGATGATATGGAAAATATATGCGTAGAGCTGCGATACCCCAAAGGGCAGAAAACATTAGTGGGAATTGTGAACAGACAACCAAACAGTAGTAGGGAGCTTGGGGAGGGCATCAAACAGGAAATTAGGGACACGTGCAATAAGGGTACAGCAGTTATCATGGGTGACTTTAATCTACATATTGATTGGTCTAATCAAACTGGTAGCAATACTGTGGAGGAAGATTTCCTGGATGGTTTTCTGGACCAATATGTCGAGGAACCAACTAGAGAACAGGCCGTCCTAGACTGGGTCTTCTGTAACGAGAGAGGATTAATTAGCAATCTGGTCGTGCGGGGCCCTTGGGGAAGAGTGACCATAATATGGTAGAATTCTTCATTAAGATGGAGAGTGACACAATTAATTCAGAGACTAGGGTCCTGAACTTAAAGAAAGGACATTTTGATGGTATGAGACATGAATTGGCTACGATAGACGAGAGAATGATACTTAAAGGGTTGACAGTGGATAGGCAATAGCAGACATTTAAAGATCACATGGATGAACTACAACAATTGTACATCCCTGTGTGGTGTAAGAATAAAAAAGGGAAGGTGGCTCAACCATGGCTAACAAGGGAAATTAGGTTAAGTATTAAATCCAAGGAAGAGGCATATAAATTGGCAAGAAAAAGCAACAAACCTGAGGACTGGGAGAAATTTAGAATTCAGCAGAGGAGGACAAAGGGTTAAATTAAGAGGGGGAAAATAGAGTATGAGAGTAAGCTTGCAGGGAACATAAAAAGTGACTGCAAAGCTTCTATAGATATGTGAAGAGAAAGATTAGTGAAGACTAATGTAGGTCACTTGCAGTCAGAATAAGGTGAATTCATAATGGGGAACAAGGAAATGGCAGACAAATTGAACAAACACTGGTTCTGCCTTCACTAAGGAGGACACGAATAATCTCCCGAAAATACTAGGGGACCGAGGGTCTAGTGAGAAGGGGGAACTGACGGTAATCCTTATCAGTCAGGAAATGGTGTTAGGGAAATTGAAGAGATTGAAGGCCGATAAATCCCCAGGGCCTGATAGTCTGCATCCAAGAGTACTTAAGTAAGTGGCACTAGAAATAGTGCATGCATTGGTAGTCATTTTCCAATATTCAATGGATTCTGGATCAGTTCCTATGGATTGGAGGGTAGCTAATGTAATCCCACTTTTTAAAAAAGGAGGGAGAGAGAAAACAGGGAATTATAGACCGGTTAGCCTGACATCGGTGGTGGGGAAAATGCAGGAATCAATTATTAAAGATTAATAACAGCGCATCTGGAAAGCAGTGACAGGATCTGTCCAAGTCAGCATGGATTTATGAAAGGGAAATCATGCTTGACAAATCTTCCATAGTTTTTTGAGGATGTAACTAGTAGAGTGGATACGGGAGAATCCATGGATGTGATGTATTTGGACTTTCAAAATGCTTTTGACAAGGTCCCACAAAAGAGATTGTTGTGCAAAATTAAGGCACATGGTATTGGGGGTAATGTATTGACGTGGATAGAGAACTGGTTGACAGACAGGAAACAAAGAGTGGGAATAAACGGGTCCTTTTCAGAATGGCAGGCAGTGACTAGTCGGGTGCCGCAGGGTTCAGTGCTGGGACCCCAGCTATTTACAATATACATGAATGATTTAGACGAAGGAATTGAAGGTAATATCTCCAAGTTTGCAGATGACACTAAGCTGGGTGGCAGTTTGAGCTGCGAGGAGGATTCTAAGAGGCTGCAGGAGGACTTTGACAGGTTAGGTGAATCGGCAAATACTTGGCAGATGCTGAATAATGTGGATAAATGTGAGGTTATCCACTTTGGTGACAAAAACAGGAGGGCAGATTATTATCTGAATGGTGACAGATTATTAAAAGGGGAGGTGCAATGAGACCTGGGTGTCATGGTACATCAGTCATTGAAGGTAGGCATGCAGGTACAGCAGGCAGTAAAGAAAGCAAATTACCTGCTGGCCTTCATAGCGAGGGGATTTGAGTCTAGGAACAGGGAGATCTTACTGCAGTTGTACAAGGCCTTGGTGAGACCACACCTTGAGTATTATGTGCAGTTTTGATCTCCTAATCTGAGGAAGGACGTGCTTGCTATTGAGGGAGTGCAGCGAAGGTTCACCAGACTGATTCCTGGGATGGCAGGACTGACATATGAGGAAAGACTGGATCGGCCAGGCTTAAACACACTGGAATTTAGAAGAATGAGAGGGGATCTCATGGAAACTTACAACATTCTGACGGGATTGGACAGGTTCGATGCAGGTAGAATGTTCCCGATTTTGAGGAAGTCCAGAACTAGGGTTGCAGTCTTAAGATAAGGGGTAAGCCTTATAGGACCGAGATGAGGAGAAATTGTTTCACCCAGAGAGTTGTGAACCTGTGGAATTCTCTGCCACAGAAAGTTGTTGAGTCCAGTTCGTCAGACATATTCAAAAGGGAGTTAGATGTGGCCCTTATGGCTCAAGGGATCGGGGGTATGGAGAAAAGGCAGGGGTGGGGTACTGAGGTTGCATGATCAGCCATGATCATATTGAATGGCGGTGCAGGCTCGAAGGGCCGAAAGGCGTGCACCTATTTTCTATGTTTCTATGTTTCTATGATGTAGCAGTCTGCAGTTTTCAAGGGACGGTCTGTTCTTCAACCTGCCAAGAGTTAAGGCTCTCTGATTACAGCTCTCTGAATATCGCTACTGCAATTCATCAAGGCTGAGTTAGGTAGACTTCTGATCTCTTGGGGAATCAAGAGATGTGGAGATCGGGTGGGAAAGTGGAGTTGACGTCGAAGATCAGCCATGATCTGATTGAACGGCGGAGCAGGTTCGAGTGGCCCTGTAGCCTACCCCTGCTTCTAATCCTTATGTTCTTACATTCTTATGCAACTGAGAGGGCTGTTTAATTGTGGGAGATATGACAAGCAAGCCGTATTAAAACGGTGAGCAAGGGCATAATTTTTATCGTCACCACCTGAGC
This sequence comes from Pristiophorus japonicus, assembly GCF_044704955.1. Classification (NCBI taxonomy): domain Eukaryota; kingdom Metazoa; phylum Chordata; class Chondrichthyes; family Pristiophoridae; genus Pristiophorus; species Pristiophorus japonicus. The sequence continues at coordinate 19,902,414 of NC_091980.1, forward strand.
AGCAATCTGACGGACCAGATCACCTACCCTGATTATATCCGACTCTGGGATTTTCCTCAACGGCCATCCTTATTTCTGATCTTCTTCCAATCGGGTCTGAATGGACAAAATTTGATCCTATCCGATGCCAATGATATGCCGACATTCAGTCAACTTGAGCCACTGACTACAATTACTCATCGATTGTCTCCAAATCTAATGCACAAATCAATATCTCGAACAGGTTCATGTTCCTGCAATGTCGCACCTTAAAAATGATTTATCTAAGCTAAAATGGACATTTTGGCTATTACACGACCACTTCCACTAACCCATGTTTTCCAAACCCTATTGATTACATGTTCCTGATTACGGAGGGTTATTATGTTAGAGTAATTCTATGCAAATAGTTTGGAAGATTAAAGGCACTTTATATTCTGTGCAGTATGGTTGTAATTCATTGTATTTTTTGTTCCCCTGGTGTTACTCGGAGTTGCGAAGGGAGGGGCACGAGGCTGATCCATCTAACAAAAAAAGACATGCATTTATATAGCGCCTTTCATGACCTCAGGATGCCCCACAGCTCCTTACAAGCAATTAGGCACGTTTGAAGTGGAGTCACTCTTGTAATGTAGGAAACACGGCAGCCAATTTGCACACAGCAATATAGGTACGGTAGTTCAGTGGTCATGTTACTGGGCTAGTAAATCAGAGGCCTGCAATAATAATCCGGAGATGTGAGTTCAAATCTCACCATGGTAGTTTGTGAATTTGAATTCAGTTTGAAAACAACAATTAAATAAATTTGGAAAAACAAGCTAGTATTCATTAATGGTGAAACTATCGGATTGTCATAAAAAACAAACTGGTCACAAATGACCTTTGGCCTGTATGTGACTCTTAACTCCCCTCTGAAATGCATTAGCAGGTCACTCATTTGTATCATAACCGCTAAAAAGATGTATAATAGGAATGAAACATCTTGATGGACCACTCGGTTTGGACCTAGTGATTGGTTATGAAAAAGACACACCCAGCCAACTTGCAAAGTCCTCCTCACTAACATCTGCTGACTTATGTCAAGGTGTTCCAAGGTGTGACTTAGTCAGACTTGCAGAGGTGTACCTATTCCGGACTCCTCCATCACCATCCCCGAAATCCTGAGCCATCGGCAAAACAGACTTACCTGAGGTGGTGGCAAGTCTGGAGGGAATGACCCTGAAGCCTCATGGTATTAGGTCAAGTAAGGACATGGAAACTTCCTGCCGATTTCCACCGACCGCCCTCCCTCAGCTGATGAATCAGTCCTCCTCCATGTTGAACACCACTTGGAAGAAGTAATGAGGGTATCAAGAGCACAGAATGTACTCTGGGTGGGGGACTTCACTGTCCATCACCAAGAGTGGCTCGGTAGCACCACAACTGACTGGAGGACTCAGCTGCTGGACTGGATTTGCCGTAGGTGGTGAGAGAACCAGCACGAGGGAAAAGCTTACTTGACCTCATCCTCATCAATCTACCTGTCGCAGATGCATCTGTCCATGACAGCATTGGTAGCAGTGATCCCCACACAGTCCAGTTAGTGTGGAGAAGACAGGACTGAAATTGTCCACCTCTATAAGCCCCATTACCGCGGGATTGGAGCGGAGAGGCCTTACCGACTGGGGACAGATGGATGGGCTGACCTATCTGAAATTGTCCCCAGGCCGGAAGCAACGGGAAGGGTTTTCCGCGCCGCCCATGTTCCCACCGAGTCGGGCATGCGGTGACCCCACACCGACCGGCGCGACGCCCTTTCCGACCCCCGTGGCAAATTGCCCCGCGAGAGCGGTGCCGCCAGTCAGTGCCACTGACAGCTTTTCCCGGCGGGAAGCTGTGCGCTGCCGGGTGCCTCCATTTTATTTTAATTGTCGGCCAACTGCCAGGTCGGCCCAACAATGGCGGCCACAGGTTCGGCCGGGCCGCCAACAGGCATACCGGCACATGCTCTTGGGGGCCAGGCCGCTGTCCTGGCCAAAACTCTCTCTGGGCTACAGTGGACCGAACTAAGATATCTGCAGAGATCGTAGTGGTCCTCCCCTTTAACTGAAGGGGAGAGACGTGGTGACTGTCAACACGTCCGCTTCCCGCTGACGTCATAGCGACGGGCTCAAGTCATCAGCGCGGCACTGACGACTCACTGGGGCAGCTGATGTGACAGAACAGCACTTCTGCCCCACAGCTGCCCAGAACATTGCCCCGACCCCCCAAAAAATTACATCAGTTGAAAATCGATCGAGTCACCGCCCCATGGATTGGGGCGATGAAAAAAAAAAGGTTAGTGCGCACTGTTTCGGGCGGAGGGCAAGTTCGGCCCTGAATTCCCTTCTCCACACTGAGAACACCCTCCATCGTGTTGTGTGGCACAACCACCATGCTAAATGGGATAGATTCAGAACACATCTAGCAGCTCAAAACTGGGCCTCCATGATAGAGGCGAGCGCACGGGATAGCAAAGGCGACGCGTCCTGACAACATCCTGGCTGTAGTACTGAAGCCGAGCTGTTCCAGTATAAGACACAAGTCAGGAGTCTGATGGCAGGATGAGTCTTTCTCTTGGGCAGTCCCTCGGAGTCGAGGATGACTTGCTTCCACACTGAAAATGAGTTCTCAGGTGACTCATGAGTCCAATGCAGGACCTACAGTCTCTGTCACAGGTGGGGCAGACAGCAGTTGGAGAAACATGTGGGTGGGGTGCTTGGGTTGCCGTGCGCTCCGTCCGCTGTTTGTGCTTGGCTTCTGCATACTCCCGGCGAAGAGACTCGAGGTGCTTGGCACTTTCCCGGATACTTTTCCTCCATTTTGAGCTGCCTTAGGCCAGGGATTCCCAGTTGTCGATGGGAATGTTGCACTTTTTCAAGGTGGCTTTGAGGGTGTCCTTGAAGCATTTCCTCTGCCCACCTGGAGCTCGATTGCGTAGCGGAGCTCGGAGTAGAGTGCTTGTTTTGGGAGTCTCGTATCGGGCATGCGGACGATGTGGCAGCTTTGGTGGTACTTCTCCAATGCTTTGAGGTGCCTGCTGTTCATGGTCCATGTCTCTGAAGTATATAGGAGGGCAGGTATCACTACTGCTCTGTATACCATGAGCTTGGTGCCGAGTTTGAGGTCCTGGTCTTTAAACACTCTCTTCCTCAGGTGATCAAAGGATACACTGGCACACTGAAGGCGGTGTTGGACCTCGCCGTCGATGTCTGCCCTTGTTGACAGTAGGCTCCTGAGATATGGAAAATGGTCCACGTTTTCCAAGGCCTCGTCATGGATTTTGATAATCGTAGCAGTATTGCATGGCTGGGGCAGGTTGATAGAGGACCATTGGCTTATGGATGTTTAGTGTAAGGCACATACGCTCATACGCCTCGGTTAAGGTGTTGATGATGGTTTGGAGTTCGACTTCCGAGTGTGCGCAATGACAGAGGATGGGACGACCTTGGATCTGGACTGGAAGCGACGGAGGTTGAACAGTTTCCCATTTGTTCTGTAGATTAGTTCCACTCCAGCGGGGAAGTGAGGGTAAGATGGAGCATTGCAGTAAGGAAGATCGAGAAGAGCGTTGGTGCGATGAAATAGCCTTGCTTGACCCGGCCCATACGTGAATTGGATCTGTGTGGATCCATTGGTCAGGATCATGGCTTGCATGTCATCGTGAAGCAGGTTGAGGATGGTGACAAACTTTTGAGGGCATCCGAATTTGAGGAGGACTTTCCATAACCCCTCATGGTTGAGAGTTTTGAAGGCCTTTATGAAGTCAAAGAAGGCCATGTACAGAGGTTGCTGTTGTTCCCTGTATTTCTCTTAAATTTGACACGCAGTGAAGATAATGTCCATTCTGCCCCTTAGTGGGCAGAATCCGCATTGCGACTCTGGGAGGAGCTCTTCAGCCACAAGAAGAAAGCGATTGAGGAGGATTCTTGCGATTACTTTCCCTGTGGCAGACTGCAGGAAAATTCTCTGTAATTACCGCAATCAGAGTTATCACCTTTCATGAAGATGGTCACGATTACGGCATCTATGAGATCTCCTGGCATGCTATCCTCCTTCCAAATAAGAGAAATTAGTTCATGTATTCATGCCAATAGTACTTCTCCGCCATGCTTTAGTGCCCGGCAGGGATTCCATCTGCTCTTGAGGCCTTGTTGTTCTTCAGTTGTCGGAAGGCCTTTTCAACCTCATGCCGGGCTGGGGTTGTGCCGAGGTGGTGGCGGGTAGCATGCTGCGAGATGGAGTTTAGGACACTCACGCCAAAGACAGAGTTTCATTTAAAGAGGTTTTGAAGTGCTCCTTCCAGCGGGCACTGACCGTCTCTCTATCCTTGATAAATACCTCTCCTTTCTTGGCCCTCAGTGGAGTAAGGCCTTGGGTGCTTGGGCCGTAGGTGGTCTTGACTGCGCTAAAGTATCCACAGACGTCTTGGTTGTCGGCTAGTTGATTGATCTCCTGTACTTTCTTCATCCACCATCTGTTCTTTAGTTCGCGAGTTTTTTGTTGGACCTCAGCTTTCAGATGTCTATAGAGCTGCTTTCCTGCTCTCGAGTTGTGTTGCTGCTTCCCGTTCAAGAATGCCTTACGCTTGCGGCTTATTAGCTCATGGATCTCCTGGTCATTCTTGTCGAACCAGTCTTGGTGTTTCTTGGTCGAATGACCGAGCGTCTCTTCACAGGTGCTAATTATGGAGGCCTTGAGTGCAAACCAGGCACTGTGGACACTCTGCCTCTCTGGGTATGTCCACAAGTCAGGATCGTGATGGGGGGGATGAGTGCAGCTCAAACAACACTCAAGAAGCTCGACACCATCCAGGACAAAGCAGCCCGCTTGATTGGCATCCTTTGCACCATCTTCAACATTCACTCCCTCCATCACCAGCACACCGTGGCTATAGTATGTTCCATATACAAGATCCATTGCAGCACCTTATTAAGGTTTCGCCAAAAGCAGCCCCCAAATCCGCGACTTTTACCACCTAGAAGGACAAGGGCAGCAGGCGCATGGGAACACCACCACCTCCAAGTTTCCCACAAAGACACGCACCATCCTGACTTGGACTTAAATCACTGTTCTTTCATCGTCGCTGAGTCAAAATCCAGGAGCTCCCTCCCTAACAACACTGTGGGAGTACCTTCACCACACGGACTGCAGTGGTTCATGAAGCCACCATCTTCTCAAGGGCAACTTGGGATGGGCAATAAATGCTGCCCTTGCTGGCGACGCCCACATCCTGTGAATTAATAAATAAAAGCAAGCTTGGACAAACAGCAATGAGATAAATGAGCAGAGCATCTGTTTTAGGTATTGGTTGAGAGATAAATGTTGGCCAGGACACCAGGCTCTTCTTTAAAGAGCGCCAAATGATCTTTTACACCCACTTGCGGGGGTAGTCAAGACCTCAATTTCATCATCTGTAATAAAGTGATAATTATTGTCCAGGACATTGGGGAGAACTTCCCTGTTCTTCTTCGAATAATGCCTCGGGGTCTTTTATGCCCGCCTGAGAGAGCTGACGGCGGCTCGGTTAACGTCTCATCTGAAAGACGGCACCTCCGACAGTGCAGCGCTCCCTCAGTACTGCACTGGAATCAGCCTCGAATTAGTGCTGAAGTCTCTGGACTGCAAGGAGAGAGTGAGTGGTTGAGGCTAGGACACCGTATCCATCCATGAAACAAGTCAGACGCTGTAATGAGAAGACAGAAAGGTGTCCTCGAAGGGTTGAAATCACATGGAAAGAAGGGTCTTCATCCAAACCTATCTTCTAATTGTGAAACCAGCTCATCCCAGGGGGGAAGAAAATATCAAAAAATATTTTGTAACAGGGATGGATTTCATCAATAAATATGTGTTCTGCATGGCATGTGAGTGGGGCAAAGAAGAGGATTAACTCGGTTACTGAAAAAAGGAACTGTGAGTAATTTCCATAGAAATTGCTACCTCCTGAATCACTGCACAATGTGAACACTTACATTCATGTGCATTGCAAGACAGTGGGTACATTTATTGTGAATTTCAGCACATCCAATTTTTACATAATTTTGGCTGTGAGCTTCATAATTATACAAAATTCAACTAAGTGTAAAATGAAAATTTGCACTCAAATTCTGAACTCAGAACTGATCGGTTAATGAATTCTGTTTTAAGTGCAAATTGCACCTTTGGACTTTGCTAAAGACAAACTCTTGGTGTGCATTGATATAGTTCACAAAACTAGGTCAGTTCATTAACCGTTAATGACTATCTTCCTCGAGAGTGATAAATGCAGTCAGACTGTTCAACTGGGTAACCAAAGATCACACCAGTTAATAACTTATTTATGCTTTATCCTCTGTTATTCTTTTGGCCTATTGTTTCCTAATTATTCTTTGCTCCTTTTTAAGCATTCTTAAGAAACTCTAATAGGTGTTTTTTTTCCCCAGGGGAAATAATAACTGTGGTTATTCATGCCCATAAATCCTGTTAACTAAACAATATTAAGAGACACAGCTTTGGAATTAAGTTCTGATCCTTGGTAAATAGTAACAGGAGGAGGCCACTCAGCCCCTTTAGCTTGCTCCTTCATTCATTTAGATCAAGGCTGAGCTGCACCTCAATCACATTTATTCACCATAGTTCCATATTCCTCAATACACTTACCTAACAAAAATCTATCTATCTCAGCCTTTTGGGACAGAGAATTCTTGATATCTGCTACGCTTTATGTGAAAAAATACTTCCCGATTTCCCTCCTAACTGGGCTAGCTCTATTTTCAAGACTGTGCCTCCTTATTCTTGATTAGTCAATAAATGGGAGGATACTGAGAGGTGTGGAGGAACAGAGGAACCTTGGAGTGCATGTCCACACATCATTAAAGATAGCAGGACTGGTCGATAAGGTGATTAAAAAGGCATACGGAATGCTTTCCTTTATTAGCTGAGACATGGAATACAAGAGCAAGGGGATTATGCTTCAACTGTATACAACATTAGTTAGACCACAGCTTGAGCACTGCGTGCAGTTCTGGTCACCACATTACAGGAAGGATGTGATTGCACTAGAAAGAGTACAGAGCAGATTTACGAGGATGTTGCCTGGATTGGAAAGCTTTAGCTATGAGGAAAGAATGGATTGGCTGGGGTTGTTTTCCTTGGAACAGAGGAGGCTGAGGGTAGATTTAATTGAGGTGTATAAAATTATGAGGGGACTAGATAGAGTGGAAAGGACATACCTATTTCCCTTGGCAGAGGGGTTGATAACCAGGGAGCATAGATTTAAAGTAGATAGTAGAAGGATTAGAGGGGACATGAGGAAATATCTCTTCACCCAGAGGGTGGTGGGGGCCTGGAACTCACTGCCTGAAAGAGTGGCAGAGGCGGAAACCCTCACCATATTTAAAAGATACTTGGATGTGCATGTAAAGAGCCGTGATCTGCAGGGCTATGGACCTGGTGCTAGAAGGTGGGATTAGGCTGGGTAGCTCTTTTTCTATCGGCACAGCCACGATAGGCCGAATGGCCTCCTTCTGTGTCATAATTTTCTCAGATTCTGTGATTACCCACCAGAGGAAATAGCTTCTCTGTATCTACCCTACCGAATCCTTTTAACATTTTAAAAACCTCGATCAAATCAACCCTCAGTCCTCTGCACTCAATGGAATAAAAGCCAAGTTTATGCAGCATAGGTGTAGCAAGTTTCTGGGTACAAATCCAGAAAATACTGGAGGTGCAATGCGGGCCCGTCATCAACTGCGTAGAAGTAAGGACAATGTGCAGGTCCTTCGTCGGAGCTCCAGAGGGTAAAACTTACAGGGTTAGCCCTCCCGACACAAAGTAATCCATGACTGGAGTGCATCTTTGGAATTTGCCCCCTGGAGGTAAAGGCATACCTGATTTGTGGACTTCACAATTTTAATCTTAATGGACAGAAAATGGTGCGGGCTGTGAATCAAGTCTGTGGGTCTCCGTGTCCGAATTCCCAATATGTGCTGCAGCCGTGTGAGCACCAACTCAGAACATTTCTTTGCTCTTCAATATCGCTCACAAAGGAGCATTGAGGCTGGGCTTGGAAAGTGTTAGACGAACCATAAGGTAGAAATTACGGCATTGGTCTTCCCATACAAATACTGAATACGCTATTTTAATGCACAAGCGGATTTTGAAGTCGCACATCGAGTGCTCTCTTTGAAGGAACAATGATTGTAATTATGACATAAGGACAGAAGGGGCTGGACTTTCCCCTGATGATTGCTGGGCTATCGCCCATCTATTGCCCAAATAGGCAGGCTATTGCCCATTTTACCTAAAGAGTGGAAAGTTGTGCCGTTACATCGCCCAACTTTCAGCACACAAGAATTTCACATCGCCGAGGTGATCGCCCACCCCAACTTTCAGCACATCGCCCACACATCGCCGGGCTGATCGCTTGCCGAGAAGAACGCGGGAGATCGCTGGAGAAAAGCTGCTCCCGACTGGCACTATTCGGCAGGACTCGGCACTATGGACGTCATTTTGAACATCGGAGGATGTGAGAGGCTGCTTCAAGAAGGGGCTTAACAGGAGAAAAAACTTGTGAATTATTTTAAGGGCCTTACTGAATCTTTGGCAATCAGCTGCTCACATTTCTATTTATTGAGGACAAAACTTAGGGCATTTATAGCATTAGTGATGGGGTCTGTAACTTCTCCACCATTATTGGTGAATAATTACATGCCGCAGACTGAAGATGGGTTTATTGAAGGACATTATGTGCCCAATCAAAGAGATGGCAGACCGATGCGGAGGAGACCTTACACCCGACGAACTTACAGGGAAAAGCAATCATACCTCAACTTGTCCGATAACACGTGACTTAGGAGGCTGCTCTTCCGAATGGAGGTCATTGCTGAGATATGCAGGCTAATTAAGGGAGATCTGCAGCCTACCAGCACCATCAGGACTGCACTGCCCATTGAGGTTAATGTTACTGCGGGACTTTCCTTCTATGCATCGGGCTCCTTTCAGGCGACATTTGTGGTATCTGTAAGCACGCCACACATTGCTCCATTCAACAGGTGACTGAAGCCCTTTATGCTCGCAGGATGGACTTTATAAGTTTCCCTATGACCAGGGAGGCACAGACCAGGAGGCCTTTGGGTTTCTCGCGAATAGCAAACTTCCCCAAGGTGCAGGAAGCAATAGCCTGTACGCATATCACCCTGCGAGCACCTTTACAGGATGCAGAGGTGCTTCGTAACTGAAAGGGTTTCCACTCCCTGAATGTGCAGCTCGTTGTCAACCACAACCAAATAATCATGTCAGTAAATGCTAATTTTCCAGGCAGCATCCATGATGCGCACATCTTGCGTGAGAGCACCGTCTCTGACCTGTTTAACAGTCAGTCACAAGGTCATGGTTGGATGCTGGGGGATAAAGGATATGGCCTTGCCAGCTGGCTCATGACCCCACTGCGTAATCCCCAAACGGAAGCCGAGAAGCGCTACAACGAAAGCCCTATAGCTACAAGCAATATTGTCAAAAAGACAATTGGAGTGCTTGGACCACTCTGGAAGCAGTCTGCAATACTACCCTGACCAGGTCACTGATTTTATTGTGGTGTACTGCATGTTGCATCACCTAGCTTTAAGGAGAGGACAACAATTGTCAGATGGGGCTGCTGGTCCACCTCAGGAGAGAGTGGAGGCGGAAGAGGCAGAAGAGGAGGAGGAGGAGGATGATGAGGACCTCGGGGAGGACAATGAGGACCTCGGGGAGGACAATCAGCCTGGCGATGAACCCATGCCCCCACGCCCCCCCTGCAAGACTGGAAAAGCCCTGTGGGAGTTACGTAGCTGCAAAACTCTTGCGTCAGCAGTTCATAAATTAACGCTTTGCATGAACTTACATTGGTGATAGTTACAGTTACAGTTATGGAAAGAGAACATAGAAACATAGAAACATAGAAAATAGGTGCAGGAGTAGGCCATTCGGCCCTTCGAGCCTGCACTGCCATTCAATAAGATCATGGCTGATCATTTACCTCAGTACCCCTTTCCTGCTTTCTCTTCATGCCCTAGATCCCTTTAGCCATAAGGGCCATATCTAACTCCCTCTTGAATATATCCAATGAACTGGCATCAACAACTTTCTGAGGTAGAGAATTCCACAGGTTCACAACTCTCTGAGTGAAGAAGTTTCTCCTCATCTCAGTCCTAAATGGCCTACCCCTTATCCTTAGACTGTGTCCCCTGGTTCTGGATTTCCCCAACATCGGGAACATTCTTCACGCATCTAACCTGACCAGTCTGTCAGAATTTTATATGTTTCTATGAGACCCCTCAGGATTCAGAGATGCTGTGATTGGGTAAGAATTGAACCTGTGCCCTAAAGATGAAAGGCCAAAGTCATCCAAATCTGATGCAAATCTGATGTTTTATGGGATGAGTGTGTGTTGAGAATAGATCAAGTTAATAGATTTTTTGTTCATTGAAAATAATCAGTAAACATATAAATAGTCATTTGTTCAGGACAGTTTGCATTTTTTCTTGTCTTTTATTGTTAGTCAGTGGGATGACATAGGTAAATGTATGGCTGTCAGAGATCGTAGCCTGTATACTGGGATAGGAGTACTGAATGCAGAAAATATCACTTCAATGTTATTGTCACCTCATGGAAACTTTTGCAAGGATGTGGTGTAAGATATTTTGCTGTCCTGCACACAGTTTCCTTGTTTATTACTGATTACGTGACAATAAATCTGCTTGCACATAATTATCCATATATAGATGCGTTACCAAATATTGACAGATCGCAAAAGCTGGTTCTCGGAAGCTGCAATTTTTGGCCCAATATTTCTAAGTAGCCAGTGTCTATTACTGAACTGTTTTGTTGACACAGGAACAATGTAATCCGGTCATTTTCTGTTGTTTGTCATTTTTATCTACACCGCCCTTCCCACCACCCCCATGCACCAAGCCCGCCTCCCCACTCCACCCATCTCTTTCAGGCATTAACCCCATATTAGGGTGGTTCCATAGATTCTGAGGTCACAGCGAAGAGATGCTCAACATCATCATCATTATCATAGACAGTCCCTCGAGATCGAGGAAGACTTGCTTCCACTCCAAAAGTGAGTTCTCAGGTGACTGAACAGTCCAACATGGGAATTACAGTCTCTGTCACAGGTGGGACAGACAGTGGTTTGAGGGAAAGGGGTGGGTGGGGAGTCTGTTTTGCCGCACTCTCCTTCCGCTGCCTGCGCTTGCTTTCTGCATGCTTTGGCAACGAGACTCAAAGTGTTCAGCACCCTCCCAGATGCTCTTCTTCCACTTAAGGTGGTCTTTAGCCAAGGACTCCCAGGTGTCGGTGGGGATGTTGCATTTTATCAAGGAGGCTTTGAGGGTGTCCCTGAAACGTTTCCTCTGCCCACCTGGGGCTCACTTGCCGTGTAGGAGTTCTGAGCGCTTGCTTTGGGAGTTTTGTGTCAGGCATGCGAACAATGTGGCCTGCCCAACGGAGCTGGTCAATTGTGATCAGTGCTCCGATGGTGGGGATGTTGGCCTGATCGAGAACACTGACGTTAGTGCGTCTGTCCTTCCAGGGGATTTGCAGAATTCTGCGGCGACATCGTCGGCGGTATTTCTCCAGAGATTTGAGGTGTCCACTGTATATGGTCCACGTCTCTGATCCATACAGGAGGACGGGTATCACTACAGCCCTATAGACCATGAGCTTGGTGCTAGATTTGAAGGCCTGATCTTCGAACACTCTCTTCCTCAGGCGGCCGAAGGCTGCACTGACGCACTGGAGGTGGTGTTGACCCTCATCGTTGATGTCTGCCCTTGCTGATAGAAGGATCCTGAGGTATGGAAAGTGCATCAATAGCAACAACAATTTGCATTGATATAGTGCCGTCAATGTAGAAAAAAGTTGGGCAGAATGCCCTGTTTCTGTGCTGTAGATTCTATCTAATTCTATGTAAGCGGGGGAGGAGGGCTGGGGAGTTGCTGGGGGGGGCTGGTGGGGAGGGGAGGTTGGTGACAAAAATCTTGCATGAATGGGTGGGTTTTAAGGAGGTATTTTCAGTGCCCTCTACGAAACCATTTATTTGCACACAGGGGCTGAAGTTGATTATCGCCCTGTTTGGGGGCGGTAACTTTTGAGCAGCGAGAAACGCAAAACATTTGCTTTAGCACTCCCAGAAGGAAGTGAAGCCCTAAATCAAGCTCCATTTCCTTCTTGGAGTGCTAACAGGGTGCATACTTCAGTGCTGCACACTGGGCCGTGCCGCGCTGCCTTAAAGGGAAGGGCCATCGCTGCAGGCTCTGTAGCTCCCTGGAACACTAAGGGAGTGGTGGACCAGCGTAATCAGCCTGGCTCTCAAGCAGAGGGCCGGGCTGAGCGATTGCGGGCAGGACCCTACGGTGAAAATGGAGGAACTCAGCGAAAATCAAGGTACGTTTTTTTTAACTTACTTTGGCCACCTCGCCTTTAAACATTGCCCTGGTAGCAGCCGGCTGCCCGATCATCGCCTCCTGCAGCTGCCGGTGTTTTCGCCTGGCGCTATTGCAGGGGACGAAAGTTATTATTGGGGCTGGGGCGCTAAGCGGGCGATGTGCGCGGTGATGACGTCACGATATCCGGGCACAGACAATTCGGGTCACAATGCTGTCGCGCCATTGCTAAACTCCTAGTCTGGCAGGAGTCATTGTCAGTGCTGCACCCGGGCGCCAACACATTTGAGCCCCATTAGCGCCCCCGGGAGTGTTAAAGGGCGGCGCAAATGCATCATATTTCTCGGTCGTATACTCTGAAATTGGCCAGCCTTGCGCCCGTTTTTTCGGTGATATTTTGCCTTTTTTGATGGTAAAAGGTGTTCACCTAAATTGGCCAAAGTTGTGCATCGGCGGTTTTGACATACCGCTGAAAAGCGGATCGCTATCGTGCAAGAGGAAAAAAAGCACTATCGCTTTAAATTGGCCGTTCGGCGCACCTGTATTCAGCACGGAAACAACCGTCTGAGTAAAGCCGGCATTGTAGCCCCAGAAACAGTGGTAAGTACGGAGACCGGCAAAAAAGGTAAGTTAAGGTTTTTATTTTTTAAGTCTTTTTCAGCAATTCGCTAGATAAGTAAGTGTCTTGTGAATGTCTTGTGATTTTTTATTTTTTGCTATTTGTTTTGTGTGTGTTTACCCCCCTTCCAGGGCCTGTCTTTTTAGCGGTAATCGGCCTTGGACCAAAGCTAGCGAGGACTGCGGTGCAATGATCATTTTTATCGTCGGACGCATTGTTTTGCCAATTTTATGCCTTTAAAAAAATAGCGGCATTTGTAACGATATTTTTGGTGAGAAATGCAGAAAAAAATACCGCTATCATCAAAAGACCAATTTCTAGCCCACAGTCTGTGTTGCATTATGTTAATAGGTGAAAAGTTTATTTGCTTAGCACTACCCGTTACCGCCTGTGAGGGACACTAACGGGCCGCTAAGCACTTACCGCTCGAGCATTGCGCTGTTAGTGCCTGCCGCGGACGTCACTGGTGATTTAGCAGTGGTGCTGTCAGTTAGTGCTGCGCACTCTAGCGCCACCCTCTTGGCGACATCATGATTGTGCAATGCCATGTTGGCACCGCGATCCAAAACTTCGCTCCTTTCGCCTGCCGTATAGCCCGACGCCGTCTCCGACAGGGAGAGCAGGCGTTCTGTGGCAGCTCTCGGGGTGATAGTATAAATCAGGAGCAGATGGATGGTCAGCGGTAAGTTTTAACATTGCTCTGATTCTGTGAGGTTGGACACACTGCTGCTGATATTTCCAATGCTCACTTCAACTTTCGCTCATTTTTTGGGTGATCCGGTTGGCCTCCCCTTTAGGCGCTGGTATTATGCTCATAATAAAGGATGAAACTGAGCACTGTATGTAATGAGTAAGTGATTGCACTCCAAAGTGCTGGTACAGCGTGGGAGGCCTGCTTATATACAGTGCTCCCAAGGGATGCTGGGATCCCTTGGGACTCCAACAGGTAGGCCCTCTGGTGGTGGTATGATACAGGTTGCCAAGGGTTACTTACATAACATCACTCCCTTGTAAAGTCAATAGTACACTTATTTACAGGGTGAGACGATCTGGAGCTTTTTGCTCCCTTGTTGATCGTCTCGATACAAATGCAGGTGTGAGTGAGTTGGTTAGTTCTTCACTGGGCTGCTGGGCAGCTGGCCTTGCCGGGCTGCTGGGGATGGTGAGTTTGGCTTCATGGTCAACCGTGATGTCGGTTGTCACTTGTGTGTGTGTTGGAGGGTCGAAGTTGGTGGTGTCCTCTTCGGGTTGCTCGTAACTGTTAGTGAACCGCAATTTGGGTTGGTCCAAATGCTTTCTGCACGTTAGTGCATTGGCCAATTTGACCTGAAACACCCTACACCCTTCTTTGGCTATGACCGTGCCAGCAAGCCATTTGGGACCATGTCCATAATTGACCTCAATATCGTGTGACAAGTTTGCACGTTTATGATACATGCTTTGTTGATGCCGCCTGCCCTCGACGTGATCATGGAGATCAGGGTGGATACGAGAGAGCCTTGTTTTGAGTGCCCTTTTCATGAGCAGCTTGGCTGGGGAATCCCTGGTAAGCGAGTGGGGTCTGGTGCGGTAGCTGAGCATGACTCGGGACAGTCGGGTCTGCAGGGAGCCTTCCGACACACGTTTCAAGCTTTGCTTGATGGTTTGAACTGCCCGTTATGCCTGGCCGTTGGATGTGGGCTTGAACGGGGCAGGCGTGATGCACTTGATCCCATTGCAGGTCATGAATTCCTTGAATTCAGCACTGGTGAAACACGGCCAATTGTTGCTGACAAGGACATCAGGAAGGCCGTGTGTGGCAAACATGGCTCGTAGGCTTTCGCTGGTGGGAGTGGACATGCTTACAGACATTATTACACATTCAATCCATTTTGAATAAGCATCCACAGCAACTAAGAACATTTTGCCCACAAATGGGCCCGCAAAGTCAACGTGGATCCTAGACCACGGTTTGGAGGGCCACGACCACAAACTTAGCGGTGCTTCTCTGGGTGCATTGCTTAGTTGAGGGCAAGTGTTGCATTGGCTCTAAATCTGAGTCGATGCCGGGCCACCACACACGGGATCTGGCTATGGCTTTCATCATTACTATGCCTGGGTAGGTGCTGTGTAGGTCGCCTATGAACGTTTCTCTACCTTTCTTGAGCAAGACCACGCGATTACCCCACAAAAGACAGTCCGCATGTAAGGACATTTCATCTTTGCGCCTGTGGAATGGATTCATCTCTTCCTGCACTGGGAACAGCTCCCATGGAGGACACAGCTTTTTACCAGGGACAGTAACGGATCCTGGCTACAGGTAGGCCCTCTGGTGGTGGTGTGATACAGGTTGCCAAGGGTTACATACATAACAGCTGGGATGCTGGTTTCCGAGTGCCAGAAGATCATTATCCCTGCAACGCTACCACCCCGTAGAGCCCTAAGAGTAGCATGGAACGCTTCCTTTAGCGCATGTTAAAATGGTATTTTTAATGAAAGCTGGAAATGATGAAGCCAACAGAGCTGAACGTAGGCGGGGATGTTAGTGTGGCATAAGGGCATGTTTTTACGTGGTTGGGCGAATTTCTCTGCCAGTTGGAATTTTTTCGGGAAAAATGGGGGAAAAAATTGGAAAGGCCTAACTGTCCGCCATGGGTTACATTCGATCGGGCTGGGCCAGCCGCGTCGATGGGTGCCGGAACGGTGCGGCTGCGTTTCGGGAGTGCGGAGATACGGCCTGTCAAGTTTCGTCCTGGCACTAAAATTAGCACCCAGGTGTTGTTACCGCATCAAAACGGGCTATAACGAATTTATAGCCCATTTCCTTTTAATGCACTCTGGGGTAGCTTCTTAACACGCCACTCAGGCACTAAGGTTATAGATTATGGATTACGGGGTTACGGATCGGCTGCCCGTGATAGAAACAGTTCGATTTTCCTTGCATTCTCAGTTGACCATCTATCTCTCTCTCTCCCTCTCTCTGCTCCCAGTCTGGCTTAGGCCAGGAGTCAGCTGGATGGTGGTGTGGTTCAAAACAGCACGCTTAATCGATGCCAGGAGCGATTACAGAGCATGCTGGGGCCTTGTGGTGCTGTGCCGTCTGCCCCATTTGTATTGTGGAAAGGGATTTGCAACAGTCATTCCAACAATCGGCTGGACACGTACATCCTACCAAAATTCCTTCCTGGTGTGGACTTCCCTGAGGTTTGTGAGTATTCAGCCAGGCCATGGCCAGGAAAACTGGCACCTTGCTGATGAGGAGGGACTTCATTTATGTGGAGAGACTGGAGAAAGTGAGGTTGTTCTCATTAGAGCAGAGAAGGTTAACGGAAGTTTTAGAAGGCGAGTTGAAAATCAGAACGAAAAGGAAACCTTCCATTTATATAGCGCCTTTCATGACCTCAGGATATCCCCATGCGCTTTACAGCCAATGAAGTACTTTTTGAAGTGTAGTCACTGTTGTAATGTAGGAAACGCAGCAATCAATTTGCGTACAGCAAACTCCCACAAATGGAAATGTGATAAATGAGCAGATATTCTGTTTTAATGATGTTGGTTGTGGGATAAATATTTGCCTGGACACCAGGGATAACACCCCTGTTCTTTTTCAGAAAAATGCCATGGGATGTTTTACGTCCATTGAAAGAGCAGACGGGGCCTCAGATTAACATCTCATCTGAAAGAAGGCACCTCCGACAGTGTAGCACTCTCTTGGTATTGCACTGGAGTGTCAGCCGAGATTTATGTGCTCAAACCTCTGGAGTGGGACTTGAACCCACAACCTTCTGACCCAGAGGTGAGTGTTACCACCTGAGCCACGGCTGACAACATGAAGAGTTTTGATGGAGTAAATAAGGTGAAACTCTTTGCAGTGGCAGGAGAAACAATAACCAGAGGACACAGATTGAAGGTAAATGGCAAAAGAACCAGACGCGAGATGAGGAGAATTTTTAATTACGCAGTGATTTGTTGTGATCCAGAATTCATTCCATGAAAGGGTGGTGGAAGATGATTTAATAGTAACTTTCAAAAAGGAATGGGGGAAAAAAATTGAGGGCCATGAGGAAAGGGCAGGGGAGTGGGACTAATTGGCTAACTCTTTCAAAATGGGGATGATGGGCTAAATGGCCTCCTTCTTTGCTCTATGATTGTATGATTCTATAATTCTTCCACCTGTGAACAAATCCAAGTATATCACCTACTGACATGCTGCTTCACTCCTCCTTAGCCCCTTCTCACTTCTTTAATGTCAGTCTCAGGATGTGGGCCTTTCTGGCAACGTCCACAACCTCGTGGGTCAATTGCCCATCCCTCATTGCCCTTACAAAGTGGGGATGGGACTTCTTCTCGAACGTCTATTATTCCAAGCCACTGCTGCTAAAGAAGAAGCTTATGCTGGTGGCAGGCCTATAACTGACTGCGTCAAATTTGTGCACCAGATCGACGCATAGCAAGATTCCATTTAAAAAAATGAGTTACCATGGCTTTTTACATTGCATTGAATTTACGGCATTGAAACAGGCCATTCTGCCCAACAGGTCTAAACTGTGTTTATGCTCCACACGAGCCTCCTCCCATCCTACTTCATCTAACCCCGTCAGCACATCCTTCATTTCCTTTTTCCCTCATGTGTTTATCTAGCTTTGTCTTAAAGGCACCTAAACTATCCCGCTCAAATACTCCAAGTTGTAGCAAGTTCCACATTCTAACAACAACAACAACTTGTATTTATATAGCACCTTTAATGTAGTGAAATGTCCCGTGGCGCTTCACAGGGGTACTATGAGACAAGAAGTTTGACAACGAGCCAGATAAAGAGAAATTAGGGCAGGTGACCAAAAGCTTGTTCAAAGAGGTAGGTTTTAAAGAGCATCTTGAAGGAGCAAAGAGAGGTAGAGAGGCGGAGAGGTTTAGGCAGGGAGTGCCAGAGCTTCGGGCCTATGCAACAGAAGGCAAGGCCACCAATGGTTGAGCGATTATAATCAAGGATGCTCAAGAGGGCAGAATTAGAGGAGCGCAGACATCTCAGGGGTTTGTGGAGCTGGAGGAGATTCTCTCTCTTGGGAAATCCCTCAAAGTCGAGGATGACTTGCTTCCACACTAAAAATGAGTTCTCAGGTGACTGATGAGTCCGATGTGGGATTTACAGTCCTTGTCACAGGTGGGGCAGATGGTGGTTGACGGTGTTATGTCTCTGAAGCATTATTGGGGGCAGGTAGAACCACTGCTCTGTAGACCACGAGCTTGATGCCGGGTTTGAGGTCCTGGTCTTCAAACACTCTCTTCCTCAGGGGACCGAAGGCTGCACTGGCGCACTGAAGGTGGTGTTGGACTTCGTCATCGATGTCTGCCCTTGTTGACAGTAAGTTCCCGAGGTATGGAATATGGTCCAAGGCCTCGTTGTGGATTTTGATAATCGGGGGGCAGTACTGTGTAGTGGGGGCAGATTGGTAAAGGACCTTTGTCTTATGGATGTTTAGTGTAAGGCCCATGCTCTTGTACGTTTCTGTGAAGGTGTGGACGATGGTTTGGGGTTCGGCCTCCGAGTGTGCGCAGACACAAGCTTCGTCTGCATACTGTAGCTCAATGACAGAGAATGGGACGACCTTGGATCTTACAGAGATAGGGAGGGTCAAGGCCATGGATGGATTTGAAAACAAGGATGAGAATTTTGAAATCGAGGCGTTGCTTAACCGGGAGCCAATGTAGGTCAGCGAGAGGGTGATGGGTGAGTGGGACTTGGTGACAGTCCTAACCACTGTCCGGGTACAGAGATTTTCTCCTGAATTCCCTATTGGATTTATTGGCGACTATCATATTTATGGCCCATAGTCTTGCGCTCTCCCACAAGTGGAAACATCTATCCTATCAAACCCTTTTCATAATTTTAAGACCTCTGTCAGGTCACCTGTCAGCCTTCTCTTTTCTCGAACAAAAGAGCCCAGCCTGCTCAGTCTTTCCAGATAGCTGAAATCTCTCAGCTCTGCTATCATCCACCAAAGTTACGACAGGGGGAGCCGGAGAATCTTCACAGTTTTCTACGCACTTTGTTTGAAGTGATTGTTCTAACGTCCTTAAGTGCAGGGCAAAAGATTTGTCATTGTTCAGCAAATGACCATTTCACTGACTCCAGAACGTAGATTTCCCAGTTGGGTTTTTTTTAACACCAGCATTAATCCATGCAGAGCAAAAAGAGTTTCTGTGCAAAGTTGTGGTCCATCGCTACCAAATTGCAATACATGCTTAAAACTTCACATGATATCACACCAGGCCAAGTCACTTAACCTACTTCTGCAATATTGAGCCTTTAAAAGAAATAGATGATTATTTTTTCTTTGTCCGTATCATTTATAGAAGACATTGATGCTTGAAGTAACCGATTGCAAAAAAAAGAACGTGACTTGGTGCGAGTTAAGTTACTGTTATGTATTAATGCTTGGGGATCTCCAAGTTACGTTCTCCCTTCAACACTGTGCTCGCTGACCTACATTGGCTCCCGGTCTTAACATTTTAAAATTCTCATCCTTGTTTTCAAATTGACCTCTTCCAGCCGTGAAATCCTCTGAAATCGCTGCGTCCCTCCAACGCTGGCCTTTTGCTCATCCCTGGTTTTAATCACTCCACCATTGGTGGCTGTGCCTGTAGCTGCTGAGACCCTATGCTCTACAATTCCCTCCCACAACCTCTCTGCCTCTCTGCCTCTCTTTACTTCTTTAAGATGCTCCTTAAAACCTACCTCTTTATTATCTCCTTATGCGGCTCGGAATCAAATTTGTGAAGCGTCTTGGGACGTTTTTTAAACGATAAAGGTGCTATATAAAGGCAAGTTTCACGATATTAAAAGCGCTATATAAATACACGTTGCTGTTGTGTAACTGGGTTAGTGGCGTTACACAAATGCGCGTTCTTGTTGAACAGCTACACTTGGCTGCTCTACTAGAAGGCATTAATCTGAATGAGAAAATCTGAAATAATGCAGTACAGCCGAAAAGCTAAACAGTGCCTTGCGAGTCTCTGACACGATCATGGGCTTCAAATGAACTTCTAATTCATATCATCGAAAATTTACAATTACAGCTGACCACGCCAACGCTTGTTGCCATTTGTGGTATGGAGGAAGTCATCTGCAAAGTGAGAAGATCTTTCAGCATTTGAAAGGTCAACATCATATGGCAGGTTTTGAATTTTTGCTTCCAACGATAAAATGATCCATTTTGTGACAAATTGCAATGCAGATGTTGAGCAGTTATTTGTAGCTGGTCTATTATCCTTTAATGCACTTGTTTCTTTTGTCCCTAGTTCAGCGATACTGTATGCATCTTGTAATTGCTTAGCTGACAGCATGTGAAGCAGAAATTTTTATCAGGAGCATATTTCGTGTGCATCAAAATGAGTTTGCTTACATAAAGCAAGTAAAAAGGTTATTCACTTGGCAATCTAGCACTACAGTAATACCAATGTACACAGCAGTAGTTTTGTTTTATAACAACACTGATTGGGCTTCAGACGTAATTCATAGGCTGTGACGTGCTTTGGGATGCTGCATAACCGAAGTCCCATTCCAGTACTCTGCCGTTCCAGGCGTGCGTTCAGTGCAAGTGGATTGACGCCTGTTTTCTGTAATCTCCTCCAGCCCCACCACCCCCCCGAGATGTCTGTGCTCCTCAAATTCTGCCCTCTTGAACAGCCCTGATAATAACTGCTCAACCATCGGTGGCCGTGCCTTCAGCTGCCTGGGCCCTAAACTCTGGAACTCCCTTCCTAAATCTCTCCGTCTCTCTACCTCTTTCCTCCTTTAAGATGCTCCTTAAATGCTACCTCTTTCACCAACCTTTTGATCATCTGCCGCAATGTCTCCTTGTGTGGCTCGGTGTCACATTTTTATTTTGGTCCTACAACACTCCTGTGAAGCGCCTTGGAACATTTTACTACGTTAAAGGTGCTATATAAATATAAGTTGTCATTTTTGGTGCTTTGCTCTAACCCTGGGTTTTGCAAAAAAAAAGCCTGTGCATTGCGCTGCTCCATGGCACAAGCCTCATGAATGGTGTGTCGGGGTGAGTTTATCCATTTTGGGAAGTGCTGGGGTGAGTTCAGTCATTTGGGGATGAAAGTCCCTGGTTGCTCCTCATCAATGGGCATTGTGGTCTGTTGGTTCACCAAACTAGTTTCTGTTCCTCCATGCATATCGAGAGGTTACTATCTAATGTCCCCATTAGGTACAAAGAGATTCCTCAGAGCATTTTAAAGGACAGTGGACAGCAAGTGGACACCGAGTAAGGGAAAAGAAAAGAGATAAAAGGCAGGCCAGGCAAAGCATAGTTGAAAGGAAGGTCTTAAAAGGGTTTCTTAAGGCAGGGAGGGAGATGATAATACACGTACAGAGAAAGTGAAGGAGGGAGTTTCATGGAATCATAGAAGTTTACAGCACAGAAGGAGGCCATTTCGGGCTATCGTGTCTGTGCCGGCCACCAAGAGACTATCCAGCCCACTTTCCAGCTCCAGGTCCGTAACCCTGCAGGTTACGACAATTCAAATGTCCATCCAAGTACCTTTTAAATGTGTTGAGACCCCCACTACCCTCTGGGTGAAGAGATTTCCCTTAAAATCCCCTCTTAACCTTCGACCAATTACTTTAAATTTATGCCCCCTGGTTGTTGATCCTTCTGCTGAGGGAAATAGGCCCTTTCTATCCACTCTATTCAGGCCCCTCACAATTTTATACACCTTAATGAGGTCTCCACTCAGCCTCCTTTGTTCCAAGGAAAATAAACCCAGTCTATCCAATCTGTCCTCAGAGCTTAGATTCTCCACTCCTGGCAACATCCTCGTAAATCTCTTCTGTACCCTCTCCAGTGCAAGCACGCCCTTCTGTAATGTGGTGACCAGAACTGCATGCAGTACTCCAGTTTGTGGCCTAACCAGTGTTTTATACAGTTCATAACCCCCCGCTGCTCTTGTATTCTATGCCTCGACTAATAAAGGTAAGCATTCCGTATATCTTCTTAACCACCTTATCTACATAGCCTGCTACTTTCAGGGATCTGTGGACATGCACTCCAAGGTCCCTTTGTTCCTCTACACTTCTCAGTATCCTACCATTTAATGTGTATTCCCTTTCCTTGTTAGCCCTTCCCAAATGCATTACCTCAC
This sequence comes from Pristiophorus japonicus, assembly GCF_044704955.1. NCBI lineage: Eukaryota > Metazoa > Chordata > Chondrichthyes > Pristiophoridae > Pristiophorus > Pristiophorus japonicus. Next base: position 19,924,572 of record NC_091980.1, read on the forward strand.
ACTTCTCTGGATTAAATTACATTTGCCCCTGTTCTGCCCACCTGACCAGTTGATTGATACCTTTCTGCAGTCCGAGCTTTCTTCTTCATTGTCAACCCCTCAGCCGATTTTAGTATCATCTTCAAACTTCTTAATCATACCCCCTATATTCAAGTCTAGTTCATTGATGTATACATATATTTCTGAGGGTGGATTGGGAATACTAAGCTCAAGATTTGAGTGAAATTCATTTGCTTTGTGTGGTATATACTTCCCATTTGTTTTCATTTTTTTTAAGTTATTTGTTCGTGACATGTGGGCGTCTCTGGCAAAGCCAACATTTAGTGCCCATCCCTAATCACCCTTGAGAAGGTGGTGGTGAGCCACCTTCTTGAACCGCAGCAGTCCGTGTGTTGAAGGTATTTCCACAGTGCTGTTAGGGAGGGAGTTCCAGGATTTTGACCCAGCGACGGTGAAGGAACGGACGATATATTTCCAAATCAGGATGGTGTGTAACTTGGAGGGGGAACTTGCAGGTGATGGTGCCAGCTGTCGTTGACCTTGTAGGTGGCAGAGGTCGCGGGTTTGGAAGGGGCTGTCAAACCTCATTCACAGCGATTACATCGAATTATACAGCCCAAAAAATGCCATTCGGCCCAACCAGTCCATGCCGGCGTTTATGCTCCACTCGAGCCTCCTCATCTAACTCTATCAGCATAACCCTCTATTCCCTTCTTCCTCAAAAGCCTATTTTGCCTTTCCTTACGTTTCGATACAAATTTAGCATAATTTCTCTACATTTCAATTCTATACCTCTAGAAATAAATCCAGTGCTTGGTTTGCTTTTTTTTAATGGCCTTATTAACCTATGTCACTACTTTTAGTGATTTGTGTATTTGTACTCCCAGATCACTTTGCCCTTCTATCCCATTTAGATTCTTATTTTTCAAGTAATATATGACCTCCTTATTTTCTGACCAAAATGTAATATCTCACATTTATCTGTGTTGAAATTCATTTGCCAATTATATGTCCATTCTGCAAGTTTATTAATGTCTTCTTATAATTTGTTGCAGTCCTCCTCAGTATTGACGGCTGAGTATTTGGTGTCATCCGCAAATTTAGAAATTGTGTTTTTGATTCCAAGGTCTAAGTCATTAATATAAATTGTGACCAACAGTGGTCCCAGCACAGATCCTTGTGGGACTCCATTTTCCACCTTCCACCACTCTGAATAGCTATCCTTTACCCCTACTCTCTGTTTTCTGTCCTGCAGACAGCTAGCTATACATTCTGCTCCTTGCCCCCTGTCTCCGAATGCTCTATTCTTATTCATGAGTCTATTATGAGATTGCACATTTCCAACCTGCAGATGCTTGGGATTTAATTAGCAGATCATTAGTTATTGAGTAAACAGGCTTGGTAAAAGATAAATTTAACCCTAACTTTATTGAATCTGTGAAGTCATCTTTTTTTGCCTCTTCTTCCTCTGATATTCATGTTCTTCTCTATTTCAGGCTCTGGAAGGTTTGTCAACCTCTCTAATATTGGACTAGACAGTACAATTTTGGAGTGTGATAGTCTAAATTGGCAGGCACTAAAGGTCCTGGGCACCCTCTTCCCACCCACTCCTTCTAACCTCACCTCCCCCCCCCCCGCCCCCCCTCCCCACCCTGCTGCCCCACCCACCTCCTGTGTCTTATGATGTGGAGCCAATAGTTCATCAAGTTATTAAAGATTGTGGTCTTGAATTTCTATGCTGGTTCCCGACCGACTACTGTCAATTCGGTGGATGATCAATGGAAACCCGAGGGGTCTGATTCTCTCAGGTTTCCGCTGATCATCCCCCAAAGTTGCAGTGGAAGAGAGGGAGAATTCCCGTGGAAAATTCAGGTGTTTGAACGAATGTTGATCAGCAGCACAGAGAGCCACAGAGCTCAATCATAATCCCACGCTTGGCCGGTCCTTGATCTGCCACCCGTAGGCATTGCCCAAAAGTGGTAATCCTAGATATAAACCTGAGCGAATGGGTCACAGGTTCCTCCATCACCACTAGTACTAATGGAATGCCACAGGTTAATCAACTAAGGGAACTTTCAACTAAGTCAGCTAGTCAACTAAGGTCACAGTCTCAGAATAAGGAGCACGCCATTTAAGACAGAGATAAGGAGGAAGTTCTTCACTCAGAGGGTTGTGAATTTTTGGAATTTTCTGCTCCAGAGGGCTGTGGATGGTAGTCTCTGAATATATTCAAGGCTGAGTTAGATAAATTTTTGAAGTCTAGGGGAATCAAAGGATCGGGCGGGAAAGTGAAGTTGAGGTCAACGAGAGATTGTGTAGAACGGGCCTATAATCACTGGAGTTTAGAAGAATGAGAGGTGATCTCATTAAAATGTCTAGGATTCTGAGGGGGTTGACAGGGTAGTTGTTGAAAGGTTGTTTCCCCTGACTGGAGTGTCTATAACTAGGGGTCAGAGTGTCAAGATAAGGGGTAGGCCATTTAAGACCGAGGTGAGGATTGTGAATCTTTGGAATTCTCTGCCCCAGAGAGCTGTGGATGCTGAGTCTCTGAATATATTCAAGGCTGAGATCAATAGATTTTTGAACTTTGGGGAATCAAAGGATATGGAGATCGGGCGGGAAAGTGGAGTTGAGGTCGATGATCAGCCATGATCTTATTGAATGGCGGAGCAGGCTTGAATTTACTTCCTGGGTAGTGGCTGCAGCCCAAACTAGGTCAGCATTCAAGATTGGATTGGATGGATGGATGAAGGAAATGGGGTGGAAGGGATATAGGATCAAGGTGGGTCAATGTGATTTGAATGGATAACGTCCGTTTTTTTCAGTACCATTTTTCTGACTTCACTCGGAGTCAAACCCACCCACAGTGCCATTTTTGCCCGTTCTTTGCGAGTTTTGCCAATGAGGATTTTTTTAACAAAAGCGCAAAGGACCACTTTTAAAACCTTGCTTACCAAGTCAGAGTCCGATCAAAATCGGCATTAAAGGGGAGACCTCGGCCTTTACCCTGGGGCTTAGAATTGATTTGTTGTGTTGATCTGTATTTATTATGTTCCTATTGAATGTAGTGATGCAATATTATCTTTGAATTACTTCTTTATAAAAGAAAGTTATTTTATTTTTAGGACTTAATATTTATAGTGATAAAACTCTGACACTTTAAAATCATTCTGTATGTAGCTGATGATATCAATTGAGCTATATAATTGCGTTGATACAGTTTAATTCTTCCTATACCAATTCACCTGTCAACAGGGACTGAAGGCAACCGATTCCTCCGGCGGCTCAGCCCGGGATAGGGGCGGGTGCGGTGGGCCATTTGGCCAGGGATAGGGGCGGGTGCAGTGGGCCATTTGGCCAGAGATCGGGGCAACTGCGGTGGGCCATTTGGCCAGGGATAGGGGCGACCGCTGTGGGCCATTTGTCCAGGGATAGGGGCGGGTGCAGTGGGCCATTTGACCAGGGACAGGGGTGACCGCGGTGGGCCATTTGTCCAGGGATAGGGGCGGGTGCAGTGGGCCATTTGCGAGCCGTTGGCAGAGTCTGGGGGCTTGGACAGGGAGTTCACGCTTCAGCATCAAAGCAATCTCAGAACAGGTACAGCATGGGTTAGCTCCCTCTCCACAATTATATACAAGTAGCCCTCAGCCCCCATTTCCTTCCGCCCACGCCCAGGAACCGGAGAGAGACAACTCGTTCCCTCCCATTGTGCCTCGCGTCAACATGGAAACCTAAATGCTTGGGCATGCACAGAACGGACGTCATTTTTACAATGAAAAAAATTCAGTCCATCCCTAAAAACGGAGCTATTTTTGTGCTGTGCCAAAATGAAAAATAATTTTAGCGAAATTTCGTCCTTTTTTTTGGCCTTATTTTTTGGACTAAATAAATGGCTCCTAATCGTAAATAATGCCAAAAACGGCAATGTGGAATTTTTGGTCCCATGGTCCTTATTCTGGACTCCCCAACTAGAGAAAATAGTTTCTCTCTATCTACTCTACCAAATCAATTAAATCACCTCGTAACCATCTGTATTTAAGGTAATATAAGCCTAGTCTATGCAATCTGTCCTCATTTAACCCTTTGAGAAGTGGTATCATTCTGGTGAATCTGTGCTCCATCTGCCAAGGCCAACATAGCCTTCCTGAGTTCCAGTGCCTGGAACTGAATGCAGTGCAGACGGTTCCAACCAGAGCTCTGTATTAACTTCCTCCCCTTTGTATTCCAGCCAGCCGAAGATAAAGTCCAGCATTCCATGAGCCTGTTGAATCATTTTTTTGTACATGTCCACGAACTTTTGGTCTCCTTACCTCAGGAAAGATATTCTTGTCACTGAGGGAGTGCAGCGAAGGTTCACCAGACTGATTCCAGGGATGGGGACATTGTCCTATGCGAAGAGATTGAGTGGACTATGTCTATAGAGTTTAGAAGAATGAGAGGTGATCTCGTTGAAATATATAAAATTCTTACAGGGCTTGAGTAGATGCAGAGAGGATCCCTGCCTGGGGAGTCTAGAACCAGGGGTCACAGTCTCAGAATAAGGGGTCGGCCATTTAGGACTGAGACGGGGAGAAACTTCTTCACTCAGACGGTGGTGAATCTTTGGAATTCTCGACCCCAGAGGGCTGTGGAGGTTCAGTCTTTGAGTATATTCAAGACAGAGATTGATAGATTTTGGGATATTAATGGAATCAAGGGATATGGGGACAGTGCAGGAAAGTGGAGTTGAGGGAGAAGATCAGCCATGATGTCAATGAATGGAAGAGCAGACTCAAGGGGCCGAATGGCCTACTCCTGCTCCTACTTCTTATGTTTTTATGTTCTTTTAGTGAATTCTGTACTTGGGCCTCTAAACCTCTCTGCACATCCACTGTCCCTAGTTCCTCGCCATTTAAAAAATATTCTGATCTATCTTTCTTGGGTCCAAAGTGGATCACCTCACACTTTCCCATGTGGAACTCCATCCGTGTTTTTCGCTACAGTAAAGTGCTATTCCAATCTGTAAGAGATTATGAAGTTTCCCAGATCTGCCACTGTCAAGCAAGTTTGCATCAGTATTCGCAAGCAAAATTTGTCATGTACGAATCGGTTAAATGTTGAAATATTTTGAATTGCAGTTTTGTGTTGTCCGTTATCACATCGTGGAAAAAATTGCAAATGGCCTGATCATGGGCTGGACTATGGAATGGGCAATGTCAGATCAGCTGCCCATTATACACACCGAATATTTTCCTTTCTGTCGACTTCAATGGAAGGGATAATGGTGCGAGGCATATAACGGATAACCAATCCAACATTTCCTGCTTTAACCCCACTTATAGAAGCAGGGCTGTATGTCTCAAACTCCTGTATGCCTCAGATACGTGGACCATATACAGTAGACACCTCAAGTCGCTGGAGAAATATCGGCAACGATGTCTCCAAGATCCTGACAATCCCCTGATAGGACAGATGCACCAACGTCAGTGTTCTCGATCAGGCCAACTTCCCCAGCATCGAAGCACTGACCACACTCGACCAGCTCCGTTGGGCGGGTCACATTGTCCGCATGCCCGACATGAAACTCCCAAAGCAAGCGCTCTACTTGGAACTCCTACATGGCAAGCGAGCCCCAGGTGGGCAGACGAAATGTTTCAAGGACACCTTCAAAGCCTCCTTGATAAAGTGCAACATTCCCACCGACACCTGGGACTCCCTGGCCAAAGACCGCCCTAAGTGGTGCATCAGGGAGGGCGCTGAGCACCATGAGTCTCATCACCGAGAGCATGCAGAAAACAAGCACAGGCAGCGGAAGGAGCATGTGAAAAACCAGACTCCCCACCCACTCTTTCCTTCAAAGACTGTCTGTACCACCTGTGATAGAGGCTGTAATTCCCATATTGGACTGTACAGTCACCTGAGAACTCACTTTTAAAGTGGAAGCAAGTCCGCCTCAACTTTGAGGGACTGCCTATGATGATGATGAGAATCAGGTAGGGGATAAGGCAATGGCTACAGCACAGCTTGTCATAAAGACAGCAGAAACCATAGAATGAGAAAAGGCCATTCAGATTAATAAGGATGCTTGTTGTACACACCACCGGTGCACAGTGTGTACCATCTACAAGATGCACTTCAGCATCTCGCCAAGGCTTCTTCAACAGCACCACCCAAACCCACGACCTCTACCACCTAGAAAGACAAGGGCAGCAGGCGCATAAGAATACTGTCACTTGCAAGTTCCCCTGTAGGTTGCACACCAACCACCCTGACTTGAAAATATATCGCAGTTTCTTCATCAAATTCCTGGAACTCGCTTCCTAACAGCTCTGTGGGAGTACCTTCACCACACGGACTGCAGTGGTTCAAGAAGGTGGCTCGCCACCACCTTCTCGAGGGCAGTTATGAATGGGCAATAAATGCCGGCCTTGCCAGCGACGCCCACATCCCAAGAACGAATAAAAAAAAAATGTGCACTCTAATCCACCAAGGACTCTACTCTCACCCACAATCACCTGAGTGAAAGGTTTCTGCACAGAAACACCCTATTCCCTAAAGCAAAAGATTATTTATCAATTTGGATATCTACGCGATTCAATTATGACCTGCTACCCTCCATAGAGAACATATAGTCCCAGCTCTAACACAAAAGAAACCATTGTCTTACACGATGCATTTAATTAACTGAGTCTGCCCAACTCCAGAGACCTAAGGATATAATCTAGTCTGGCATTTCCACGCAGAACTGAGGGAGTACTGGATTGTTAGTGATGCAGCCATTCAGATGAGAATTTAAACCGAGGCCCTGTCTGCCCAATCAGGTGGTTGTAAAAGTTCCCTTGACACTATTCGAAGAAGTGTTTGGGAGTTCTTCCGCTATCTTGGCAAAATATGCCCTGACAAAGGCTGGAATCTTAGTTTTCCTCCCCCATAAAGCTGTTGAGGCTGGGGGTCAATTAAACACTTCAAAATTGCGAGTGATAGATTTTTATTAGGCAACGATATTAAGGGTTACGGAACCAAGGCGGGTAGATGAAGTTAAGATACAGATCAGCCACGACTCAATCGTGGCTTTCAAAATGGAATTGGATAAGTAGCTGAAGGAAAAACAATTGCAAGGCTACGGGGAGGGGGGCGGGTGCTGGGAGGGGGCTGGGGGGAGGGGTGGTGGGGGGGGGGGGACTAGCTGAAGTGCTCTTGCAGAGAGCCAGCACAGCTCAACGGGCCGAATGGCCTCCTCCTGTGCTGTAACCATTCTGTGATTCTATGATTCTATAATTGAATAGCAAAACAGGTTCGTGGAGCTGAATGACCTACTCCTGTCCCTACGTCCCTAACATTTATCCTTCACCCAACACCACGAAATGCAGTTTAGTTGGTCATTCATCTCATTGTTGGTTGTGGGACCTTGCTGTGTGCAAATCTGCTGCAGGATTTGTCTACAAAACAATAATGACTACACCTCAACAGTAAATTATTGGCTGTGAAGTGGTTTGGGATGTCCTGCGGACAGGTGTGATATAAAGGCAAGTTCTTTATTTTATATATACCATTACCTACATCATCATCATCATCATCATAGGCAGTCCCTCGAAACGAGAATGACTTGCTTCCACGCCAAAAAGGGATGAGTTCACAGGTGTTTCAATGAAGGACCTAATGTTCCAGATCCCGAACTACGTCCTGAAGGGTGGAAGATGCCTGTGCGTGGATTTTTTTAACATGTGGTGGCCGTTGCACACCAGCCACAGAGCAAGGTCTTGGTCCAGTGGCAAGGATTACCCAAGACGACTGGAGACCTGCATTGCCTACAACCCTCGCCTATCAGCCTTGAAACTACGTTTGAGTTGCTTGTGTGTGAGCACTTAATGCTTTCATCGAGAATTCCTCTCCCTGCTACTTTAATGGAGATGCTCTTTGAAAGGAAAGAGCTGGCGCAGACTCGATGGGCTGAATGGCCTTCTTCTGCGCTGCCCTATGATTCGATGACGTTCATCTGTATGTATTGAATATATTGGCGCATCCATTAAATCAACGGAACGAGAGAAAGAGAGGAATTTCAGGTGGACATATTCATCCGCTGCTATCCCACGGCATAGTTTTGAGGCCGATTGCACTTTAGAATTGGAAGCACGTATGAATCAAAGGGATGGCGTTGAGAATTCTTTTGCAAAAGCTGACAAAAGGTGCAGGAGAACAAATTGAAATAATGGGAGCTATCACACTTCAGCATCGCTGACGCTGAGTGAACGTTTGAAGACATTTATTTGCCTTCCTGCTCTCGCCGTGGTCAGAGTGTAATTACTTCGGGATAGCCACTCTCTCGGACCTTCATCAACATTCAATAATGCCGCGTCGGGAATGAAAGTTCCTCAAGTCCCATTTGGTCAATTGCATTCCCAGTGTGAGATGTGACTTAGACCCTTGAGTGAAGGTGGAGTTGTTAATCTGCTTGCTGGTGGTTTGTCATTGACACCGGCATGTCTGATTCCTCTCCACAGTCTTGATTAGACATTTTTCTTTGCCACGTTCTACTATTTCACTGTAAGCTTTCTTTTGTCGTCACTGGGAGAGAGAGAAAGGGAGATGTTCAGGTCTGTGGGGCTAGCAATGATTTAATTAATGATAAAAGAGAAACACTGCCTCAGCTCAAAATCCGACACAAGGTATCGGAGACATTCAGCAGGTTACCTCTGAAAGAGGAAGATAGGTTAAAGCTTTCAGAGGGACAATACTAATGAGCGGTCCCGAGGAAAGCAATAATCTTCTTTTTCAGTGATTTATACTGACAACAAAAACTTGTATTTATATAGCGCCTTTAACGTAGTGAAACATCCCAAGGCAGTTCACTGGAGTGTTATAAGAACATAAGAACATAAGAAATAGGAACAGGAGTAGGCCATACGGCCCCTCGAGCCTGCTCCGCCATTTAATAAGATCAGGGCTGATCCGATCATGGACTCAGGTCCACTTCTCCATAACCCCTTATTCCCTTATCAGTTAAGAAACTGTCTATCTCTGTCTTAAATTTATTCAATGACCCAGCTCTCTAAGGCAGCGAATTCCACAGATTTACAACCCTCTGAGAGAAAAAATTCCTCCTCATCTCCGTTTTAAATGGGCGGCCATGATTCTATGCTCCCTATTTCTTGTCTCCCCGATCAGTGGAAACATCCTCTCTGCATCCACCTTGTCAAGCCCACTCATAATCTTATATGTTTCGATAAGATCACCTCTCATTCTTCTGAATTCCAATGAGTAGAGGCCCAACCTACTCAACGTTTCCTCATAAGTCAACCCCCTCATCTCCGGAATCAATCGCGTGAACTTACGGCAATTACGGCAGATGCTTGGTCAAAGAGTTAGGTTTTAAGGAGCGTCTTGAAGGAGGAAAGAAAGGTTGCGAGGTGGAGAGGTTTTGGGAGTGAGTTCCAGAGCTTAGGGCCCAGGCAGCTGAAGGCACGACCACCAATAGTTGAGCGATTATAATTAGGAATGCTCAAGAGGGCAGGGTTCGAGGAGCGCGGACATCTCGGGGGGGGGTTGTGGGGCTGGAGGAGCTTATAGAAATAGGGAGGGAGCAAGGCCATGGAGGGATTTATAAACCAGGATGAGAATTTTCAAATCGAAGCATTACTTAACCGGGAGCCAATGGAGGTCAGCGAGCACAGGGGTGATGGGTGACCAGGAGTTGGTGCGAGTTAATAAATAAAAGGTTAGAAGTAAAAGCAGAAAATGCTGGAAACACTCAGCAGCTCAGGCAGCATCTGTGGAGAGAGAAACTGAGTTAACGTTTCAAGTCGCTGAACTTTTGTCAGGACTTGAAGTCAGAGAATTAACACTTTTTAAGCAAGTACAAGGGCAGGGAATAGGTGGGCAGAAGGCGGTGGGGCAGGTGACAGAAAGAACAAAAAGAAAAGATTTGTGATCGGGAGGAAGGCAGCAATGATTAAAGTACAAAAGGGACGATGGTGCAAGGCAAAAGGAGATTTACTGGGACATGTAAAGAAACAAAGAGTGGTGTAGAGGAGATGTAAATGTTTCAGCCTGTATAGCAGGGAGGGAGGGGAGCATGGCAAATCTGGCCAAGCGAAGGCTCTTGTGGCCCGGCACTGTGGCGGTGAAAGGTGGGTAAACTCCCAGAGTGTGCGGACCAACCCACTGGCCGTATACCGACAGGGGATCACCACCCCAACCACTAGCCCACATCCCCTCCTCTCCCAGTGCCTCTGGTGTGGACGTCCTCCATTTTCCTTGTTGTTGTTGTCAAAATTTCAAATATTTATATAATGCGAGAAGTGTTGCAAATATTCAAATCATTTCTCTTGTGGTACATAAGGGGGTTGGAGTACAAGAGTAAGGAAGAATTGTACAGGACTTTGGTGGGACCACACCTTCAGTACTTTGAATAGATTTGGATTCGTATCTGAGGAAGGATATACTTTCCTTTGGTTCACTAGATTGATTCCTGGGACGAGAGGGTTTTCCTATGAGGAGAGATTGTGTAAATTGGGCCTGTACTCTCTGGAGTTTCGAAGGATGAGAGGTGATCTCATTGAAACATTTAAGAATCTGAGGGGGTTGACAGAATAGATGCTGAGAGATTATTTTCTCTGGCAGGAGAGTCTGGGGGTCACAGTCTCAGGATAAGGGGTCGGCCATTTAAGACTGAGATGAGGTGGAATTTCTTCATTCACGGGGTGGAGAACCTTTGGAATTCTCTACCCCAGAGGGCTGTGGATGCTGAATCGTTGAGCATATTCAAGGCTAGGATAGCTGAGATAGATTATTGGACTCTAGTGGAATCAAGGAATTTGGAGATTGGGCAGCAAAGTAGAATTGAGGTCAAAGACCAACCATGATCTTATTGAATGGTGGAGGAGGCTCAAAGACCCATATGGCCTGTTGCTAATTCTATTCTTATGCTGATAATGTTTAGAGCAGTCTTCTCAGTGCAGTCATTTTTTCCCTCCAATATTTTCACCTCCTTTCTTGCAGAACCAGACTAATACTGGGGGTGGTGTGGGGGACAGGGTTGGGGGGGGGGAGGTGGGGTGGTTGAAGGTTGTGATATATTCTTTATGACATCACAAACACACACATACACAAGATGGCTCGACAGGAACTTGTCATGTGACCTTGTCACATGATCCTTTTATTATATTTACATGACTAGCTGCATTACCACATTAGTCCACTGGGTGGAGTATTAATCCATTAGGGGGAGCTCTATATTACACAGCCATTTGTCACCTGATTGTTCCTTGCCTAAGTGGTCACATGGGAGCCTGGTCGAAGGGCTCCAAACAGCCTACCAACTTCTGCTGGCATCGCGACCAAGATCCACCCAACGCTCAGAAATGCACATTGATTTTTGTATCATTCTTAGGATGTGGGCATCACATATCGCAGTGTGGGCAGGTCCGTGCTGCCCCTGGGCCCTTGGCTCTTCTGGGCCCCGTACCCTCATTCGCCTCACCCTCATCCACGATGTTCCAGGGCCCAACGCTCCAGCTCTCTCCCCAAAAGGCTGTGGGTGCTGGGGGACAATTGGAGCTTCCAAGATTGAGATCATTAGATTTTCATTAGATAAGGGTACCACGGATTATGCAGCAAAGACAGGCAAGTGGAGTTAAGAACTTAAGAACATAAGAAATAGGAGCGGGAGTAGGCCATACGGTCCCTCAAGCCTGCTCTGCCATTCATCGACCTCAACTCCACTTTCCCGCCCGATCTCCATATCCCTTGATTCCCCTAGACTCCAAAAATCTATCTAGCTCAGCTTTGAATATATTCAGAGACTCAGCATCCACAGCCCTCTGGGGAAGAGAATTCCAAAGATTCACAACCCTCATCTCTGTCCTAAATGGCCAACCCCTTATCCTGAGACTGTGCCTCCTAGTTCTAGACACTCCTGCCAGGGGAATCAACCTCTCAGCATCTACCCTGTCAATCCCCTTCAGAATCCTGTATGTTTCAATGAGATTACCTCTCATTCTTCTAAACTTGTCCTTAAGGTGCAGATCAACCTTGATCTAATTAAATGGCAGATCAGGTCCGAGGCCCACTCATGTTCCAACATTTGAAACTTGCATTTATATAGCACCTTATCATTAAAGTGCTTTGAATCATAGAACGGTTACAGCAAAGAAGGAGGCCATTCGGCCCGTCGAGCCCTTGCCGGCTCTCTGCAAATGCATTTCAGCTAGTCCCACTCCGCCGCCCTTTCACCTTAGCCCTGCAAAATGTTTTTCCTTGAGTTAATTATCCAATTCCCATTTGAAAGCCACAATTGAGTCTGCCTCTGTTATGTATTAATGCTTGGGGGTCACCAGACACCAGAGGGCGCCGCAGTCGGAAGTCATCGTGCTGTACTCATGTGGCATGTGTGCTTGGTCACCTGTCTATAAGCTGGATGTCTTTGTCATGGAGGCACTCTTGGGCTGGAATTAAGATGGATCAGATTGCACCTGAGTGAGTTTACAGTAACCAGACTCTTGAGTCATTACAATTGGCGACGAGGTAATTTAAGAACCTTCGCAGGCACAATGGGCACTGTTGGAATCCTGGAGAAATTCGTGGAGGGTGAAGATTGGGCGGATTTTATCGACCGCCTGGATCAGTATTTTGTGGCCAACGACATGGAGGCAGAGGTCTACGCAGTTAAGCGCAGGGCAGTTCTCCTCACCGTTTGTGGTCCGAAAATTTATGGCCTCATGAAGAATCTTCTCTCGCCTGTACGTCCGGTGGAAAAAGGGGATGAAGAATTGTTTAAGTTGATTGGTAACCATCTGAAGCCAAAAGAGGGGATCATCATATCACGCTACCGTTTCTATACGCATGTTCGTGCTGAGGGCCAGGACGTGTCTGGATTTGTCGCCGACCTGTGACTTCTTGCTGAGCTGTGTAAGTTCGGGAACATGCTGGAAGACATGCTGTGTGATGTCTCCGTGATAGGCATCAGCCATGGTGCGATCCTCAGCAAGCTGTTGGCTGCAGAGACACTGGATTTGAAAAAGGCCATCAAGACTGCCCAGGCATGCATGATGAGGGATGATAATTTGAGGCAGATATCATCGACAAGTCGGAGTTCCACGGCAAGCACTCTAAACACAATGGCGTCATTTTCGGGCAGAGCTGCTTACATGAAATCTACCACTGCTCAGAGCCCGCAACTGGTTCGAACCAGATTTCAACTTTGTTAGCGTTGTGGGGGCAATCATTGGCCTCATCAGTGTCCGTTTAGACAATACCGATGCAATGGATGTTCGAAAGTGGGGCCTCTTCACAGGATGTGTCCACAACTGAGCAAACGTGGTGCAGCTCACCATGCAGTTGATGAGAACCAGTTCAGTGATGGCCCGGATACGCAACCCGAGGAGGAGGTGAATAGACTGTGTTCGTTCCTGAGCAAGAGCCAGCCGATAGTCGTTAATGTGAAGCTGAATGGCGTGCCTGTATCAATGGAGCTGGACACGGGTACGAGCCAGTTGATAACGAGCCAAAGGATATTCGACAAGCTGCAAAACCGAAGCTGAGTCCAGTCAATGCTAGGTTGCGTACTTACACTAAGGAACTCATACCGGTACTCGGCAGTGCAGTAGTCAAGGTGTCATATGAAGGTGTGGTTCACAAGCTACCATTATCGATCGTCCAACGCTTTTCAGCAGAAATTGGCTCAAGAAAATCAAGCTGAACTGGAATGATGTCAAGATGTTGTCCTTGGTGGATGATACTTTGTGTGCTCAAGTATTGAAAAAGTTTCCTTCTTTGTTTTAACCGGACATTGGTAATTTTATGGGAGCCAAGGTGCAGAATCACCTGGACTCCAATGCAACGCCTGTCTATCACAAAGCTCGGTCTATTCCATACATGATGAGGGAGAAGGTTGAAATTGAGCTTGACAGACTCCAGCATAGAGGGATCATATCACCGGTCGAGTTTAATGAGTGGGCTAGTCCCATTGTTCCTGTGTTGAAGAGTGATGGCACTGTCAGGATTGTGGAAACTACAAGGTTATGATTAGCTGATTTTCGAAACAGGATCAATATCCGTTACCGAGGACTGATGACCTGTTCGCCATGTTAGCTGGTGGAAAGTCGTTCACGAAACTGGATCTGACATCGGCCTATATGACCCAGAAGCTTGTCGACACTTCAAGGAAACTCACCTGCAGCAACACCCATAAAAATCTGTTCATCCACAATAGGTGTCCTTTTGAGATTCATTCGGCTGCAGCCATATTTCAGAGGAATATGGAGAGTTTACTGAAGTCCGTTCCTAGATCTGTCGTGTTTCAAGATGAGATTCTGGTCACAGGTCGCGACACTGCTGAACATCTGAACAATCTGGAAGAAGTCCTACATCATCCCTTGTAGTCAGATTCAGGTGTATTTATAATGGGGAACAAAGAAATGGCAAACGAGTTGAACAAATATGTTGGTTCTGTCTTCACGAAGGAAGACCCAAATAACCTTCAGAAGTACTAGGGGACGAGGGTCTAGTGAGAAGGACATCCTTATTAGGCAGGAAATTGTGTTAGGGAAATTGATGGAATTGAAGGCCGATAAATCCCCGGAGCCTGATAGTCTGCATCCCAGAGTACTTAAGGAAGTGGCCATAAAAATAGTGGATGCATTGGTGATTATTTTCCAGCAGTCTATCGACTTGGGATCAGTTCCTATGGACTGGATGGTAGCTAATGTAACACCACTTTTTAAAAAAGGAGGGAGAGAGAAAACGGGGAATTATAGACTGGTTAGCCTGACATTAGTAGTGGGGAAAATGTTGGAATCAATTATTAAAGATGAAATAGCAGCGCATTTGGAAAGCAGTGACAGGATTGGTCCAAGTCAGCATGGATTTATGAAAGGGAACTCATGCTTGACAAATCTTCTGGAATTTTTTGAGGATGTAACTCGCAGAGTGGACAAGGGAGAACCAGTGGATGTGGTATATTTGGACTTTCAAAAGGTTTTTGGCAAGGTCCCACACATGAGAATGGTGTGCAAAATCAAAGCACTTGGAATTGGGGGTAATGTACTGATGTGGATAGAGAACTGGTTGGCAGACAGGAAGCAGAGAGTCGGGATAAACAGGTCCTTTCAGAATGACAGGCAGTGACTAGTGAGGTGCCACAGGGCTCAGTGCTGGGACCCCAGCTATTTACAATATACATTAATGATTTGGATGAAGGAATTGGCTTTAATTTCCCCAAGTTTGCAGATGACATTAAGTTGGTTGGCGGTGTGAGCTGTGAGGAGAATGCTAAGAGACTGTAGGGTGACTTGGACAGGTTAGGTGAGTGGGCAAATGCATGGCAGATGCAGTATAATGTGGATAAATGTGAGGTTATCCACTTTGGGGACTAAAACACGAAGGCAGAATATTATCTGAATGGCGGCAGATTAGGAAAGGGGGAGGTGCAACGAGACCTGGGTGTCATGGTACATCCGTCGTTGAAAGTTGGCATGCAGGTACAGCAGGCAGTGAAGAAGGCAAATGGCATGTTGGCCTTCATAGCTAGGGGATTTGAGTACAGGAGCAGGGAGGTCTTACTGCAGTTGTACAGGGCTTTGGTGAGGCCTCACCTGGAATATTGTGTTCAGTTTTGGTCTCCTAATCTGAGGAAGGACGTTCTTGCTATTGAGGGAGTGCAGCGAAGGTTCACCAGACTGATTCCCAGGATGGCTGGACTGACATATGAGGAATGACTGGATCAACTGGACCTTTATACACTGGAGTTTAGAAGGATGAGAGGGGATCTCATAGAAGCATATGAGATTCTGACGGGACAGGACAGGTTAGATGCGGGAAGAATTTTCCCAATGTTGGGGAAGTCCAGAACCAGGGGATACAGTCTTAGCATAAGGGGTAGGCCATTTAGGACTGAGATGAGGAGAAACTTCTTCACTCAGAGAATTGTTAACCTGTGGAATTCCCGACCGCAGAGAGTTGTTGATGCCAGTTCATTGGATATATTCAAGAGAGAGTTGGATATGGCCCTTACGGCTAAAGGGATCAAGGGGTATGGAGAGAAAACAGGAAAGCGGTACTGAGGGAATGATCAGCCATGATCTTATTGAATGGTGGTGCAAAGTCAAAGGGCCGAATGGCTACTCCTGCACCAATTTTCTATGTTTCTATGTTTCTATGTCTGGACAAAGTGGGACTCAGGCTGAAATGCACGAAGTGTGTATTCATGGCACCTGAAGTCGAATTCCTCGGGAGGAAGATTGCTGTTGATGGCATCAGGCCCACTGATTTGAAAACCAAGGCCATCAAAAATGCACCCAGGCCTCAGAATGTAATGGAGCTGCATTTATTCCGTGGGCTACTCAAATATTTTGATAATTTCTTACCCAGATTGAGCACTTACTGGAGCCACTTCATGTTTAACGATTTGGTCTCACCGCAGGTAAAGGGTACACAGCCAGATAGGGAATGGAAGACCAACAGGAAGAGCAGTGAAAGGAAAGTAGTGCAGGGGTCCCCTGCGGTCATCCCCCTGCAAAACAGATACACCGCTTTGGGTACTGTTGAGGGAGATGACTCATCAGGGAAAGGCAGCAGCAGCCAAGTCCATGGCACCATGGCTGGCTCTGCTGCACAGGAGGGCAGGAAAAAGAGTGGGAGAGCTATAGTGATAGGGGATTCTATTGTAAGGGGAATAGATAGACGTTTCTGCGGCCGCAACTGAGACTCCAGGATGGTATGTTGCCTCCCTGGTGCAAGGGTCAAAGATGTCTCAGAGCGGGTGCAGGGAATTCTAAAAAGGGAGGGTGAACAGCCAGTTGTCGTGGTACATATAGGTACCAATGATATCGGTAAAAAATGGGATGAGGTCCCATAGGACGAATTTAGGGAGCGAGGAGTTAAATTAAAAAGTAGGACCTCAAAAGTAGTAATCTCAGGATTGCTACCAGTGCCACGTGCTAGTCAGAGTAGGAATCGCAGGATAGCTCAGATGAATACGTGGCTTGAGGAGTGGTGCAGAGGGAGGGATTCAAATTCCTGGGACATTGGAACCGGTTCTGTGGGAGGTGGGACTAGTACAAACCGGACGGTCTGCACCTGGGCAGGACCGGAACCAATGTCCTAGGTAGAGTGTTTGCTCGTGCTGTTTGGGAGGAGTTAAACTAATATGGTAGGGAATGGGAACCTAACCAGGGAGACAGAGGGGAATAAAATGGAGACAGAAGCAAAAGGTAGAAAGAAGAATAGTAAAAGTGGAGGGCAGAGAAACCTAAGGCAAAAAACAAAAAGGGCCAATTTACAGCAGAATTCTAAAGGGTCCAAGTGTGTTAAAAAGACAAGCCTGAAGGCTCTGTGCCTCAATGCGAGGAGTATTCAGAATAAGGTGGACGAATTAACTGCGCAGATTGCAGTTAACGGATAAGATGTGATTGGCATCACAGAGACATGGCTCCAGGGCGACCAAGGCTGGGAACTCAACATCCAAGGGTATTCAGCATTTAGGAAGGATAGACAGAAAGAAAAAGGAGGCGGGGTCACTTTGTTGGTTAAAGAGGAAATTAATGCAATTGTAAGGAAGGACATTAGCTTGGATGATGTGGAATCGGTTTGGGTGGAGCTACGGAATACCAAAGGGCAGAAAACGGTAGTGGGAGTTGTGTACAGGCCACCAAATAGTGGTGAGGTTGGGGACAGCATCAAACAAAAAATAAGGGATGTGTGCAATAAAGGTACAGGAGTAATCATGGGCGACTTTAATCTACATATTGATTGGGCTAACCAAACTGGTAGAAATGCGGTGGAGAATGATTTCCTGGAGTGTATGAGGGATGGTTTTCGAGACCAATATGTCGAAGAACCAACCAGAGAGCTGGCCATCCTAGACTGGGTGATGTATAGTGAGAAGGGACTAATTAGCAATCTTGTTGTGCGAGGCTCCTTGGGGAAGAGTGGCCATAATATGATAGAATTCTTTATTAAGATGGAAAGTGACAAAGTTAATTCAGAAACTAAGGTCCTGAACTTAAGGAAAGGTAACATTGATGGTATGAGGCGCAAATTGGCTAGATTAGACTGGCAAATGATACTTAAAGAGTTGACGGTGGATAGGCAATGGCAAAACTTTAAAGATCATATGGACGAACTTCAACAATTGTCCATTCCTGTCTGGAGTAAAAATAAAACGGGGAAGGTGGCTCAACCGCGGCTAATGAGGGAAATTAAGGATAGTGTTAAATCCAAGGAAGAGACACACAAATTAGCTGGAAAAAGCAGCAAACCGGAGGACTGGGAGAAATTTTGTATGCAGCAGAGGAGGTCAAAGGATTTAATTAAGAGGGGGAAAATAGAATACGAGAGGGAGCTTGCCGGAAACATAAAAGATGACTGCAAAAGCTTCTATAGATATGTGAAGAGAAAAAGATTAGTAAAGACAAACGTAGGGCCCTTGCAGTCAGATTCGGGTGAATTTATAATGGGGAACAAAGAAATGGCAGACCAACTGAACAAGTACTTGGTTCTGTCTTCACAAAGGATGACACAAATAACCTTCCGAATGTACTAGGGGACCGAAGGTCTAGTGAGAAGGATAGCCTTCTCGTGAGAAGGAACTGAAGGATATCCTTATTAGGCAGAAATTGTGTGAGGGAAATTGATGGGATTGAAGGCCAATAATTCCCCAGGGCCTGATAGTCTACATCCCAGAGTACTTAAGGAAATGGCCCTAGAAATAGTGGATGCATTGGTGATCATTTTCCAACAGTCTATCGACTCTGGATCAGTTCCTATGGACTGGAGGGTTGCTAATGTAACACCACTTTTTTAAAAAGGAGGGCGAGAGAAAACGGGTAATTATAGGCCGGTTAGCCTGACATCAGTAGTGGGGAAAATGTTGGAATCAATCATTAAGAATGAAACAGCAGCGCATTTGGAAAGCAGTGATAGAATTGGTCCAAGTCAGCATGGATTTATGAAAGGGAAATCAAGCTTGACAAATCTTCTGGAATTTTTTGAGGATGTAACTAGTAGAGTGGACAAGGGAGAACCAGTGGATGTGGTGTATTTGGACTTTCCAAAGGCTTTTGACAAGGTCCCACACAAGAGATTGGTGTGCAAAATCAAAGCACATGGTATTGGGGGTAATATACTGACATGGATAGAGTACTGGTTGGCAGACAGGAAGCAGAGAGTCGGGATTAACGGGTCCTTTTCAGAATGGCAGGCAGTGACTAGTGGAGTGCCGCAGGGCTCAGTGTTGGGACCCCAGCTCTTTACAATATATATTAATGATTTAGATGAAGGAATTGAGTGTAATATCTCCAAGTTTGCAGATGACACTAAAGTGGGCTGGCAGTGTGAATTGTGAGGAGGACGCTAAGACGCTGCAGGATGATTTGGACAGGTTAGGCGAGTGGGTAAATACATGGCAGATGCAGTATAACATAGATAAATGTGAGGTTATCCACTTTGGGGGCAAAAACACGAATGCAAAATATTATCTGAATGGCGGCATATTAGGAAAAGGGGAGGTGCAGCGAGACCTGGGTGTCATGGTTCATCAGTCATTGAAGGTTGGCATGCAGGTAAACCAGGCGGTGAAGAAGGCAAATGGTATGCTGGCCTTCATAGCAAGGGGATTTGAGTATTGGAGCAGGGAAGTCTTACTGCAGTTGTACAGGGCCTTGGTGAGACTTCACCTGGAATATTGTGTTCAGTTTTGGTCTCTTAATCTGAGGAAGGACGTTCTTGCTACTGAGGGAGTGCAGCGAAGGTTCACCAGACTGATTCCAGGGATGGCTGGACTGACATGTGAGGAGAGACTGGATCAACTGGGCCTTTATACACGGGAGTTTAGAAGGATGAGAGGGGATCTCATAGAAACATGTAAGATTCTGACTGGACTGGCAGGTTAGATGCAGGAAGAATGTTTCCGATGTTGGGGAAGTCCAGAACCAGGGGATACAGTCTTAGGATAAGGGGCAGGCCATTTAGGACTAAGATGAGGAGAAACTTCTTCACTCAGAGAGTTGTTAACCTGTGGAATTCCCTGCTACAGTGAGTTGTCGATGCCAGTTCATTGGATATATTCAAGAGGGAGTTAGATATGGCCCTTGCGGCTAAAGGGATCAAGGGGTATGGAGAGAAAGCAGGAAAGGGGTACTGAAGGAATGATCAGCCATGATCTTATTGAATGGTGGTGCAGGCTCGAAGGGCTGGATGGCCTACTGCTGCACCTATTTTCTATATTTCTATGTTTCTATGTGTTGCTAAGAAAAGGCAACAACTGGGTCTGGGGTGCATCTCAAGAGAAAGCCTTTGAGAAAGGCAAGAATCTGCTATGTTCGAACAAGTTGCTTGTTCATTATGATCCATGTAAGCATCTTGTATTGGCCTGTGATGCTTCATCATATTGGGTTGGCTGCGTACTCCAACAAGCAAATGAAGCTACAACCTGTTGCGTATGCTTCGAGAAATCTGTCCAAAGTGGAAAGAGCTTACAGTATGGTAGAGAAAGAAGCTTTGGCCTGTGTGTATAGGGTAAAAAAAATACACCAGTACCTGTTTGGGCTTCGTTTTGAACTAGAAACGGATCACAAGCCAATCATTTCATTATTTACGGAAAACAAAGGTATTAATAACAATGCATCGTCCCACATTCAAAGGTGGCCACTGACATTGTCTGCCTATGATTAAATCATCCATCATAGACCTGGTACTGAGAATTGTGCCGATGCACTGAGTTGTCTGCCCTTATCCACATGGAGATGCCTCAACCTGCAGATCTACTGTTAGTAATGGATGCTTTTTAGAGTGAAGGAACCCCTGTTACTGCTCAACAAGTTAGGATCTGGACCAGCCATGACCCTATTTTATTGGTTGTGAAACGGTGCCGTACTCAGTGGTGATTGGTCTGCCATACCTATGGAGATGCGTGAGGAGACCAAACCTTACAACCGTCGCAAGGATGAGCTGTCCATTCAGTCAGACTGTTTTACTGTGGGGTAATCGTGTAATCATGCCTCAGAAAGATCGAGAAAAATTTGTACGTGCACTTCATAGCACTCATCCTGGTATTGTCATGATGAAGTCCATTGCTAGGTCTCATGTATGGTGGCCTGGAGTTGACTCTGATCTGGAATCATGCGTGCATCAGGGCAATACTTGCATGCAGCTAAGTAAATTACCAGCGGAATCTCCGATGAGTCTTTGGTCATGGCCATCCAAACCATGGTCGAGGATCCACATTGATTTTGCGGGCCCGTTGCTAGGAAAGATGTTTTTTGTCGTAGTAGATGCATATTCTAAGTCGATAGAATGTGTTATTATGTCATCCAGCATGTCTACAGCTACCATATTTCATGTTCGTATCATGTTTGTTACTCATGGTTTGCCTGACATTGTTGTGAGCAACAACAGATCTTGCTTCACAAGCCTTGAGTTCCAGGAGTTCATGAAACTCAATGGCATCAGACATGTGAGATCAGCTCCATTGAAGCCTGCTTCTAATGGTCAAGTAGAGCGTGCCGTTCAAACGATCAAGCAAAGTATGAAACGTGTAACTCAGGGCTCACTGCAGAGACGGTTGTGATGTATATTGCTCAGTTACAGGTCAAGACTTCATACGCTTACTGGGGTTCCTCCTGCTGAACTGCTGATGAAGAGAAATCTCAAGACCAGGCTTTCTCTTGTTCATCCTGATTTGAATGATCGTGTTGAAAACAGACGTCAAAGTCAACAATGGTGTCATGATCATGTTGCCGTGTCATGTGACATCTCAGTCAACGATCCGGTTTATGTACTGAACTATGGTCAAGGTCCAAAGTGCATTGCCGGCACTGTTACAGCCAAGGGGGGGTGACAGATTGTTTATTGTCATGTTCAAGAATGGGCAAACATGCAGGAAACACCTTGACCAGGTTAAACTGTGGCATATGGACGAACTGGAACCGAGTGAGGAAGTTGCAGTTCGTGACCAACCAACCATTGTTCACTCATCAGAGGACTCTGCTGACATGATTGACTCTGAACCTTCAGTGTCTGATGTGGTCGTGACCACTCCCATCAGATCGCCTACTCAGCCCTCCGTCTCAATGGACTCAGAACGCTCGGCCAGAGCCAAAGTTGAACTGAGACGGTCAACTCGTGAGAGGAAAGTCCCAGACCACCTTAATTTGTAAAAAGACTGTTATTAAGATTTTAAAAGGGGGATGTTGTTATGTATTAATGCTTGGGGGTCACCAGACACCAGAGGGCGCCGTGGTCGGAGGACATCGGGTTGTACGCATGTGGCATGTGTGCTTGGTCACCTATATATAAGCTGTGTGTCTTTGTCACGCAGGCACTCTTGGGCTAGAATAAAGATGGATCAGGTTGCACCTGAGTGAGTTTACAGTAACCAGACCCTTGAGTCATTACAGCCTCCCTTTCAGGCAGTGAATTCCAGATGCTAACCACTCGCTGCGTAAAAAAGTTTTCCCTCATGTATGCCTTCCTTGCTCCATTCCTGCCATCCCACCTGCGCTCACCCTAACGCGAGTCTTGTGCCATTTATGCTTTCAGATAATCAGCAAGCAGCTGACCTGCCTGTACCTGAGCCCTCCCATGACACTGACGAGGGAGAAGAGGAGGAGGACCCAAGCACTGCGTCATTGCATCTCTCCCCCACAGGCACCATCTCAGAGATAGACACTGCTCGGTCCTCAGAGGTTACCTTGGCAGAGGGGTCAGCACTGGGTGTTTCACCGGGGCCTTTATGGGCTGCAGCAAGGCCAAGGGGAAAGGGTAGCTCAGGAGCCAGTTCCGCGCTGGGAGAGTTCACGTGCGGAGTTCTGCTGCACAGGACTTGGATGAGGACCTCGATGGGGAGGCGTTTTCTAGTTCTTGACCCTTCCACCCACGGGAACAGCTTCACATCCGATAAATTGCTTTTTGAAGTGCAGTCACTCTGCTGACTTTTGCTACACTCTGAACACGGCAGTCAGTGAAGTTAGTGAAGCATAGCTAACACTGAGGAGGACTGCAACACAGTACAAGAAACTATCGAGGGATATGGAGCTAAGGTGAGAAAATGGAGTTCAGTTACAGATCAGCCATGATCTGGTTGAGTGGCGGAGCAGGCCCGAGGGGGTTGAAAGGCCTACTCCTGATCCTATATCCCTAGGTTGATGCTTGTATCTACTTCAGAATGATTTTGAGCTGATAGTTATACTGGTGACTCTGCCCTATTCTCAAATCACAGGAGAGTAGAATTCTGTATCTGTTGTCAGTGCCCTCCTCTCCAAATGGCAGCAAATGTTCCAACGATTCGTGCAGTGCTGCCAACTAGTAGCGATGACAGCAAATCCTCCCCGGGAAGTTTAGCTTGTGTCTCTCCACCTTAGCGGGTGATAGAAGCAACCAGATATTTAAAGCCAGCAAAGTGCTCCTGGAGTTTAAATATTTACGGGTACGCCTTGGGAAAATGCTATCCCCCCCTCCGCTTTTAAGCAGTTGATTTCATTGTGAGATTGCTGGCTGAAGGAGGTAATGTTGTGGAAAGCAATCGGAAGAGAGTCAGTAGCTATTGTAATGATTTTATGGATGGTATGCTTCCAGCTGAAGGCCTTGGTTGCCTTGCTGACAATTATACTGAACTTCATTCCCTGCTTCTTTATCTATCTACCCCTTTTCTCACTAAGGCCTTAAAATGGGCCAGCGTGATATTAACTTTACTGTACTCACATGAAACGTGTTTATTTGAAAGGGGTTAGATAGCTAACGGATTTGTTAAACCAGCTGTCAAAGGAATTTCATATAACTGCGTTAACTTGTTTTATTGAGACGTCTGATATCAACTTGTCAATCATCTGGGGGGAGGGGCAGGGGTGGGTGATTCCCTCTTGTTACTATATGACATTGTAATGATAGAAAATTTGGCTTCACTTTCTGAAAGGCAACGAATGGAGGAGATTCTCTTGCTCTGTTTGTCAGGCTGCTAACATGTAGCGACTGGAGGAAATAGGAACACAGCAACAAGAGTAGGCCATTCCGCCCCTCAAGCCTGCTCCGCCATTCAATTCGTTCATTGTTTAACTCCATCTACCCGCCTTTGTCACAGGTTCCCCCTCTATGCCTCATTTTATTTCATTTATCAAGCCCTGTGACCTCATGATCATATTGGTCCGTTAATTTTGGTGTCCTCAGTGAACACATTTGTCTTTGATTTTAGACAATTCTGTCAGACAGCTCCTATTTGCACTTGTGTCTGCCGTGGCTCAATGGATAGCACACTCGCCTCTGTGTCAGAAGGTGATGCATTCAAATACCACTCCAAAGACTTGAGCACTAAAATGTGGGCTGATACTCGAGTGCAGTACTGGGGGAGCGCTGCACTGTCGGACGTGCCGTCTTTCAGATGCAACATTAAACCGACATCTGCCCTCTAAGGTGGATGTAAAAGGTATCACGCCGCTATTTCCATTGGGGGTTATCCCCGGTGTCCTGGTCAATCAACGTCACAAAAAGGGATCATCTGGTCATTATCACATTGCAGTTTATGAGATCTTGCTGAGTGCAGATTGTGCTGCATTACAGCAGTGATTACGCTTCAAAAGTACTTCATTGTTTGTAACACGCTTTTAGACGTCCTGAGGCTGTGAAACGTGCTACAGAAATGCAAATCTTTCTTTCATTCTATTAAAAGAAATTCTTCTGTTCCTTCAGCCAATGCTTGCCGATAGGCTCGCTACCTGTCATCCATGTTGCCTGTATTGCAGCAATGTTTACTCTGTGATTTTCGTATAATTACAAACCTGTCAACCAGCAGACAGCTTCATCTCACTGAACTGCTGTTAAATTTATCTCCAACATTGTGTTCTGTCAAACTGACATTATTGTTAATCAGTGTATCACATCTTATTAACTTGACCGGAACCTTACTCGCGACGGTGTGTGATGTCTGCCGAAAAGATCTGCTGCAGGCAATCATTTTTTTTGTTGCGTGGAACGAAAATGTTTTAATTTTATTGTGAAATAAGCAAATTCAGTGGATATTTTCTCCACGGGTTTTACATAGAATTTACAGCACGGAAAAAGGCCATTCAGTTTGACTGGTCTCTGCCGGCTTTTGTCTTCCACATGAGCCTCCTCCCACCCTACTTCACCTTAAGCTATCAACAGATTCTCCTTTTCCTTTCTCCCTCGTGTGTTTATCTAGCTTCTCCTTAAAGGCATCGAAGCTATTCGCCTCAACCACTCTCTGTGGCAGCGAGTTCCACATTCTAACCGCCCCTCTGGGTAAAGCGGTCTCTCCTGTATTTTACAGTACACTTATTCTTCCGCAAAGTAAATGTTGCACTTTTTTGCGCTCTCAGGGCTGGATGTCCCTGTCCCTTGGTCTCGCCCCGGAGCGGCGTGAAACGGGACGGCGAGGTCTCCTGTCGCGAGCTTCGGGTCGGGTTTTGCGGTGGGCTCAGCAGCATCACCGGGAAGAGCTGCGCCTCTCGTTGCGACACTGTCTGAGTTTTGACTCGAACCCTACCCGTACGCCTAGAATTGCGCCTCGCATTGGCCGCCTGGGAAATCAGTGCGGTCCAGCCATGCCAGCGGCGGTGAGGACGGTAAAGTGCTGAAAAGGTCAGTGCGAGTGTCTGTTCTTTTAATTTTTTTTAGCGATTTGTGTTGTAGTGGCGTGAGCAACATTTTTGGAATGTTTTTGTGTTTTTTTTTAAAAGGATCCCCCCCACCAGGTCTCTCTCGGAGCACACACAGCCCAGCACTTTAGTTCGCGAATTTCCCATTTTTGCGCCCCGAATGTTGTACAACGCCTCCATTCGCATTGCAGGGCCCAGATGGCGAAAATTCCTTACTACAACGCAACCTATTCCCGGCCGGTAACTTTCCCGCCCCGCCTCCGTTTTCACCCCGAAAGCAGAAAAGCCTAAAATCCAGCCCTGAAAGATTTCCAAATCCAAAAGTGAGCGAGCACAAGGGACTACGGCCTGGATGATAATTTCCAGCGGTGGGAAATTGCGCTGGTGAGTTACTTCCCTGGCAGTCCAACAATTGGCAAAAAGCTCACTCTCCTCAGCAAGAGACCAGGTACAAAGGAAAACAATTTTCATACTTCACTTTAATAAGAACTGCACAAAAGGGCGAGAGGATAATGCCATTTACGCACAAGTGAGCAATTGCTTAACGATATAATTACAATGCAGCAAACTATCTATTTGTCTGTTAACATGACAGTATAAATTACAATAGTGTAATATTTAATAACTGTGCAACCAGTATGCAGATCCCTGACCAGCCATCTGTGAAGGTCAAGAACATGTTTACAGTTTTTGCAAGAAAGAACATCAGCAGGTCCACTGATTGGCTATGACTGAATAACTCCGCTTCCATTTTTATCATGCAATCCCTGCCATAGTAAATCAACCATGTTTAACGCGTGCAAATGGTGCTAACTGTGACTAAGCTGTGGTTCAGTGAGTAATGCTCTCATCTCTGGGTCAGACGGTTCAAGACCCACTCCAGGGATTTGCGCATGATGCTCCAGTGCAGTGCTGAGGGAGTGATGCACTGTCGGAGGTGCTGTCCTTCGATTGATGCGTAAAACCGAGGCCCCGTCTGCCTTCTCGGGTGGACATAAAATAATCCCATGGGAGTTTTCAAAGAATAGGAGGGGGAGTTCTCACCAGTCTCCTGGCCAATGATTATCACTCAACCAGCATCACTAAAACAGGTTATCTGGTGATTGATCTCATTGATGTCTGTGGCACCTTGCTGTACCCGCGTGTTAACTTTCTGAGGCAGGTTTGATAATAAGGCAGATAGACTATCGCAGACCTTTTTGCATTACAGTGGAATTACTGTGTATCTCCTACATAGCAGCAACGACTACACTTCTGAAGTACTACATTGGCTCTATAGTGCTTTAGAACATCCTGAGGTTGTGAAAGGCGTTATATAAATGCAAATTCTTTCTTCCTTCCATTGAACCATTGAACCATTGAACCAGTGACGTAAAATTCAATGGCGCCACTGATAACATGTTAAGCACGCCAACTATGTTAGGCAATTCCAATGTGATGCAAAAATTTCTGCGATGATCTATCTGCCTTATTATCAAGCCTGCCTCAGAAAGTTAACATACAGGTACAGCAAGCAATTAAGAAAGCAAATGTTATGTTAGGCTTTATTGTAAGCAGGTCAGGAAGATATGCTGCAATGATATAGAGTTTTGGTGAGACCACACCTGGAGTACTGTGAACAGTTTTGGTCTCCTTAACTAAGGAAGGATATACTTTCCTTAGCGAGGGTGAAGCAGAGGTTCACTAGATGAATTCCTGGGACGGGACGGCTGTTGTATGAGGAGTGATTGAGGAAAATGGGCCTATATTCTCTGGAGTTTAGAATAATGAGAAGTGATCGCACTGAAATATATAACATTCTTGACAGGGTAAATGCTGAGATGCTTATTCCTCTGGCTGGGGAGTCTAGAATCAGGGGTCACAGTCTCAGAATAAGGGGCTGGCCTTTTAAGACTGAGATGAGGAGAAATGTCTTCACTCAGAGGGTGGTAAATGTTTGCAATTCTCTGCCCCAGAGGGCTGTAGAGGCTCAGTCGTTGAGTATATTCAAGAAATAGGTCGCTGGCATTTTGGTCATTAAGGTAATTAAGGGATATTGGGATAGGACGGGAAAGTGGTGTTGATGTAGAAATTCAGCCATGATCTTATTGAATAGCGGAGCGGACTCGAGGGGCTGTATAGCCTCCTCTGCTCCTAATTCTTATGTTCTAAAATTCCAGGATTTAATTCAAGGTGAGTGACTGAAGACCACCTCCAGTAATTAAAAAAACATCAATTTTACCATTTTTCACAAAGCTATAATACAGTGCCATATTCTGAATAGTTCCTGCTGAGCTGTTAAAATATAACTGTTTTAAATATAATTTGACGTGAGTCTGAAGCTGAAGAAATTCACAATTTTATGTCGTTAATTTATACTAAAAGTAATTTGAAAAAATGAAGTTCCTGTTGGGATAGTTCCTGCAAATAGAGGTATGAAAATGTTATTATTTTTAGTTAACAGTGCGAACGTCTGATGGACACTCCAATGCACGATTAACACCTATTGGAGAAGCTCGGGTAGCTTCCATGAGCTGGTTTTACCGTCCAATGCATATAGCGGGCATTTGGCCTCAGCCCAAATGCGCCCATTCATTGTGGCCGTGACTGTGTGGGATTTCAAAATCCTGGGCAGGATTTAGGGTACCATATTCCACAACTCCGTTTTTCCATAAACTCCGTGGCTTTGAACCTCCTTTCGGGCAGAGGGAAAAGCACTCGCACGGAGCGCTCCCTCAGGAAATTGTGCCTGATTTCCTGAGATGAGCTCAGTCATGACTGGCGTTCAGTGGCTGGAAAGAGCTTAAGTTTCTGGCCCCTCCCACAGCACCAAAACATCCATAAATAAAGACAACGGTGACAGGGTCTTGCGATTGTGACAAGAGTCCTTCCAGGTAGGGTCATCGAACAAGAAGCTTTCATCATTCACGAGGCAGTTAGATGGATGGACCCCAGGGGGGTAAAATTGTCCCTTTTTTTTTAGCATGGTTAGCGCCTCCGGGGCAAGAGAGTTTCCTCTCGGGGGAGGGATGGGCTAGGAGCGCTACCGCCTCACGGGAAATTGCCCGAGAGTTTGTGGAGACGTTGCTGTGGCAGCCCCACGCTTAGCGCCCCCAGGCCGCTGCCCAACCAGCGATCACGTCATCGCCGTGTGCGGCGAGCCCTCACCGCCCCGCTCCGACCCAGCGGGGGAAATTGTCCCGCGGGCGGCATAGCTGGCTGACCTGCGCTCACGGGCCGGAGCTTAACGGGGAGGACGCCAGTGCCCCGGGTCGCCGACTTTTTTTGTCGGCTGCCTCTCGGGTCGGCTCAATGATGGCGTCCTAGCGTGGTCCGGCGCCGACATCGTGCAGCCCGACACTCCATCTTGAGTGTCGGGATGCTGGCCCGGTTGCCCGCTGAGACTTGTGGCACAGTGGAGGCCATCAGAGGCCTTGCAGAGTGCGCAGCGGCCCTCCCCTTTAAGCGAAGGGGCACGGCGTTGAAGCTCGTAAGCGCTACCTGGAACATTCGCATCATGCTTGACTCCACGTCCCAATAGCGCCCCGGTTACCGCTCCCAAAGGAAGTGGAGCGCGGGAGATCGCAAGGGCAATTCCACGGCGGAGGCACGACTTCCGTGCCAGACACTATAAGTCCCGGCTCCGGAGGTTACTGCTCCCAATCGGGGTGCGGGGTAATTTCTCCCCCCTAGGTTTCTATAAAAAGATGATCTCGGTGGACTGAATAATTTCCTTCATCTGTTTCCCCTGTGCCACCATCAGGAGTTGACCACATGCGATATGCTGCGGTGAGAGAATTGTTGGCAGAGCACCGGTTCACCACCCGTTGTGTTCGAGGCTCTGTTGGTGGCATAGGGTCTTGGAAACTCTCACCCATCATTCAGTGCGATGTGTGTGACACACAATGACATGGCTGGTAAATGTTTGTGAAACACTTACGTTAAAAAGTGGGGTAAAAAATATCTTGCATCTGCCCTCTCCGGGCACGCTGTATCCTGATTTCGCGAGGTTGGCCCAATAAATTGTACTTACGGGAAAATAATGGGCGGGTGGTGCATTTCTGCGAAGAAAGGGTCTTGTGTTAATTGTCTGCCCATTGTGTTAGTAATTCTCTTCTTTCTTGAGTGCAAATTAAATGTTCGACATTCTGCTTCTTGCTCCTAAAAGATCAAAGCTTGTGCCATAATTCTGCCCTTGCACACTGTTCGTGATAAATGCTTAAGGCACTGAGCTAGCAATGACAATCCCCTCCATTCCCACAAACGGTTAACTGCTGTGCTTCAAACCTTTGGAGAACTGTTTAAATAGTAAAGTGACTGGAGAACCAAGGGTGTGAGCTTTGAACGGCTGGACTTGTCATCTCCCGAGCAAACCATTGTTTTTAATACATACATGAAGAGGTAGATAGAGAGATGGTGGGAACTTATGATCTACCTGCATGCACACAGGACTTAACCTCCGACTAACCTCAATGCAGTGTAAGAGTCAAGTATTTAAAATTAAAATGGAGATAACTAATGCTGTTCCTATCCGAGGCATTTCTGGTAGAGTATCTTTGCTAATTATTAACATTAAAATAATAAAAGACTCCCTCCCTGTCTGCAGCCCTGTAAATTCTACTCTCTGTATTGTATATCCAGATTAACCAGTTCAATGGCTAATTCCATTAATTATGATCCTTTCCAACCTCCTTTCATGTGACATTAACTTGGGGATAAATTTTAATCATTGGTTAGGTACACGACGGGTTTAAACAATATAAAACGGATAGGATTATGGTATATTTCTCTGTAAAAGGTTGTTATCATCGGAACAGGGAGTCCTCGTTCTGGCTTTGTTCCTGGGACCGCTTGCACTTAAGTCTCTGTTGGCATGCTGGCATATTGTCCACAGCAGTAAAGCGATGCTGGAGCAGCCAACATTGTCTAATCGTTACTGATGACAGGCTCAGTGGATGAATGCCGAATGCATTTCTATGACAGTACTCTGCCTTCTTTTTTAACACAAGTGTTACTCCGTTCATCTTGAAAAACGAGGCTGGATTTTCGGTTTTGATGATTTTGGGGCGGTAATGATGGCGGGGTGGTAAAGTTAGTGCCCTGGAACAGTTTGCGCCTCAGTTGGCAAAATTGGGCAGCTGGGCCCCGAGTCAGGGGGGTGACGCAGTGCTAAGGAAGGCGTTGTACACCTCTCTTGGGCACCAGCATGGGAAACTCCCGAGTTGAAGAGCTGGGCCTGGGGTGGGGGGGTGGGGGGGAAACCCCCTGAAAAAAACCTCACAAAAACATTCATAAAACATTGCCCACACCATCACAACATAAATGGCAAAAAAAAATTAAACGTAAAAAAAAATCACACTTAACTTAGGGGTCCGTTATTTACCTCCCCGCTGTTGGTATCGTTGGACTTCCTGATTTCCCATTGCATTCACTGCAGGGCGTGTTTCAGGGGCATTGCACACCTGGCGCAGTTCTTCCGGGCAATACTGCTTCACGCCGCCGGAAAACCGGACCTGAGGATCGCTGCGGGGCGCTGGAGGTTGACCGCCCGCCCAGAACACATCACCGCCGTCATTGCTGCTGCTCCGGGGTGAAAAACAGAGCAGAGAAGTCCCGAAAATCCGTCCCTAGGTGCCTCTACCAAACTAGAAGATCTTCATAACAATGCACTTAGCCGTCATCTTCTGTTATTTAATTTCTTGCTATTAATCTTCCCTACGTGTTATCCAGACTGAAATCAGCTTACTCAGCACGGACCTGGGTCTTTCTTGGTCTGTTTTTCACGATACCGCATCTTTTAATGTAAGTTTGCAATTGGCTTGCAGAGTTAGTATGCTTTCATGCTTTCGAGATGGAGCGGCATAACTAAAACCGCCTATTTCCACCTCCGTAAACTCGCCCGCCTGTCTCAGCTCATCCGCTGTTGAAACCCTCATCCATGCCTTTGTTACCTCGAGACTTGACTATGCCAAACACACTCCTAGCTGGCCACCCACGTTCTACCCGACGCAAACTTGAGTTCATCCAAACTTCGGCTGCCCATGTCCTAACTCCCACCAAATCCCGCTCACCATCACTCCTGTGCTCGCTGGCCTACATTGGCTCCTTAGTTAAGCAGTGCCTCGATTTCAAAATTCTCATCCATGTTTACAAATCCCTCCATGGCCTCGCACCTCCCGACCTCTGTAATCTCCTCCAGCCCCACAGCCCCTCTGAGATTTCTGCGCTCCTCTAATTCTGCCCTCTTGAGCATCCCTGATTATAATCGCTCAACCATTGGTGGCCTTGCCTTCTGTTGCCAAGACGCCAAGCTTTGGAATTCCCTATCTAAATCTCTCCGCTTCTCTAACTCTCATTCCTCGTTTAAGGTGCTCCTTAAAACCTACCTCTTTGACCAAGTTTTTAGTCATCTGCCCTGATTTCTCCTTAAGTGGTTTGGTGTCAAATTTTTGTCTTATAACATTCCTGTGAAGCAACTTGGGACATTTTGCTACATTAAAGACGCTATATAAATAAAAGTTGTTGTTGTTGTTGTTGAGCTGGAGAGGTTCCTGTCTGGGGCAGAGATCACATCGTCTGGAAGGTAAGTGTCTTTGTGGAAAACACTTGGGGCTATACTTCGCATTGTTGTCCAGATTGCCCAAAAATGGGTGATATTTCCGGCGTCAGTGATAATTTTTTTTTGTGATCGCCCATTTTAAAACCCGCTAGTTTCCACTTTTTTATTTGGGCTTTAGCCATCGCGATGTGAAATGGGCGTTAGCAATTTATTCCAACATGCAAGGCCGGCTTCCATAGCAACGGGCTTTTCCCGCGATTCGGGAGGTCAGGGGTCATCTGCACATGCGGAGAAGAGAGTGTGAGAGGAGAGAGAGAGAGAAAAGTTCCCTTTAATCTCCTGGACTGGTTTTAATCGCCTGAGCGGTTGAGAGAAGCATTTGTTCCTGTAGTGGCCCAGTTTCTTTTTCTGTTTCTTTGTCTCTTCCATGAGATTACATGGTTGCAGGAGAAAGGGGCAGCGGGTGGGGGGGATGATGTGAAGTAATTAGTCATGATGCTCCAGCCATGGTGTGTGGGATAGGCTTGATGGAACATCTGGGGATTTCCATCCCACCAATGCCACACATTTATATGCTGACAATTCAATTCAGATGTAGAAAACCGTGAAGCAGCACGTGATGATGTCATTGCGGCGGCCACTCCGCACGCCCACAACTTCCGCCCCTCTCGTGGTGTCAACGCCGCATATCCGTCCCCATTATGAGTGACTTCCGGATCCGAGTGAAAACATAGAAACATAGAAACATAGAAAATAGGTGCAGGAGTAGGCCATTCAGCCCTTCGAGCCTGCACCACCATTCAATAAGATCATGGCTGATCATTCACCTCAGTACCCCTTTCCTGCTTTCTCTGCATACCTCTTGATCCCTTTAGTTGTAAGGGCCATATCTAACTCCCTCTTGAATATGTCCACTGAACTGGTATCAACAACTCTCTGCGGTAGGGAATTCCACAGGTTAACAACTCCCTGAGTGAAGAAGTTTCTCCTCATCTCAGTCCTAAATGGCCTACCCCTAATCCTAAGACTGTGTCCCCTGGTTCTGGACTTCCCCAATATCGGGAACATTCTTCCCGCATCTAACCTGTTCAGACCCGACAGAATCTTGTAAGTTTCTATGAGATCCCCTCTCATCCTTCTAAACTCCAGTGTATAAAGGCCCATTCGATCCAGTCTCTCCTCATATGTCAGTCCCGCCATGCCGGGAATCAGTCTGGTGAACCTTCGCTGCACTCCCTCAATAGCAAGAACGTCCTTCCTCAGATTAGGAGACCAAAACTGAACACAATATTCCAGGTGAGGCCTCACCAAGGCCCTGTACAACTGCAGTAAGACCTTCCTGCTCCTCTACTCAAATCCCCTAGCTATGAAGGCCAACATGCCATTTGCCTTCTTCACCGCCTGCTGTACCTGCATGCCAACTTTCAATGACTGATGAACCATGACACCCAGGTCTCGTTGCACCTCCCCCTTTCCTAATCTGCCGCCATTCAGATAATATTCTGCCTTCGTGTTTTAGTCCCCAAAGTGGATAACCTCACATTTATCCACATTATACTGCATCTACCATGTATTTGCCCACTCACCTAACCTGTCCAAGTCACCCTGCAGCCTTTCAGCATCCTCCTCACAGATCACACTGCCACCCAGTTTAATGTCATCTGCAAACTTGGAGATATTACACTCAATTTCTTCATCTAAATCATTAATGTATATTGTAAAGATCTGGGGTCCCAGCACTGAGCCCTGCAGCACCCCACTAGTCACTGCCAGCCATTCTGAAAAGGACCCGTTTATCCCGACTCTCTGCTTCCTGTCTGCCAACCAGTTCTCTATCCAGGTCAGTACATTACCCCCAATATCATGTGCTTTGATTTTGCACACCAATCTCTTGTGTGGGACTTTGTCAAAAGCCTTTTGAAAGTCCAAATACATCACATCCACTGGTTCTCCCTTGTCCACTCTACCAGTGGAAGAGTGGAATTTCGCTGAAGAGGTGACCTCAACCACCGCGATGGTAAAAACCATTGAAGTGCGGTGCGTGCTCCCCGTTTCAGGCAGGGGGCAATTTCGTCCCCTATATGTTGTGATACACAAGGTATCGCAATTGTGTGGGACAGTTTTGATGGACCAGATTGTCTTTACCTGTTTGTCATTTTTTTTATGTTCGTATGTTTCATATGTTACCGTCCCACCCACCAGTGGAATGAGTTTTTCCTTATTTATTTTATCAAAGCGACCTGATATTATAGGAACAGGAGTAGGTCATTTAGCCCCTCAAGCCTGTTCCTCTCGATCTGTGTCCGAAGTCCATGTACCCGCCTTTGCCCCATATGCCTATATACCTTTGGTAAACAGAAATCTATCAATCTCAGATATAAAGAGGATATTGAACAAAATTAGCCCTCATGGGATTGGGGGTAATATACTAGCATGGATTGAGGATTGGTTAACGGACAGAAAACATAGAGCAGGAATAAACGGGTAATTTTCGGGTTGGCAGGCTGTAACTAGTGGGGTGCCGCAAGGATCGGTGCTGGGGCCTCAGCTATTCACAATCTATATCAATGATTTGGATGAGGGGACCAAATGTAATATATCCAAGTTTGCTGATGATACAAAGCTAGGTGGGAATGTAAGTTGTGAAGAGGATGCAAAGAAGCTTCAAGGGGATATATGCTGGCTAAGTGAGTGAGCCAGAACATTGCAAGTGGAATATAATGTGGAGAAATGTTATCCTCTTTGGAAGGAAAAATAGAAATGTTGGGAAATGTTGGTGTTCAGAGGGACCTGGGTGTCCTTGAACCACGAATCACTGAAAGTTAACATGCAGGTACATCAAGCAATTAAGAGAGCAAATGGTATGTTGGCCTTCATTACAAGAGGATTTGACTATAAGAGTAAAGATGTCTTTTGCAATTATATTGGACCCTGGTGAGACCGCACCTGGAGAATTATGTACATTTTTGGTCTCCTTACCTAAGGAAGGATATACTTGCCATGGAGGGAGTGCAATGAAGGTTCACCAGACTGACTCCTGGGATGGGGGGGATTGTCCTATGAGGAGTGATTGACTAGACTAGGCCTATATTCTCTAGAGTTTCGAAAAATGAGAAGTGATCACATTGAAACATACAAAATTCTTACGGGGCTTGACAGGGTAGATGAAGGGAGGATATTTTCCCTGGCTGGGGAGTCTAGAACCAGGGGTCGCAGTCTCAGAATAAGGGGTTGGCCATTTAGGACTGAGATGAAGAGAAATTTCTTCACTCAGAGGGTGGTGAACCTTTGGAATTCTCTACCTCAGAGGGCTGTGGAGGCTGAGTCATTGAGCATATTTAAGACATAGATCGATAGATTTTTGGATATTGAGGGAATCAAGAGCTATGAGGATAGTGCAGGAAAGTGGAGTTGAGGTAGAAGATCAGCCATGATCTTATTGAATGGCGGAACAGGCTCGAGGGGCCGAATGGCCTATTTCTGCTTCAATTTCTTATGTTCTTATTGTTGTGTACATAAATAAACAGGCTAACTGAGCCAGGAGAAGTGTAACTAACTGTGTCCTTTATAGCAACTCTCAAAATGGTGCCCCAAAACCAGCATGAACCTGCATGTTTACAGCCACTGTGAATAGCTCCGCAGGGTCCTAATGCCTGTCTCGTGAAAGTTTGTGTAACAAACAAATAGAGTATGAACACAATACATATGTTCCTATGATCTTAAAAGTAACAATTGACCCAGCATCAACTGTTGTTTACAGAAGAGTGTTCCAAACTTCGATCACCTTTGTGTGTTTCCTAACTTCACTCCTGAAAGGCCTAGCTCTTTTAGGCTATGTCCCCTAGCCCCAGGTTCCCCAACCAGCAGAAATTGTTTCTCTCGATCTATCTTATCAGTTCCATTAATATCTTGAAAACTTTGATCAAATCACCTCTTAATCTTATAAATTCCAGAGAATACAACCCCAGTTTGTGTAATCTCTAGAAATAGAAATAGAAATTATTACAATTATGTAGGGATTTGTTTCAAGGCAGTAACACATTACTGGGGGAAGGAGAGATTCAAGCGATGTTCATAAACGTCTTAAAGTTTGTCCTTGTGGTTTATGGTGTCACCTTAATAAGTAACTTGAGATGTTACTTGTAAGTGGTTTTGCCCCTGGTGGTTTCGAATCACAACAGGTCTAGACTCCGGAATTATAATCGTGAACAGTAATATACAGTCATAGACAGATCTTTTCGGTTTCAACCGTCGCAATGCTTTTATTCAAGTTAAAGCACACACCTGCACGTAGTGTAATACAAACAAACACAGTACAACACACAGTCTGGTCTGTCTAAACAGGCCCCTAACGTGAAGTACCCATGTCTAAAACACCCCTGCTCAGATTCAAATTTGCACCACTGAAATCTGTCCAATGTTTATGTGCGAATCTGCATATGTTTATGATCCTTGCAAAAACCTCCCCACTTAAACCCCTAATGCTTTGTTGGGACACACGACGCCCTTTCACATTATGTGGTGATCTTAAAGATTCATGGGCTGGGATAAATGCTCACCAATTATGCTCTGGCTTACTCGCTGCTTCTCCCATTGAGGCGTATCTTCTGGGTCTGTACCAAACTGTGGTATTCAAGTCCAGTCTCAAGATCAGCCTCCCAGTCGAAGTAGCAAGGCTCTCATGGCTCGTAGATGGTGAATTCTTCTCTCCATCCCAGATGGAGTGCTCGGCCCTTGTACGTTGCAAGCAGGCATAGAAGAGGGGAGAGAGAGAGATGGCTTCTAACTGCCGTTCTCTTATACCTGCGAGACTGCTAAAAATCCAACTGTCCTTCCCGCCTGAGGCTGTTCAACTGGAAAGCAAGTCATATCTCCAGTCTGTCTCTTTGTTACTGGGGCTCTTCCTGTGGATCTGGTTCCGAAAAGTCTGGGTGACCACATTGTTTCCTTTGACTTTCGATGGCCTGAAACACCGGTCACTTTACTTAATGTCTCACTGATGGGTTCCCATTCCATGACAAAAGGCACCCAACTATCCATGATGTTCCTGCTTTCAGCCATTCTCATTCCCGCCCAGCTGATGTGTATTCAAGTTAAACATGTTTGAACCTGCCCCAGCCAACTCTTCTGCTGTACAGTAAATGTGTCCAAGCAATGTTCAAAAAGTCCAAAAATCTTGTTTTCCCTGAATCTTACATACTGCATGATAACACACATAGATGGTGCATTTAGACAATCATTTTCACATTGATATTAAATAGCGACGGTCAAGTTCATGTATTCAGAGGCCAACATTTATTGCCCATCCCTAATTGCTCTCCAGAGACTTGAGCACATAAATCTAGGTTGAAACTCCAGTGCAGTACTGAGGGACGCTGAACTGTCGGAGGTGCCACCTTTTGAATGAGACGTTAAACCGAAGACCCATCTGCTCTCTCAGGTGGATGTAAAAGATCCCATGGCAGTATTTCGAAGAAGAGCAGGGGAGCTATCCCCAGTGTCCTGGCCAATATTTATCCCTGCAGCAACATAACAAAAGCAGATTACCTGGTCATTATCACGTTGCTGTTTGTGGGAGCTTACTGTGCACAAATTGGCTACCGCATTTCTCACATTACATCCAGCGACTACACTCAAAGTACTTTGATTGGCTGAAAAGCACTTTGAGGTGGGTGTGAAAAGCGCTCTATAAATTCAAGTCTTTCTTTCTTTAGACGAGTTGGTGGTGAGCCACCTTGTTGAACCGC
Organism: Pristiophorus japonicus; assembly: GCF_044704955.1. Lineage (NCBI taxonomy): Eukaryota > Metazoa > Chordata > Chondrichthyes > Pristiophoridae > Pristiophorus > Pristiophorus japonicus. The sequence goes on from NC_091980.1 coordinate 19,962,440, forward strand.
TGCAATCCGTGTGGTGAAGGTATTCCCAAAGTGCTGTTAGGGAGGGAGGTCCAGGATTTTGATCCAGCGAGGACGAAGGAACGGTTGATGTATTTCCAAGTCAGGATCATGTGTGAGTTGGAGGGTAACTTTGAGATGGTGGTGTTCCCACGCGCCTGCTGCCCTTGTCTCTCTAGGTGGTAGAGGCCATGGATTTTGGAGGTTCTTCAAAGAAGCCTTGGTGAGTTGCTGCAGTGCATCTTGTAGATGGTACACACTGCAGCCATGGTGCGCCGGTGGTGGAGGGAGGGAATGATGGGTGTTGATCAAGCACTTGTAATGTGGATGCTACATAAAAGCCTGCAGTCTTACTGCTACTTTTATATTGATCTAAGATGTGGGTGCATATGGACATGAAAGTGTGATAAGCCATGATCTAATTGACTGGCAGAATAGGCCTTCGAGGGGCTGAATGACCTACTCCTGTTGCTATTTTCCTAACTCTAGAATCAACTCCTAAACTAACCCCAGAATTCATGAAAATCAAGTGGCTGTGACCAGCTCCAGGCAGCTGTCTCTCACCACTTGGACTTGGCACTGTGTGGAGTACACGACCAGTGGAGTGTGAGAGTAAATTTTATGCAGTCGTGCTCCAGGCATGTAGCTTACCCTGGTGCTAGTGCACAGCGAGAGGCCAGACACAGAGCTCAGCACAGCCCTCACAAACCGCCTAAACACATTTAAAATGAAAAAGGCATTACAGATAGAAAATTGTCTTATATGAAAATCAGAAGGCTTCCACTTCTCGACAGAGCCTTCAGGTTTTTGCCCTAAGCATCCAACTGGCCTCTGTGTCCCCCGCTTACCTGACTTCGCCATTTTGAACAAAACCGTATATACATTGTATAAGAACTGGTTTGTCATTGTGCTTGGATCAGCAATCAAAGAAAGAAAGACTTGCATTTATATAGTGCCTTTTACGACCACCAGTTGGCTCAAAGTGCTTTCCAGCCAATGAAGCACTTTTGGAGTGTCATCACTCTTGTAATATGGGAAACACGGCAGCCAACTTGCGCACAGCAAACTCCCACAAACAGAAATGTGACCAAATAATCTGTTTTTCTTATGTTGATTGAGGGATAAATATTGACCAGGACACCGAGGAGAACTCCCCTTCTCTTATTCAAAATAGTACCTTGGGATTTTTTATGTCCACCTGAGACAGCAGATGGGGCCTCACTTTAACATCTCATCTGCAAGACGGTGCCTCCGACAGTAGAACACTCCCTCAGCAGTGCAATGCAGTGTCAGCTTAGAATTTTGTTCTCAAGTCCCTGGAGTGAGACTTGAACCCACATCCTTCTGAGTTACAGGCGAGAGTGCTACCCACTGAGCCACAGCTGACACTCAGAGCAAATCTCCCCTGCTTTCCCCGCCCCCCGATCTCCCTCCACCCCCTACATAACATGTATAAAAATATACTGCACCTGAAAAAAAAATCAGCTTTGGTGGCCAAAATAATTGTTCCACCTCATTATATGTATGATACATCTATTCCAGTGCAATACTGTTCAGATTTCAAAAGCACTCCCTGCTATTTTTCTAAGGACTATAATTTATCCTTTGGCAAACATTTTTACTGTTAACTCTGAGTGTGACTTGCATATTTGAACTGTATAATAAATTCTGGCTGGTGCCAAAGGGTTAACAGGGTGCAAGCCGTTTTGACACAGAGGTTTTCTGAAATCAATGATCAGGTGCTTTTCTATCAAAATTAAAGCAGACATGACCGCCTGAAAAAAATGTAGGTCCCATTCACGGGTTACACAAGAACATAAGAAATGGAGCAGGAGTAGGCCACTTGATCCCTCAAGCCTGTTCCGCCACTCAATAAGATCATGGCTGATCTTCTACCTCAACTCCACTTGCCTGCACTGTCCCCATATCACTTGATCCCTTCATATCCAATATTAAAGAGGGTTAAAAGAGATTACATCAAAGTAGAGGGAGTGCCACCAGTCAATCAATAATCAATCGAAAAGTTTGTCTGAGACAAGACATATTGGCTTGGATTTTGAGGTCAGCAGCAAATGAACAGCGCTCGCCATTCATTACATTGACATGTGCCCACAGACTTTCTGTGGGCTTTTGCATTGCGACTTGTGGTTGTTGGAGAGCGGAAACAGCACAGCGCCCTCTACAGGGGATCTGGTACCTGTGAGAACAGGGAAAGCAATGGTGTGTCTCCTTAACCAATTGGATTGAAGAAGCCTTCCTGAGTCACGCAGAGTCTAAACCAAGAAGTGTAAGTGAGAATATTTAGTTCAATGCCAAATCATGTACAGAAAGAAAACAGAAGGAAAGAAAGAGGGGATTTAGAGAGAGAGTGAGAAATAAAAGGGACAGAACGAAAAAGAAAAAACAATTTTTTAATCTAAATGCTAAATTTAAACAAACCTCCAATTGTCATTAAAATCTGAAGGAATGAGACTCAACACTTGTAAAAGAACGTTTTCAGTGCCAGAGAGGTTGTTAGGCAGCAATTAAAACTTATTAATGTTAAAAATTCACTTACACTTGAATGGACAAGCCCTAACATTTTCTGATGTGTTTAGTGTGTATCTAGTGTGGAAGTACCTCAAGTTCACACCCTTCATGTCTTACAATGCCGAGTCTCTCAGTGAGGTACGGGTATAGCGAAGCTTGCGGAGGAGATGGGCAAGTTGAATGGCAACTTCCTGATTTCCGCGTTTTACTCTGCATGTTCGGAAGCTGGAAGGTACTGTCCGATTTATTCCTTAATAATGGTGAGCCTTACTGTTATTCTTACCGTATAAACCTGGGCTAATAAAGATTCAAAATACTCTAGTTAGTGTGGAGGCTCACATAAGCAAACTTCTAGGCATAACTCCAAACCATTACATAAATAGAATGGAATAACAATAACCAGTAACCATTTCCATTGGGATCGCCGGATTACCGCCCAGTTATCACCTAGTTTTGCCAGAAAGGCTAATTACCGCCCTGTACTGCCCTTTTGATGCCTGTTTTAGTCCTGATTATCGCCGGCGGTAATTTCGGCCGACGATTACTGCCAGCGTTGCTGCACATTGCCTGCCTACGTTTCCTGCCCCAAAAATGAAGAAAATTCCCCTGCAGCACTAAATCCCTTAATTATACTGTTTTTACCACCCGATACCGCCCACTATCGCTGAGGATCAGCCCGCCATGCCTTAGGTACTCACCATGCCTTGTCCCAGCGTTATGCCTCCATTTTTGTTTTGTTTCTCAGTGAGGGGAAAAGGCTGTGTAAAATTGCCAGCAGGCTGGAATGTATTTTTTAGTGATTTTTTTAATTGATTTTGAATGATTTCTAGAGTAGTTATTAAAGTGTTTTGGAATATATTGTGGATAATTGTGTGCTTTACAAGAAATGGGGCCTGTAGTTTCACTGCCAATATTGCTGACTCTTACAATGATTGCTAGTCCTCATTTTCCAGAAGTGAGTGAGACACAGTATATGAATGGTTTAGTTGAATAAATGTTTTTTATAAAAGTCGTAATTTGAATTAAACTTTAACAATGTAATAAAATAATTGATGCGAATGAAAATGTTACAAAGCAAAACATGATCAACAGCAACAACAACAACATCAACATCAACAGTAAAAACAGCACTCTAACCACCCCTGCATCCTCGCACAATTCTACCTGCAGCCACCTTTCCCAATGCCTTTCCTCCCCAATCCCCCCTGACCCTTGACCCTGACCTCATTCTGCTATCAATACCTCTGGCCCTGTTCATGTTGGGACCAGTACATCATGCACCAGCAGAGCACCTCGAGTGTGACTGCTGAGAGGGGGTGGAGTGGGGGGGGGCGGGGGGGGTGCGACAATGGCAGCGCAATGTGTGGGGGTTCTGGGGAAGCTGGGGCTACTGAGGAACCCATTTTCAAAGTCGGAAGAAAGTACTTCCTCCCGACGGTCAGGTGCTGTCACCATTGGTGGCATGGCACATTGGGGTGCCATATCCCACGACCGTCAATTGCCGCATGGCAGTCTGGGTATTCTCCCTCACCGTGGCAATCAGCTCCACCATGTCCTCCGGTTGACGGGCTGCTAAAGCGGCGATGTTTGCAGACAACCCAGTAATGGCCTGGAGGAGTTCTCGAATCAAGTCAATGCTCTTCCTAGACAGTCCCACCATGTCCAGGTTCGCATCTGTCTGCCTCGCAGCATTCCCAACTTGTCCAATCAGCTGCCGCGGATTCAGCATGGGGCTCGGTGTGCGCTGCTGCATGCCACTTGGTCCCGCTTCCTCGGACCGGAATCCAGGAAAGTTGGATTCCGACGAGGAACCGGTGGCCGCAGGTAAAAAGGACCCTTCAAGTCCCGCAACCCCCTCTCTCCTCCTCCATCACCACTGTGACAACATTTTGAGGAGCGTTCTCCTTCTGCTCCTCAATCATCTGTTCCAGCACCATATCTTCCATCTCTTCCACCACCGTCTCTTCTTTCCTCATTCCCGCGGCTCCACCTGTGCAACTGTAAAAACATTACATTAATGGTTGGTGACAGGGGAGGGGAGGGAGGGGAGGGGTCAGAGGTAACATGAGAGCAATTCACTTTGGGCAGGCTTATGTGGAGAACAAACATATATTACCGAGAATTATTACATGAAACTATCATAAGCAGAGTAGACAGAAACTACATGACATGACAAAACTTGAGTCCCAAACAGTATGTTGCTTTCCAAGTGGCAGAGCGTGATCAGCCAAAAATTCATGGCAGAACTAGCAACATTTCATGTTCACAGCATTGCATTACATTCTATATTATATTGACATAACATTGAATGACATGACTGCAGTACAGCCCAGGAATTATGCAGACTTACTCTCCATGAGAACCGGTTCAGCACCAACACACGTGGCAGTGCATATTTGAGTACAGGGGCAGGGAGGTGTTGCTACAGTTGTACAGGGCCTTGTTGAGGCCACACCTGGAGTATTGTGTACAGTTTTGGTCTCCTAACTTGAGGAAGGACATTCTTGCTATTGAGGGAGTGCAGCGAAGGTTCACCAGACTGATTCCCGGGATGGCGGGACTGACATATCAAGAAAGACTGGATCAACTGGGCTTGTATTCACTGGAGTTCAGAAGAATGAGAGGGGATCTCATAGAAACTTTTAAAATTCTGATGGGTTTAGACAGGTTAGATGCAGGAAGAATGTTCCCAATGTTGGGGAAGTCCAGAACCAGGGGTCACAGTCTCAGGATAAGGGGTAAGCCATTTAGGACCGAGATGAGGAGAAACTTCTTCACCCAGAGAGTGGTGAACCTGTGGAATTCTCTACCACAGAAAGTTGTTGAGGCCAATTCACTAAATATATTCAAAAAGGAGTTAGATGTAGTCCTTACTACTAGCGGGATCAAGGGGTATGGCGGGAAAGCAGGAATGGGGTACTGAAGTTGCATGTTCAGCCATGAACTCATTGAATGGTGGTGCAGGCTAGAAGGGCCGAATGGCCTACTCCTGCACCTATTTTCTATGTTTCGATGTTTCTATTTGCACCCGCCAGGGCTGCAACATGTTCTTCTCGGTCCTTTAATTCAAGAGTCTTCGGCGGACCTCCGCCCATTTTGCAAAGCTCCGCCCTATTACCGGCTAAGATTTTCTGCAAAGGTTACAAAAAATATGTGTAAACTGATTTCACAGTTACTAATACGGAACAGACACATACATATAGGGGTAGACATCCCTAATTAAACATCCCCAGACCTTTCATCAACGAGTACACCATTTAAGTTCTGTTAGCACGCAAGTGTTGCATGGTGAACACATGAAAATACAGAGGACGAACACAATGAGATCGATGATGGGAAATAAAACATGACACCAAGCTTTACAACATAATAAAATGCGGCACTATTTAAGAGTAAAGCGTCAGTGCATGAAAAACGTTATTACTTACTCTCGCTGACCCAACTATGTCATTCCACCGTTTGTGGCACTGATTCGGCCCCTGCTTCACGGGCGCGACAGACGACACCGCCTCAGCGATCTCTCGCCATAACCGCTGATACATGGACGGTAACGGTTTCCCAGCGGCCCTCCACTTCGTGGACCAACAATTCTTGGGCTTCCTCGCAGAAACGAACAGCTCTCCTCCTCCCACCTACCTCCCTCTCCACTTCCATAGCTTGTTTTTGCATCTTATTTATACTGACATTTACATTTAAATAATTATTTATTATTTATTTATTTTTTTATGTTGTACTATTATTATTATGTTATATTATCAATTATTAATGAAAATAATGTTCCGAATTGCTTTACAAATAGATCTAAATAACTCTTCCCTTTCTCTTTCAAATCGATCTCCACCTCAGCGCTCTCCAAATCACCAACTCTCTCTCACTGTGAGCGTGAGGCAGAAGAGCGGAGCAAGCGGAGGACAAGCCGGCGAGCGGAATGAGAAAACAGCGCAAGAAGAGGCAGAAAACTGCGGAGCAGAAAACAGGATGGAGATGGTGGAAAACACACCAAGTATGGTGGAAAAGGACAAAGACAGCGCAGGACAGCATGGGTCAAGTACAGATTTGAGCCATAATACAGCTCGCCTCTCCTAAAGCATCGAGTATCTGTGGGGGCAGTGAAGGCAGGAGCTGGGTACGTGTAAGTAGTCCAAAGAAAGATGGGGAGCCGGACACCTCGGGGAATAGGAGAGGGCAAGACATGGGGGCCAAAATTGACCATTGCCGGAAACGAGGCGCACCTAGCATTTTTGATGTGTTCTGGCCGCCCCCATGCATTGGCAGGGCCTAGCCATCGAAATTCAGCAGTTCGGGTTTTCTTTTCCATCGGGGAGGAAATGGCCTCATCATGGGGGTGGAAGAGGGGGCAGGGCGGAGTGGCCATTATTAGCAGGGCTGATGTGGGGACGGGGTAGTGTGGCCATTATTAGCGGGGCTGACGTGGGGGTGGGGCGGAGAGGCCATCAGTAGTGGGGCAGATGTGGGGGCGGGACAGAGTAACCGAGGCTGTCAGTCATCAGCGCTGGGATGTCACAATGTCTCTCCCCTTCAGTTAAACTCAGCAGCCACTTTAATGGCAAGCTCTGGAGCACTGGGGAGGGTTTCGGCCGGACCAGCGACCTGACACCCAAGAGGGGGTGCCAGGCTGCCTGTTGGTGGCCCGGCCGAACCTGCGGCTATAAATGTCAGGCCGACCTGGCAGTCAGCCGACAAAAAAAAATAACATGGTGGCCGTGGCAGTGCGCCGACATGGCTCAGAGAGTGATCTGCCGGGGGCACCGATCGGCGGCAGGGCCGCTCCCGCAGGGCAATATCGGAAAAGGGGCAATTTCCCGAGGGGCAATTTCACGAGGGGGGTCCCCGCCGGTCGGCACGGGGTTGGCGAGTGCACGCCACAGCGGGAAAATGGGCGGAGCGGTCCCGGACACCACTCCAAAAGGAAAGTTAGTGCAATTTCCAAAATGGCGGCCCCTCCGCGGAGAGTCGGCAGCCATTCCGCGCCGCCCCATGGCCGCCGCTCTCAGGCGGCCAGAGGCCTTATCGGAAGGGGCAATTCCGGCCCCAAGTAGCGGGTACAAGGTCCAGGTGCATCAAAAGGGCAGCAGGACCGGAGCGGGGAGACAAAGACGGCAAAAGGGAGCAAGATGGGTGGAGTCGCGCCATTGTCCCAGAGAGAGAAGAAACAGCGAGCAAGGGTCAGCGGTGGAGGTGAGACTGAAGGGAGTGGCACTGTTGGAGAAACCATGTTAGCAGGAGGACTCTCTAAGGGAGTTTCTGCATCTGACGGACAGCAGGGACGAGAGATTACAGAAGAGCCCGAGAGTGATGAGTCAGTGGGGGATGGAGGCATGGAAGTGTGGTGTGGGGTTGCATCATGTGGAAAGGGAAAGGTTACAAAGGAGCAGAAGGAGGGAAAAGATGCAGCTCCTCAGCATAAACCTAATGTAACGAAGAGGTTGAAAATGCAAGGAAGGTTCAAACAGGAGGTGAAAAAGAGCTGGAGGCTGCAGGAGAAAGCAACAGCTGCCTGAATAGCTGGGAAGGAGCATGGGAGGAGGGAAGAGCCGGAGATTAAATGATGGGGTGATTAACAGGCACACTTTCTTTGTTGGAAGCCATGATTACATTGGTCTCGATTAAAATGAACGGACTGAGGGGGGAAGAAGAAATTGCAGCAGTTGTTGCAGTGTTTTAACGGCAGAGACCTGTTAACAGAATAACATAAGAAATAGGAGAAGGAGAAAACCATATGGCCCCTCGAACATGCTCCGCCATTTAATACGATCATGGCTGATCTGATCATGGACTCAGGTCCACTTCCCTGCCAGCTCTCCATAACCTCTTATTCCCTTATCATTTAAGAAACTGTCTATTTCTGTCTTAAATTTATTCAATGTCCCAGCTTCCACAGCTCTCTGAGGCAGTGAATTCCACAGTTCCACAAACCTCTGAGAGAATAAATTTCTCCTCATCTCTGTTTTTAATGGGCGGCCCCTTATTCTAAGATCATGTCCTCTAGTTCTAGTCTCCCCCATCATTGGAAACATCCTCTCTGCATTCACCTTGTCAAGCCCCCTCATAATCTTATACGTTTCGATAAGATCACCTCTCATTCTTCTGAATTCCAATGAGTAGAGGCCCAACCTACTCAACCTTTCCTCATAAGTCAACCCCCTCATCCCCGGAATCAACCTAGTGAACCTTCTCTGAACTGCCTCCAAAGCAAGTATATCCTTTCTTAAATATGGAAACCAAAACTACATGCAGTATTCCAGGTGTGGCCTCACCAATAACTGTAGCAAGACTTCCCTGCTTTTATACTCCATCCCCTTTGCAATAAAGGCCAAGATTCCATTCGCCTTCCTGATCACTTGCTGTACCTGCATACTAACCTTTTGTGTTTCATGCACAAGTACCTCCAGGTCCCGCTGTACTGCAGCACTTTGCAATCTTTCTCCATTTAAATAATAACTTGATCTTTGATTTTTTTTCTGCCAAAGTGCATGACCTCACACATTCCAACATTATACTCCATCTGCCAAATTTTTGCCAACACATTTAGCCTGTCTAGTCCTTTTTCAGACTTTGTGTGTCCTCCTCACACATTGCTTTCCCTCCCATCTTTGTATCGTTGGCAAACTTGGCTACGTTACACTCAGTCCCTTCCTCCAAATCGTTAATATAGATTGTAAATAGTTGGGGTCCCAGTACTAATCCCTACGGCACCCCACTGGTTATCTTTGCAGTAACCTTTTATGTGGCAACTTATCAAATGCCTTCTGGAAGTCCAAATACACAACATCCAATGGTTCCCCTTTATCCACCCTGTTCGTCACATCCTCACTGTGTCTTCAAGAAACCTTCTGGGATGAAGATATCCTAGAATGAGTTCGGACGATTTGGTTATTATCAATTTTTAATGTACAATAGATTAATATATGTTATGGGAGACAAATTAAACTTCAGATTTTGATGTTAAAAACAAAGTACGCAACACTTTCTCCTCTGAGTCAGAAGGTTGTGGGTTCAAGTCCCATTCCCAACACTTGAGCACGAAAATTTCGGCTGACACTCGGATGCAATACTGAGGGAGCGCTGAACTGTTGGAGATGCCATCTTTTGGATGAGACGTTAAATCGAGGCCCCGTCTACTCTCTCAGGTGGACGTAAAAGATTCCATGACAATATTTCGAAGAAGAGCAGGGGAGTTATCCCCGGTGTCCTGCCGAATATTTATCCCTCAACTAACATCACTAAAACAGATTATCAAGTCATTATCACATTGCTGTTTGTGGGAGCTTGCTGTGTGCAAATTGGCTGCTTTGTTTCCTACATTACAACAGTGATTGCACTTGAAAAAGTACTTCATTGGCTGAAAGTGCATGGGGATGTCCGGTGGTCGTGAAAGGCGCTATATAAATGGAAGTCTTTCTTTCTTTCCTTTCCCACATCCCAATGACTCAGAATTGTTACACGAGTGCACTACAAGATTAACCACTTGAAATGTCGATTGGTGGCAGAGTCTTATGCTACACTCACAATCCCCTTCCTAAACCCCTGCACCTCTCCACAACTTTCTCCATCGTCAAGATTTTTTTCAACCATCGTCTAACTCTTGCACCATGGGTCATTGTTCATTCCTTGACTTGATATGTTTCTCTCCCCTTTGTAGAGTGCCTTCAGATCTTTTCTGTATCGAAGGAGATATGCAAGTGTAAATTGCTAGTGTTGTGCTGTTAAACTCACTGGCATATCAAATTCTCCTGTTTACTTCGGCCTCCTACACAGTTCCAATGTAGCTCAACACAAGCTCGAGGAACAGCACCTCATCTTTTATTTAGGCACTTTACAGCCTTCTAGACTCAACATCGAGTTCAACAATTTCAGACCATAATCTCTGCCCATATTTCACTCCCTTTCCTCCTTTTTGTAATCCCCCCTCCCCACTACTGCCCCCGATCTTACGTAATTTTTTTCTCTCTATCTCCAATTGCAACTGATAATTATTCCATCATCCACACCCTATCCAGACTAATCTTTTTCTAACTTCTGCCATTAAAATCTCAATTCGGCCCATCATCCCTATTGTCTCTCTAATCTCTCCTGTCGGTGCATTGGTTGTCATCTTCCAAAATTCTATACATTATGGAACAGTTCCTGCAGATTGGAGGGTGGCAAATGTAACCCCACTATTTAAAAATGGAGGGAGATAGAAAATGGGGAACTATAGATCGGTTAGCCTGATATCAGTTGTAGGGAAAATGCTGGAGTCTATTATAAAAGATGTGATCATGGCACACTTAGATAATATCAACGGGATTAAACAAATTCAACATGGATTTATGAAAGGAAAATCACGTTTGACAAACCTACTAAAGTTTTTTGAGGATGTAACTGATAGAATAGATAAGGGAGAACCAGTGAATGTAGTGTATTTGGATTTTCAGTAGGCCTTTGACAAAGTCCCACATAAGAGGTTAGTGTGCAAAATTAAAGCACATAGGTTTGGGGGTAATGTATTGGTATGGATTGAAGATTGGTTAACTGACAGGAAACAGAGAGTAGAAATGAACGGGTCTTTTTCGGGGTGGCAGGCAGTGACTAGTGGGGTACCACAGGGATCAGTGTTTGGGCCCCAACTAGTCACAATATATATAAATGATTTGGATGAGGGAACCAAATGTAATATTTCCAAGTTTGCTGAACCTGTGGAATTCTCTACCACAGAAGGCTGTGGAGGCCAAGTCACTGAATATATTTAAGGGGGAGATTGATAGATTTCTGGAAACAAAAGGCATCAAGGGGTATGGGAAAAAAGCAGGAATATGGTGTCGAGATAGAGGATCAGCCATGATCATATTGAATGGCAGTGCAGGCTCGAAGGGCCGAATGGCCTACTACTGCTCCTATTTTCTATGTTTCTATGTTTCCAGCCTATCACAGACCTTCCCTTTTGTTCTTCCTTCCCCTCCCCTTTCAGTGCTCCTTAAGAATCTGTTCATTTTGAACATTCGCCAGTTCTGCCGAAGGGTCATCGACCTGAAACATTAACTCTGCTTCTCTCTCCACAAATGCTATCTGACCTGCTGAGATTTCCAGCATTTTCTGTTTTTACTTCAGATACCAGCATCCGCAGTACTTTGCTTTTGTATTTGTGCATCATCTCAACTTGGTTGATTTCAATAACTTCAGATCATAACCACTGTTCCTATTTATTTGGGACAGGAGGTGCTAGTAATGGTTCTGCTGTTGCCATTTACAGCTCATCTAGACCCATATTTTGTTTCTTTATTTGTCCCATTAATACCCATCATCCCTTTTGTCATTTTATCACTCCCGCCTTCCAACCAATCATGGACCTTTCCTTCCTTCTTTTCTTCTACCGTCCCCCGCCCCCGCCCTTCTGTGGACTGGCTCTGTACTTGCTTGTAAACTGTTTAAATCTCTAACTTCTTCCAGTTCTGACGAAAGGTCATCGACCTTAAAACTTAGCTCTATTTCTCTCTCCACAAATGATGCCTGACCGGCTGAGCGTTTTCTAGCATTTTCTTTTATTTATTTCAAAATTCCAGCCTCCGGAGAATAAGAACATAAGAAATAGGAGCAGGAGCAGGCCGTTTGGTCCCTCACGCCTGCTCCGCCATTCAATAAGATCATGGCTGATCTGATGTTGGCCTCAACATCACTTCCCGACCCGCTCCCCATGACCCTTGACTCCCCTATAATTCAGAAATCTCTCTATCTCCAGCATAAATCTTCCTTTTTTCTTTGGAGGAGTATTGGTCCCGTTAGCTTTTTCCTGATCAGTTGTTAAGAGGTCAATAAGAAGTGATTTAGAACCAGACGGAACATTCTATCTTTGGGTTGAAGTAAGCTTTTAAAGGAAGGTCAATAGCGAGTGTGCAGCCATCAAAGAGGAAACGCGGCATTAGCAAGACGAAAGCAATCACAGTGATTGCAGATCTTACTTAATTGACAGGCAAGTTGATGCCACAATAGGGATGGCCAAGCAGGCACGTAGTAAGCTATCGGTTGAGGTGTCCAACGGCATGAAAGTTTTGCGCTTTTTGTTTAACTTCTTTTTAGAATGCTGCTGCAATATTGTTTTACTTTTGAAGGGCAACTTTTCCCTTGGAGGTTGCGTTTGAATACAGGCTGTTCCATCTAATAGCAATTCTTAGTTATTGATGTGGCATTATTTTTTATGACCATTGGCCCTTCACCCCCTGCTGTCCAAAGTGAGCTTCCTGCTTATAAATGAAGCATCCATCAAAGGTAGCAGAGATCTGGGATCTGTGCCCAAGCTGAAATGCCTGCCAGAATATTGACAGAATTTGAAACACTTTCCCTCCGGATACATAGCCCAGCAGTAAAATGATGTCTCGATAACTTTGCTCCATAGTTCTGAGAACTTTTAATTATCAGCTTTCTTTGTGTAAAGCTCACTGCCCAATGAATCTAACTCTGTATTTATCCTTCTCAACAGGAAAAGGTGCAAAGTGTACTGTGCTGCTGTCGTCTATTTGTGTCAGTCGTGGCTCAGTGGGTAGCACAATTTTGCCCCTGAGGCCAGGAGGTTGTGGGTTCATGTCCCACTCCAGAGACTTGATCACAAAAATCTGTGCTGACCCTCCAATGGAGTGCTGCACTGTCGGAGGTGTTGTTTTTAGATGAGAAGGTTAAACCTAGGCCCTCTCTCTCAGGTGGATGCACTATTTCGAAGAAGAGCAGGGGAATTATCCTTGGTGTAGTGGCCAATATTTATCCCTCAACCAGAAAAAGTCACAACAAGAGCAGACATTGACGACAAGATTCAACACCGCCTCCAGTGCGCCAATGCAGCTTTTGGCCGCCTGAGGAAAAGAGTGTTTGAAGATCAGGCCCTCAAAACTACCACCAAACTCATGGTCGACAGGACTGTAGTAATGCCTGCCCTCCTGTATGGCTCAGAGACATGGCCCATGTACAGGAGACATCTCAAGTCGCTGGAGAAATACCACCAACGATGCCTCCGCAAGATTCTACAAATCCCCTGGGAGGACAGATGCACCAACATCAGCGTCCTCGACCAGGCCAACATCCCCAGCATTGAAGCACTGACCACAGATGATCAGCTCCACTGGGCAGGCCACATTGTTCGCATGCCAGACACGAGACTCCCAAAGCAAGCGCTTTACTTGGAACGCCTTCACAGCAAACGAGCCAAAGGTGGGCAGAGGAAACATTACAGGGACATCCTCAAGCCTCCCTGAAAAAGTGCAACATCCCCACCGACACCTGGGAGTCCTTGGCCAAAGACCGCCCCAAGTGGAGGAAGTGCATCCGGGAGGGCACGGAGCACCTCGCGTCTCATCGCCAAGAACATGCAGAAATCAAGCGCAAGCAACGGAAAGAGTGTGCGGCAAACCTGTCCCATCCACCCCTTCCCTCAACGACTATCTGTCCCACCTGTGACAGGGACTGTGGTTCTCGTATTGGACTGTTCAGCCACAAAAGGACTCATTTTAACAGTGGAAGCAAGTCTTCTTCGATTCCGAGCGACTGCGTATGATTGATGACTGGCCAATATTTATCCCTCAATCAATATCACTGAAACAGATGATTTGGTCATCATCGCATTGCTGTTTTTGGAAGCTTGCTGTGCACAATTTGGCTGCTGCGTTTCCTACATTATAACAGTGACTGCATTTCAAAAAATACTTCATTGGCTGTAAAGCATTGTGGTACGTCTTGAGGTCGTGAATGGCGCTATATCAATGCATGTCCTTTTTTTTCTTCACTTTGATGATGAGGGGAGGAAGGGAGCTCATGTGTATTTTAAACAGAAAGAGATGGAGAGGCAGAGAGAGAGTGGATGGGAAGTGACAGAGTGACAGAGTGACAGAGAGAGACAGAGAAAGACAGAGGGAGTGTGAGAAAGACTGAGAGAGAAAGACAGAGAGGGAGCGAGATAGAGACATAGAAACATAGAAACATAGAAAATAGGGGCAGAAGTAGGCCATTCGGCACTTCGAGCCTGCACCACTATTCAATGAGATCATGGCTGAACACTCACCTCAGTACCCCTTTCCTGCTTGCTCTCGATACCCCTTGATCCCTTTAGCTGTAAGGGCCATATCGAGCTCCCTCTTCAATATATCCAATGAACTGGTATCAACAACTCTCTGCGGCAGGGAATTCCACAGGTTAACAACTCTCTGAGTGAAGAAGTTTCTCCTCATCTCAGTCCGAAATGGCCTACCCCTTATCCTAAGACTGTGTCCCCTGCTTCTGGACTTCCCCAACATCGGGAACATTCTACCCGCATCTAACCTGTCCCGTCCCATCAGAATCTTATATGTTTCTATGAGATATCCTCTCATCCTTCTAAACTCCAAGGTATAAAGGCCCAGTTGATCCAGTCTCCCTTCATATGTCAGTCCAGCCATCGGGAGTCAGTCTGGTGAACCTTCGCTGCACTCCCTCAATAGCAAGAACGTTCTTCCTCAGATTAGGAGACCAAAACTGAACATAATATTCCAGGTGGGGCCTCACCAAGGCGCTCTACAACTGCAGTAAGACCTCCCTGCTCCTAAATGCAAATCCCCTAGCTATGAAGGCCAACATACCATTTGACTTCTTCACCGACTGCTGTACCTGTATGCCAACTTTCAATGACTGATGAACCATTACACCCAGGTCTCGATGCACCTCCCCTTTTCCTAATCTGCCACCATTCAGATAATAGTCTGCCTTCGTGTTTTTGCCCCCAAAGTGGATAACCTCACATTATCCTGCATCTACCATGCATTTGCCCACTCACCTAACCTGTCCAACTCACCCTGCAGCCTCTTAGCATCCCCCTCACTGCTCACACCGCCACCCAATTTAGTGTCATCTGCAAACTTGGAGATATTAAACTGAATTCCTTCATCTAAATCATTGATGTATATTGTAAAGAGCTGGGGTCCCAACACTGAGCCCTGCGGCACTTCACTAGTCACTGCCTGCCATTCTGAAAAGGGCCCGTTTATTACGACTCTCTGCTTCCTGTCTGCCAACCAGTTCTCTATCCACATCAGTATATTACCACCAATACGATGTGCTTTGATTTTTCACACCAATTTCTTGTGTGGGACCTTGTCAAAAGCCTTTTGAAAGTCCAAATGTACCACATCCACGGGTTCTCCCTGTCCACTCTACTAGTTACATCCTCAAAAAATTCCAGAAGATTTGTCAAGCATGATTTCTCTTTCATAAATCCATGCTGACTTGGACCAATCCTGTCATTGCTTTCCAAATGCGCTGCTATTTCATTTTTAATAATTGATTCCAACATTTTCCCCACTACTGATGTCAGGCTAATCGGCCTATAATTACCTGTGTTCTCTCTCCCTCCTTTCTTACAAAGTGGTGTTACATTAGCTACCCTCCAGTCCAGAAGAACTGATCCAGAGTCGATAGACTCTTGGAAAATGATCACCAATGCATCCACTATTTCTCGGGCCACTTCCTTAAGTACTCTGGGATGCAGACTATCAGGCCCTGAGGATTTATTGGCCTTCAATCCCATCAATTTCCCTAACACAATTTCCCACCTAATAAGGATATCCTTCAGTTCCTCCTTCTCACGAGACCCTCGGTCCCCTAGTACTTCCGAAAGGTTATTTGTGTCTTCCTTCGTGAAGACAGAACCAAAGTATTTGTTCAATTGGTCTGCCATTTCTTTGTTCCCCATTATAAATTCACCTGAATCCAACTGCAAGGGACCTACGTTTGTCTTCACTAATCTTTTTCTCTTCACCTATCTATAGAAGGTTATGCCGTCAGTTTTTATGTTGCTGACAAGCTTCTTCTCATACTCTATTTTCCTCCTCTTAATTAAACCCTTTATCCTCCTCTGCTGAATTCTAAATTTCTCCCAGTCCTCAGGTTTGCTGCTTTTTCTGGCCAATTTATATGCCTCTTCCTTGGATTTAACACTATCCTTAATTTCACTTGTTAGCCACGGTTGAGCCACCTTCCCCATTTAATTTTTACTCCCGACAGGGATGTAAATTGCTGAAATTCATCCATGTGATCTTTAAATGTTTGCCATTTAAGTATCATTTGCCAGTCTATTCTAGCCAATTCACGCCACAAACCACCGAAGTTACCTTTCCTTAAGTTCAGGACCCTAGTTTCTGAATTAACTGTGTCACTCTCCATCTTAATAAAGAATTCTATCATGTTATGCGAACTCTTCCCCAAGGGGCCTCGCACAACAAGATTGCTAATTAATCCTTATCCTTTCTCATTACATATCACCCAGTCTAGGATGGCCAGCTCCGCAGTTGGTTCCTCGACATATTGGTCCAGAAAACCATCCGTAATACACTCCAGGAAATCCTCCTCCACTGCATTGCTACCAGTTTGGTTAGCCCAATCAATATGTAGATTAAAGTCACCATGATAACTGCCGTATCTTTATTACATGCATCCCTTATTTCTTGTTTGATGCTGTCCCCAACCTTACTACTACTGTTTGGTGATCTGTACACACCCCCTTTTCCTTTCTGTCTATACTTCCTAAATGTTGAATACCCCTGGATGTTGAGTTCCCAGCCTCGGTCACACTGGATCCATGTCTCCGTGATGTCAATTACATCATATCCGTTAGCTGCTATCTGAGCAGCTAATTCGTCCACCTTATTCCGAATACTCCTCGCATTGAGGCACAGAGCCTTCAGGCTTGTCTTTTTAACACCCTTTGCCCCTTTAGAATTTTGATGTAATGTGCCCTTTTTGCTTTTTGCCTCAGGTTTCTCTGCCCTACACTTTTACTTTTCTTCTTTCTATCTTTTGCTTCTGCCCCCATTCTACTTCCCTCTGTCTCCCTGCATAGGTTCCCATCCCCCTGCCATATTAGTTTAACTCCTCCCCAACAGCACTAGCAAACACTCCCCCAAGGACATTGGTTCCGGTCCTGCCCAAGTGCAGACCGTCCGGTTTGTACTGATCCCACCTCCCCCAGAACCGGTTCCAATGTCCCAGGAATTTAAATCCCTCCCTACTGCACCACTCCTCAAGCCACGTATTCATCTGAACTATCCTGCGATTCCTACTCTGACTAGCACGTGACACTGGTAACAATCCTGAGATTACTACTTTAGAGGTCCTTCTTTTTAATTTAACTCCTAGCTCCCTAAATTCGTCTTGGAGGATCTCATCCCATTTTTTATCGATATCATTGGTACCGATATGCATCACGACAACTGGCTGTTCACCCTCCCCTTTCAGAGTGCTCTGCGCCCTCTCCAAGACATCCTTGACCTTTGCACCAGGAAGGCAACATACCATCCTGGAGTCTCGGTTGTGGCCGCAGAAATGTCTAGCTATTCCCCTTACAATTGAATCCTCATCTCCCACTCTTTTTCCTGCCCTCCTGTGCAGCAGAGCCGCCCACGGTGCCATGAACTTGGCTGCTGCTGCCCTCCCCTGATGAATCATCCCCCCAACAATATCCAATGCCCAAATCGAGGCTGACACTCCAGTGCCATGCTGAGGGAGTGCTGCACTGTTGGAAGTGCCGTCTTTCAGATAAGATGTGTGATATATTCTTTATGACATCACCAAATGATACGCACACAAGATGGCTCAAATCTGTCATCATGATTATATCACATGACCCTTTTATTATCGACAGCAGCAGTTGCATTACCACAGTGTCAACTAGGTGGAGCAGTAGTCCACTTCTCCCTCGTTAATGAAGAAGTAATCATAACGAAATAATCATCATATATAACTTGCATGTTATACACAACAAAAGTTATCGGGGCCGACATTCAGCCTTCCAAAATCAGCCATGCTGCGGGGTCGAGTGAACATAAGAACATAAGAACATAAGAATTAGGAACAGGAGTAGGCCATCTAGCCCCTCGAACCTGCTCCGCCATTCAACAAGATCATGGCTGATCTGGCCATGGACTCAGCTCCACTTACCCGCCCGCTCCCCATAACCCTTAATTCCCTTATTGGTTAAAAATCTATCTATCTGTGACTTGAATACATTCAACGAGCTAGCCTCAACTGCTTCCTTGGGCAGAGAATTCCACAGATTCACAACCCTCTGGGAGAAGAAATTCCTTCTCAACTCGGTTTTAAATTGGCTCCCCCGTATTTTGAGCTGTGCCCCCTAGTTCTAGTCTCCCCGACCAGTGGAAACAACCTCTCTGCCTCTATCTTGTCTATCCCTTTCATTATTTTAAATGTTTCGATAAGATCACCCCTCATCCTTCTGAACTCCAACGAGTAAAAACCCAGTCTACTCAATCTATCATCATAAGGTAACCCCCTCAGCTCCGGAATCAGCCTAGTGAATCGTCTCTGTACTCCCTTCAAAGCTAATATATCCTTCCTTAAGTAAGGTGACCAAAACTGCACGCAGTACTCCAGGTGCGGCCTCACCAATACCCTGTACAGTTGCAGAAGGACTTCCCTGCTCTTGTACTCCATCCCTCTCGCAATGAAGGCCAACATTCCATTCGCCTTCCTGATTACCTGCTGCACCTGCAAACTAACATTTTGGGATTCATGTATAAGGACCCCCAGGTCCCTCTGCAATGCAGCATGTTGTAATTTCTCCCCATTCAAATAATATTCCCTTTTACTGTTTTTTTTCCCAAGGTGGATGACCTCACACTTTCCGACATTGTATTCCATCTGTCAAACCTTAGCCCATTCGCTTAACCTCTCTAAATCTCTTTGCAGCCTCTCTGTGTCCTCTACACAACCCGCTTTCCCACTAATCTTTGTGTCATCTGCAAATTTTGTTACACTGCACTCTGTCCCCTCTTCCAGGTCATCTATGTATATTGTAAACAGTTGTGGTCCCAGCAAAGATCCCTGTGGCACACCACTAACCACCGATTTCCAACCTGAAAAGGACCCATTTAACCCGACTTTCTGCTTTCTGTAAGCCAGCCAATTCTCTATCCATGCTAATAAATTTCCACTGACTCCGCGTACCTTTATCTTCTGCAGTAACATTTTGTGTGGCAACTTATCGAATGCCTTTTGAAAATCTAAATACATCACATCCATCGGTACACCTCTATCCACCATGCTCGTTATATCCTCAAAGAATTCCAGTAAATTAGTTAAACATGATTTCCCCTTCATGAATCTATGCTGCGTCTGCTTGATTGCACTATTCCTATCCAGATGTCCCGCTATTTCTTCCTTAATGATATCTTCAAGCATTTTCCCCACTACAGATGTTAAACTAACTGGCCTATAGTTACCTGCCTTTTGTCTGCCCCCTTTTTTAAACAGAGGCTTTACATTAGCTGCTTTCCAATCCGCTGGTACCTCCCCAGAGTCCAGAGAATTTTGATAGATTATAACGAATGCATCTGCTATAACTTCTGCCATCTCTTTTAATATCCTGGGATGCATTTCATCAGGACCAGGGGACTTGTCTACCTTGAGTCCCATTAGTCTGTCCAGCACTACACCCCTAGTGATAGTGATCATCTCAAGTCCTCCCTTCCCACATTCCCGTGACAAGCAATTTCTGGCATGGTTTCTGTGTCTTCCACTGTGAAGACCGAAGCAAAATAATTGTTTAAGGTCTCAGACATTTCCACATCTCCCATTATTAAATCCCCCTTCTCATCTTCTAAGGGACCAACATTTACTTTAGTCACTCTTTTCCATTTTATATATCTGTAAAAGCTTTTACTATCCATTTTTATGTTTTGCGCAAGTTTACCTTCGTAATCTATCTTTCCTTTCTTTATTGCTTTCTTAGTCATTCTTTGCTGTCGTTTAAAATTTTCCCAATCTTCTATTTTCCCACTAACCTTGGCCACCTTATATGCATTGGTTTTTAATTTGATACTCTCCTTTATTTCCTTGGTTATCCACGGCTGGTTATTCCTTCTCTTACCGCCCTTTTTTTTCACTGGAATATATTTTTGTTTAGCACTATGAAAGAGCTCCTTAAAAGTCCTCCACTGTTCCTCAATTGTGCCACCGTTTAGTCTGTGTTTCCAGTCTACTTTAGCCAACTCTGCCCTCATCCCACTGTAGTCCCGTTTGTTTAAGCATAGTCCGTTCGTTTGAGACACTACTTCCTCACCCTCAATCTGTATTACAAATTCAACCATACTGTGATCACTCATTCTGAAAGGATCTTTTACAAGGAGATCGTTTATTATTCCTGTCTCATTACACAGGACCAGATCTAAGATAGCTTGCTCCCTTGTAGGTTTTGTAACATACTGTTCTAAGAAACAATCCCGTATGCATTCTATGAATTCCTCCTCCAGGCTACCCCATGCGATATGATTTGACCAATCGCTATGTCGGTTAAAATCCCCCATGATTACTGCCGTTCCTTTTGCACATGTCTCCATTATTCCCTTGATTATTGCCCGCCACACCGTGAAGTTATTATTTGGGGGCCTATAAACTACGCCCACCAGTGACTTTTTCCCCTTACTATCTCTAATCTCCACCCACAATGATTCAACATTTTGTTCATTAGAGCCAATATCGTCTCTCACAATTGCCCTGATATCATCCTTTATTAACAGAGCTACCCCACCTACTTTCCCTTCTTGTCTATCTTTCAGAATTGTCAGATATCCCTGTATGTTTAATTCCCATTCTTGGCCACCCTGCCAATTTGGAGTCGATTGATCACCACTTCTATTGGAGAGAAAGCAGGAATGGGGTACTGAAGAACATGATCAGCCATGATAATATTGAATAGTGGTGCAGGCTCAAAGGGCCGAATGGCCTACTCCTGCACCTATTTTCTATGTTCTATGTTTCTATGCTCGCTAAATTCTCCGAGGTGTTATTTCCAGCGGTCCCCACATTGCCCTGCTGCTGCCGACCCCTTGAAGTATGGATGAATATCTTTCTCTGATACCTGGTTGGGCCAGCCATTTGCTTTGTAATCATACACCTTTGACATAACTGGGTCATGTTTGGTTACTGTACCAATCTCATCAGCTATGACTGGTAGTTTATCAACGTATGAAAATGAGAACACTTCTCAGCTTAGAGATTCTCAACCTTGCGTATTTTGAGCTCTTATAGAATCATAGAATCATAGAAAATAGGTGCAGGAGCAGGCCATTCAGCCCTTCTAGCCTGCACCTACATTCAATGAGTTCATGGCTGAACATGAAACTTCAGTACTCCCTTCCTGCTTTCTCGCCATACCCCTTGATCCCCCGAGTAGTAAGGACTTCATCTAACTCCCTTTTGAATATATTTAGTGAATTGGCCTCAACTACTTTCTGTGGTAGAGAATTCCACAGGTTCACCACTCTCTGGGTGAAGAAGTTTCTCCTCATCTCGGTCCTAAATGGCTTACCCCTTATCCTTAGACTGTGACCCCTGGTTCTGGACTTCCCCAACATTGGGAACATTCTTCCTGCATCTAACCTGTCTAAACCCGTCAGAATTTTAAACATTTCTATGAGGTCCCCTCTCATTCTTCTGAACTCCAGTGAATATAAGCCCAGTTGATCCAGTCTTTCTTGATAGGTCAGTCCCACCATCCCGGGAATCAGTCTGGTGAATCTTTGCTGCACTCCCTCAATAGCAAGAATGTCCTTCCTCAAGTTAGGAGACCAAAACTGTACACAA
The DNA here is from genome assembly GCF_044704955.1 of Pristiophorus japonicus. Taxonomy (NCBI): domain Eukaryota; kingdom Metazoa; phylum Chordata; class Chondrichthyes; family Pristiophoridae; genus Pristiophorus; species Pristiophorus japonicus. The sequence goes on from NC_091980.1 coordinate 19,984,580, forward strand.
TACTCCAGGTGTGGCCTCACCCAGGCCCTGTACAACTGTAGCAACACCTCCCTGCCCCTGTACTCAAATCCCCTCGCTATGAAGGCCAACATGCCATTTGCTTTCTTAACCGCCTGCTGTACCTGCATGCCAACCTTCAATGACTGATGTACCATGACACCCAGGTCTCGTTGCACCTTCCCTTTTCCTAATCTGTCACCATTCAGATAATAGTCTGTCTCTCTGTTTTTACCACCAAAGTGGATAACCTCACATTTATCCACATTATACTTCATCTGCCATGCATATGCCCACTCACCTAACCTATCCAAGTCACTCTGCAGCCTCATAGCATCCTCCTCGCAGCTCACACTGCCACCCAACTTAGTGTCATCCGCAAATTTGGAGATACTACATTTAATCCCCTCGTCTAAATCATTAATGTACAATGTAAACAGCTGGGGCCCCAGCACAGAACCTTGCGGTACCCCACTAGTCACTGCCTGCCATTCTGAAAAGTACCCATTTACTCCTCCTCTTTGCTTCCTGTCTGACAACCAGTTCTCAATCCACGTCAGCACACTAACCCCAATCCCATGTGCTTTAACTTTGCACATTAATCTCTTGTGTGGGACCTTGTCGAAAGCCTTCTGAAAGTCCAAATATACCACATCAACTGGTTCTCCTTTGTCCACTTTACTGGAAACATCCTCAAAAAATTCCAGAAGATTTGTCAAGCATGATTTCCCTTTCACAAATCCATGCTGACTGGGACCTATCATGTCACCATTTTCCAAATGCGCTGCTATGACATCCTTAATAATTGATTCCATCATTTTACCCACTACTGAGGTCAGGCTGACCGGTCTACAATTCCCTGTTTTCTCTCTCCCTCCTTTTTTAAAAAGTGGGGTTACATTGGCTACCCTCCACTCGATAGGAACTGATCCAGAGTCAATGGAATGTTGGAAAATGACTGTCAATGCATCCGCTATTTCCAAGGCCACCTCCTTAAGTACTCTGGGATGCAGTCCATCAGGCCCTGGGGATTTATCGGCCTTCAATCCCATCAATTTCCCCAACACAATTTCCCGACTAATAAAGATTTCCCTCAGTTCCTCCTCCTTACTAGACCCTCTGACCCCTTTTATATCCGGAAGGTTGTTTGTGTCCTCCTTAGTGAATACCGAACCAAAGTACTTGTTCAATTGGTCTGCCATTTCTTTGTTCCCCGTTATGACTTCCCCTGATTCTGACTGCAGGGGACCTATGTTTGTCTTTACTAACCTTTTTCTCTTTACATACCTTTCGAAACTTTTGCAATCCGCCTTAGTGTTCCCTGCAAGCTTCTTCTCGTACTCCATTTTCCCTGCCCTAATCAAACCCTTTGTCCTCCTCTGCTGAGTTCTTGCTTAACTTTCTGCTTGAGTGCATATCGTATGGGATGTGGCTGGCAGTAACCTGGTCTAGCATCATTCTGCACTCTGACACTCGGCTTGAAGCCTTGAATTGGACTGCCGATTTTGGAGAACACCTTCGGATACTGCTTGATGACATCCTCTTTCGAGGTAAATTTTGTTTCTACACAAAAAATCTCGTTCCAATCCAGCTTCTGTGATCCAAACCAATTTCTACCTATCAAGGCAGACTTATCTTATGCCACTACTATGAGAGGCAAGCTCTGAAACTGATATTTGTATTTCACTGGTATGGTGATGCATCTTACAACAGGGATTTGCTCTCCTGAGTAGCCTCGCCGCTCTATCTTTGATTTCTCCAGTGGAAAGTCACGCATCTAGTTGAGATATAGTGATTCCGGTACTACGCTCAAGGATGCACCAATGTCAATTTCCATGTGTATCCTGGTTCCTGCAACGTCTAGTTGAATGACAATACATCACAAACCATTGTTAAATACTCTTGTGCCCCTGATGATGTGTATCTGCGGAACCTCCAAGTCCTGTTGCTTCTCTTCAATGCTATGAAGTTTCAGGCGATTTCTACTTCTTGCATTGGATTATTCTTCAGTCGGCATGCCTTTACAAGATGCCCAGTTTTCTTGCAGAAGAAACACACTGCCATCACATATGGACAGCTTTGAGCAATGTGTTGTCCCAGACACTGATAGCATGACATCAATGCACTCTTAACTTGGCCAGTTGCTGGGACCTTGGGTCCCAACTTTCTTTTACTTTTAACCTGCAGGCGATTCACCTCGGTTGGCTGATGGTGCGAAATTCTCAGGAGTAATGGTCGGCCATATCCATAGCAGTCTGACAAGCTAAATCAAAAGTCAAATTAAGGGTTGTCAACAATTTTCTTCTGATTTTTCAACCCACATACAAAGCGATCACGCAATTCTCGGTCCTGAATGTTTCCGAAATGACAGTGAATGAATAGCTTTTTTAAAGCTACAATGTACTCACTGATACTCTCATCGTGTTATTGATCTCGTGTTCCAAAACAATAAAATTCAGCAATTTCCAGGGGCTCAGGACTGTAGTGTGGTTCTAACTTGCTTAGATTCTCTGTCAGTTGCGTGTCCTTTGGCTTGACAGGAACAAGCAAATATGTCAGGGTTTCATGCACCTCGGGGCCTGCTTCAGTCAAGAAAATTGCCCATTTTCTTTCTAACACCACCCGGTTACAGTTTTCATCATCGGGAACTTTCACGATACTATACACGGTGAAAAACATTTCTAGCCGCTCCACATAAGCTCCAAAAGTCTCTTAATCACGATGGAACTCACAGAAACACCCGATTATTCTCTTAGGCATGGCCATCTGGAGTCTTCAGTTCTGCCAAGTGTGCTTGTAATTTACCTTGAATTTTTAGCTGGGCTGCAAAACAAAGAACCTCTCAAAGTCTCTCTGTCGGTTGGCTGAATTATCCACCAATAAAAATTTCAGCTAGAGAATCCAATTATCCCATCCTCATTGCCAATGTGATATATTCTTTATGATATCACAAATAAACACAAACACAAAATGGCTCCAATCATCATGATTATATCACATGACCCTTTTATTATCTACAGCAGCAGTTTCATTACTGCAGTAGTCCACTAGGTGGGGCTCTATATTACAAGACATTAACCCACGATCCCATGGCACTATTTCGAAGAAGAGCAGTGGGAGTTATCTCCGGTGCCCTGGCCAATATTTATCCCTCAATCAACATAACTAAAACAAATTAGCTGGTCAATATCACATTGCTGTTTGTGAGAGCTTGCTGTGTGCAAGTTGGCTGCTGCATTTCCCACATTACAAAAAGGATTACACTTCAAAAGTACTTCATTGGTTGTAAAGTGCTTTGAGATGTCCGGTGGTGATAAAAGGCGCTATATAAATGCAAGTCCTTCTTTCTTTTTTTCTTTCAAATTGAATGTTATGAACTTAACTCAAGCAATTAAGCAGGAGAAGGTTCCAATGCTGTAAACGTTCAGTGACTGGAGCCCTTCTTCACCTTTCTTGGGAACAAGGTTGGCATCCAATCTGTGGGCTTGAGGTCATTTTTACTGACAGGCAACAAATCCTTTTGACAATGCAATTATAACCATGACCATAACAGCGTGCTGCTCTATGAAGCTGTAAAAGGGTGGCCCATGTTGGGCACAGCATCCTGATTCAGTGCTGTATGTTTGAGGTAATTCTATGTAATGTGTTGGTGGGCAATTACAGATATAGGAAGCAAAACTGTTAAAATAATTGGAAGAAAATGTTTCCTTTGGGACATTATCAAGTCCGCCCTCTTTGTTGCTACATGGATAGGGTCATTAAAATCTTCTTGCACAAAGCGCACAGGACTGTTCATAGTTAGTGCTGTAGATTTGTCATAAAGATTAAAGTTACCATCAGGATCCCTTTAAAAAAATCAAACTGTTACAAGAATTTATGACCAACATTAATATTCTATTACAAAAATTGCACATGCTGGAAATCTTAAATAGAAACCGAAAATGCTGGAAATGCTCAGCAGATCAGGCAGCATCTGTGGAGAGAGAAACAGAGTTGATATTTCAGGTTCTGACGAAAGGTCAGCGACCTGAATAATACATTAACTCTGTTTCACTCTCTGCAGATACTGCCTGACCTGCTGAGAGTTTCCAGCATTTTCCATTTTTATTATTATTAATATTCTATTTGTTTGTTCCATATAATCTGATATTACTTTTTGTTTTAAGAATGCAGTTGACATCATAAGGTGCACAACCAAACAAAGTGTGACTCAGAAATAAGAGATCCTCCATGAAAATGCAAAGGCCACTCTTGCTCTCATTATCACAAAGTATTTACAGCACATTCGGCCCAACAGGCTCTTGCAAGTGTTTATGCTCCGCCCCTCTTCATCTCACCCCATCAACATATCCTTCTATTCCTTTCTCCCTCATGTGTATATCCAGCTTCGCCTTAAATGCATCTACGCTATTCGTCATAACTCTTCTCTGTGGTAGCAAGTTCCACATTCTAACCACTCTCTGACTAAAGAAGTTTCTTCTGAATTACCTGTTGGATTTATTATTGACTATCTTATATTCATGGCCTCTAGTTCTGGTCTTGCCTGAAAATGGAAACATCTTCTCTATATCTACCATAGCAAACCCTTTCATAGTCTTGAAGACCTCTATCAGGTCACCCCTCAGCCTGCTCAATCTTTCCCACATGTATAACCTCTCAGTTCTGATATCATTCCAGTAAATGTTTTTCGCATCATAGCAAATAGTGGAGACCATTGGCTTAGAATAGGGTGGGTCAGCATCTGTGTCAGAGTTTATATGTAAAGTAGCTAAATGGTTGTCATGGAGAAAAAGGTCACCTGATCGGCTTGCTTCACCAGCCCATGGCTGAAAGATTCAGGCTGAATCGAGCTATTAAATCTTCCGATGACGGCTTTCGGCTTCTGATTGTGGAGCTCATCTTAACCATACGCGGAGAGACTAAAGAAACTGGGGTTGTTCTTCTTAGAGCAATGAGGTTAAGGGGAGATTTAATAGAGGCTTGAAGTTTATAAAACACTGGTTAAGCCACAGCTGGAGTACTGCGTGCAGTTCTGGTCACTGCATTACAGGAAGGACATGATTGCACTGGAGCGGGTACAGAGGGGATTTACGAGGATGTTGCCGGGAGTGGAGAATCTTAACTATGAGGACAGAATGGATAGGCTGTGTTTGTTTTCCTTGGAACAGAGGACGTTGAGGGGAGACCTCATTGGGGTCAAGTTTCAGCCTGAGTTGCTCCTATTTTTTTGGAGCAACTAGTTTAGAATGGAATATCTTAGAAACTGCAATTCTCGGCCTTTAGTTTGCTCCAGTCCTAGTTAGTTAGAACAGTTTCATTTTAGAACAGATTTTTTTTTTTCAAAAGGGGGCGTGTTCGGCCACTTACGCCTGTTTTGCAAATTTAGGCAGTAAAAACTTATTCCAATCTAACTTAGAATGGAGTAAGTGTAGAAAAACCTTGCCTACACTTAGAAATCAGGCATAGGGAACGAGAGATGGGGGGCTGGAGTGGGGTTTACAAACATAAAACACTTCACTGATGGGGGGGGGGAGAAGAAGATGGGGGGGAAAACGAGATGGGTGGGGGGAGAAGAAGACGACGATGCCGGGCCGCTGCCGCTGCCAACTCTTCGGGTGGGGCCCGCCCCCAGCGAGAGGCCGGGTGGGCGGGCTCTGCCACCGAGGTAAGATGTGTCAGGCCACTCGGCCTAGGGGTGACGTCCCTTCGGCCTCGGATAAGGTCATCGCCCTGGAGGCAGGACGCACTGGGAGGGCTGGGAGCACGCGCGCAGCTGCCGGCACTGTTTTTGGTGCAGGGCTGTAGCTCCGCCCCCAGCAGCTCCAGCTGCGCAGGGCCGAGGTGGAAATGGGCCTACAGCTATCGGAGAATCGTGAGATAAGTATTCGGCGCAATTTTTGTTCTATAAATTAGGCGGGCCTCTCCAATGTGCGCCGTTCTAGCGGGTGTCCGAAACTTCAGCCCATTGAGGTGTATAAAATTGTAAGGGGCCTAGATATAATGGATAGCAAGGGCATATTTACCTTAGCAGAGGGGTCAACAACCAGGGGGCATAAATTTAAAGTAATTGGTAGAAGGTTTAGAGGGGAATAGAGGGGAAATTCCTTCACGCAGGGGGTTGTGGGGGTCTGGAAATCACTGCCTGAAAGGGTGGTAGAGGCAGAAACTCTCACCACATTTAAAAAGTACATGGATGTGCACTTGAAGTGCCGTAACATGCAGGGTTACGGACCTAGAGCTGGAAAGTGGGATTAGGCTGGATAGCCTCTTGTTGGCCAGCATGGACACAATGGGCTGAAATGGCCTCCTTCCATGCTGTAAACTTCTAGGTGTTCAAAATTATGCAGACTTTTGAACAAGCTTTATCTTTTCGTTCATGAGATGTGGGGGTTGCTGGTAAAGCCAGTAGTTATTGCCCATCCCTAATTGCCCTTGTGAAGGTGGTGGTAGTGAGTCAACCACATTGCTGTGTCTGGAGTCACATGTAGGCCAGACCAGGTAAGGACGGCAGATTTCCAGCCCCAAAGTACATTACTGAACCAGATGGGTTAGTTTCATGATCACCATTACTGATAACAGTTTTTTTGATTTATTTAATTAACTGAATTTTAATTCCCCAGCTGCCGTGGTGGGATTTGAACTTGCGTCTGCCTGTGGATTGCTAGTCCAGTAACATAACCACTATGCTGCCGTAACCTAAGTAAATAAGGAGGGCAATTAACATATTTCACTGAGGGCAACTTTGATCTCAATGTTCCTAAACAGCAGATGTTGAAAAGTAACAAGTATTCCTGATTCTGATTGGCATCTGGTGACCTTTCCCAAAAATGTGTTTGTGTGGTCATCAGTTGAGGACAAGATTTGGCTTGGCAGAGACAGCAGCGATAGTCAAAAAGTCTTCCAGCATAGGAACATTGGAACAGGAGTAAATAAGGGTGGCTCCTAAATAATCATAGAATGATACAGCACAGTGGGAGGCAATGTGGGCCACTGTGTCTGTGCCAGCTCTTTGAAAGAGCAATCCAATTAGTCCCATTCCCCTGCTGTATTCCCATAGCCCTGCAAAATATTCCCTTTCAAGTATTTATCCATTTCCCTTTTGAAAGTTACTATTGAATCTGCTTCCACAAGAGCTCCTCAAGTATCGTCACCGAGAGCATGCAGAAATCAAGCGCAGACAGTGGAATGAGCATGCGGCAAACCAGGCTCCCTGCCCACCCTTTCCTCCAACGACTGTCTGTCCCACCTGTGACAGAGACTGTGGTTCTCGTATTGGGCTGTACAGACACCTAAGGACTCATGTTAAGAGTGGAAGCAAGTCTTCCTCGATTTTGAAGGACAGCTTATGATGGATGATGATATAAGAAGAAACTGTTACCACTGGCGGAAGGGTCGATAATCAAAGGACACAGATTTAAGATAATTGGCAAAAGAACCAGAGGTGAGCTGAGGAGAAGTTTATTTACGCAGCGAGTTGCTGTGATCTGGAAGGTATTGCCTGCTAGAGTAGTGGAAGCAGATTCAATAGTAACTTTCAAAAGGGAAATGGATAAATACTTGAAAGGGAATATTTTGCAGGGCTATGGGAATACAGCAGGGGAATGGGACTAATTGGATTACTCTTTCAAAGAGCTGGCACAGACACGGTGGCCCACATTGCCTCCCACTGTGCTGTATCATTCTATGATTATTTCGTTCTATCAACAGGGACTGTTACATTTTGCATTACAAAGAAAAGACCTGTATTGGGTCAAGCAATCCACAAATCCCCAAATCCAATATCTGCTATTTTTCAATTGAATTTCTTTTTTAAAGTTTAAAGCTTATGATGAAGCCCATAGGGCTGGACCCGATAAAAATGAAAACGAATAAGGGAGAAGAGGGGAAGGATTGAGACAGATATAAGGCATTACAATTCAAGGGTATGACCAAAACAATTTATCTACTTGACATGTGTATTTTATGATCTGAATTGAAAAAGATTGATTCCTTCTGATACTCAGTGGAACTGAAAGTTGAGCAAAAAACTGAAATAAATAGAGAGAAAAGAGTTAAACAGCTAATAGGAAGATTGTTCTTGCTGCACTCTTACTAATAAAATAGTCGAAAGCATTTTTGAAATATGCTTTTTGTGACCAGATAATTCAGAGTGCTGCATTTTCAGTTCTGCTCATTTCAGGGCGGTAATGGCAGTGAGGTGGTTAAGTTGGTGCCTTAGTCCGCAAAATTCAGCAACTGGGCCGTGAGTGTGAGGCGGAGCAGTACAGGAGGTGTTACACATCTCTCTTAAGGCTCTCATTGGCCGGCTGAACAAGCGAAGATCCTGAGCTAAACAGCCGGCCTCGGAGCGCTCTAAGAGAGGCCTGCGGGGGGGAAACCTGAGAAAAAAACCACACAAAACATTCCCAATAAATAACTCACGCCACCAAAACATAAATTGGCAAAACAATAAAATAAAAAAACAATCACACTTACCTGAGGTCGACACTACTTACCTCACTGTGGCCGCTACAGCTCGGACCACCCTCTTTCACCGGCAGTCCCAGCGCGGCGCTCTATGGAGTGCTATGGATTGGGCTGTGGCCAAAAGTCAAGCTGGCGTCGCACACTGGCTCGCCTTTTCCGGGCGGTAATGCTCCTCACCTCGTCGAATCTGGCACCGCAAGTCCCGGAAGTGATTACCGCCGCCATTGCCGCCCCTCTGGGACGCGAACAGCGGCGGCAGAAGACTGAAAATCCAGCGAGTCTGAGTTGAAGAATTAATGTTAGTGTTTATGTGAGAAACTCATTAACTCTGCAAGGAGGCATTTGATAGAAGCAGGTCAGATGTTTCAATCTACTGGGTAAAAAAAACCAAGGGGGCGATGAGGAGAATTTGGTTTACGCAGTGAGTTGTTATGAACTGGAAATCACCGTCTGACAGGGTGGGGGAAGCAGATTCAATAGCGACCTTCAAAAGGGAATTGGATATATACTTGAAAAGGAAAATAAAAAATGCAGAGCCATGGGGAAAGAGCGGGGGGAGTGGGGCTAATTGGATCATTCTTTTAAAGAGTGGGCGCAGGCATGATGGGCCGAATGGCCTCCTTCTATGCTGTATGGTTCTATGATACTTGTTAGCTCCATAACTGCAGGATGAAGCTACAAGTGTCTGAGAAGCACAATGGCAAGGAGTAAGCCGGAGAAAAAATGTAATAGATATAAGAGAAGTATGTTGGCACCAAATGGAAGATAAGGCAACATATTTTCATTTAACAAATGGAGATAACCAATGGGTGTTCAGAGCAATACCTTATTAAATAATTTAATGGCTGATTATGGGATTAATATTAACCCAGCAATCAAGGTAATTATGGTAGGAAACTGAGGGTGATGTTGGGGGCAGAAGAAGTTGACGGCACAAATAGATACAAATGGGTATGATCTGATAGCCATGACAGAGACTTGGTTCCAAGGTGACCAAGGCTGGGAACTGAATATTCTCGGGTATTTGACATTTTGGAAGGACAGACAGAAAGGAAAGGGAGGTGGGATAGTTCTGTTAATAAAGGATGAGATCAGTGCAATAGTGGGAAATGATATTGGCTCAGAAGATCAAGATGTAGAATCAGTTTGGGTGGAGATAAGAAATAATAAGGGAAAGAAGTCACTAGTTGGAGTAGTCTAGACCACCCCCACTCCCCCCCTAACAGTAGCTACACTGTAAGATAGAGTATAAATAATGGGGGCTTATAAAAAAGGTATGGCAATAATCATGGGGAATTTTAATCTTCATATAGATTGGACAAATCAAATTGGCAAAGATAGCCTTGAGAAAAAATTCATAGAGTTTATTTGGGATGGTTTCTCAGAACAATAATTTGTGGAATCAACCATGGAGCAGGCTATTTTATATCTGGTAATGTGTAATGAGATAGGCTTCATAATGATATATTGAGGGATCCTCTAGGGAAGAGTGATTATTGCATAGAATTTTAAATTCAGATTGAGGGTGAGAAAGCTAGGTCTCAATCTAGTGTCCTGAACCTAAATAAGGCAATTACAAAGGTATGAAGACAGAGTTGCCGAACATGGACTGGGAAAATAAATTAAAGGGTAAGACGGTTGATAAGTAGTGGCAAACATTTAAGAAGATATTTCATAACTCTCAGCAATTATATATTCCAGTGAGAAACAAAGAGTCTAAGAGAATATGAAGCCATCCGTGGCTAACTAGGGAAGTTAAGGATGGTATAAAATTGAAAACAAAGGCATATAATGTTGCGAAGATTAGTGGTAGACCAGAGGATTGGTAAATTTTAGTAACCAGCAAAGGACGACAAAAAAAATAATAAAGAGGGAGAAGATAGATTATGAGAGTAAATTGGCAAGAAATATAAAAACAGACAGTGAGCTTCTATATGTATATAAAAGGAAGAGAGAAGTTAAACTAAACATTGGTCCCTTAGAGGATGAGACTGAACATAAGAACATAAGAATTAGGAACTGGAGTAGGCCATTCGGCCCATGGAGCCTGCTCCACCATTCAATAAGATCATGGTTGATCTTTTACTTCAACTCCACTTTCCTGCACTGTCCCCATATCCCTTGATTCCCTTAATATCCAAACATCTATCGATCTCTGTCTTGAATATACTCAATGATGGAGCTTCCACAGCCCTCAGGGGTAGAGAATTCCAGAGATTCACCACCCTCTGAGTGAAGAAGTTTCTCATCAGCTCTGTCCTAAATGGCTGACCCCTTATTCTGAGACTGGGGAATTAATAATGGGAAACAGGAAAAAGGCAGAGACTTTGAACAAATATGTTGTCTTGGTCTTCACGGTAGAATAAACTAAAAGCATCCTAATAATAATAGATAATCAAGGGGCTATAGGGAGGGAGGAACTTAAAAAAACACTATCACTAGAGAAAATTTACTCGGCAACTTAATGGTACTAAAGGTGGACAAGTCCCCTGGAGCTGGTGGCCTGTATACTAGGGTCTTAAAAGAAGTGGCTGCAGAGATAGTGGATACATTGGTTATAATCTACCAAATTTGCCAGGATTCTGGAGAGGTCCCAGCTGATTGGAAAAACCCAAATCTAATGCCCCTATTCAAGAAAGGAGGGAGACAGAAAACAGGAAACTATACACCTTTTAGCCTAACATCTGTCGTTGGGAAAATGCTGAAGTCTATTACTAAGGAAGTAATAGCACGTCATTTAGAAAATCATAATACAATCAAGCAGTCAGCATGGTTTTGTGAAAGGAAAATCATTTTTGACAAATTTGCTAGAGTTCTTTGAGGATGCAATGAGCAGGGTGGATAAAGGGGAACCATTAGATGTAGTGTATTTGGATTTCCAGAAGGTATTTGATAAGGTGCCACATAAAAGATTGCTGCACAAGATAAGAGCTTAAGGGGTTCGGGGTAATATATTAGTATGGATAGAGCTTTGGCTAAGTAACAGAAAACAGAGAGTAGGGATAAATGGGTCATTTTCCAGTTGGCAAACTGTAACTGGGGTGCCGCAGGTATCAGTGCTGGGGTGTCAACTATTTTCAATCTATATTAATGACTTGGATGAAGGGACAAAGTATACTGTAGATACATTTGGTGAAGTTATTTGGAAGGCAAATGGAATGTTGGCCTTTATTGCAAGAGGGATGGAGTATAAAAGTAGGGAAGACTTGCTACCTGGATCTCACCTGGAGTACTGCGTACAGTTTTGGTCTCCTTATTTAAGAAGGGTTATACTTGCACTGGTAGCAGTTCAGAGAAGGTTCACTTGTTTGATTTCTTAGATGAAGGGGTTGTCTTATGAAGAAAGGTTGATCAGGTTAGGCTGAAATTCATTGGCGTTTAGAAGAATGAGAGGTAAGCTTATTGAAACGCATAAGATTCTGAGGGGGCTTGAAAGGGTAGATGTAGGGAGGATGTTTCCCCTCATTGGTGAAATCTAGAACTAGGGGGCATAGTTTCAGAATAAGTGGTCTCCCATTTAAAACAGAGATGAGGAGCAATTTGTTCTCTCAAAGGGTCATAAATCATTGGCATTCTCTACCCCAAAGAGCTGCAGAGGCTGGGTCATTGAATATATTAAAAGTGGAGATGGACAGATATTTGAACTGTAGAGGAGTCAAGGATTATGGGGGGTAGGCAGGAAAGTGTTGAGGCCAAGATCAGATCAGCCATGATCTTATTGAATAGCGGTGCAGGCTGGAGGGGCAAAATGGCCTATTCCTGCTCCTATTTCTTATGTTCTTATGTTTTTGTGTATTAATAGTTTAATTGTAAAAAGAGGACCTGATTTTCCTACATTCATCATCATCATCATCATCGTGACTACACTTCAAAAGTACTTCATTGCCTGCAAAGTGCTTTGGGACATCCTGAGGTGTAGCGTGAAAGGTGCTACAGGTACTACGTGCGAAATCCGTAATCCTCAGGACTGAGTGCGTTCCGGGTTTTGGGTTTTTCCAGATTTCAGACAAGAAAATCAATAGTCTGAAATCCAGAATCATCGACCGAATCCATGCCGGGTTTTGAGTGGCAAGGTCTAAAATCCGGCAAAACCTGAAATTCGGCACGGATTTGGTCAAGGATTCCGGATTTCAGACTTGATTTTCTTGTCTGAAATCCAAAATCCCCGACTAAATCCATGCTGGAGTTTGGGTTTGTAAGGGGTGGTTTTTGGAGGGGGGGTCAGCTTTCCCTTCTGACCTTATATGACGGTTTCGAATTGCTCCCACATCCTTGGTTCTAGACTCAGGAATTATGAAGGGACTGTGACAGACTTGGACAGACAATCGGTTTCAAGGTAGGAAGCAGGTATGGCTTTATTTTGTTTAAAAGGAAGTAAAAGGCACACCTTTAATAACACGCACAGAATAGTGATAGCAATACACACTGAGGGGTACAACACATTGAATAAAATGTCAAAATACAGCTTGTGGGGAAAATAATACAGCTTAAACTCTACATGGGGTAAAGAGGAGAATGCAGATACATTTACACAAGTTATCCCAGCCTCCCCCCTCCCAATTCCCTTAACCAACTAAGTTATAGCTCTGGGGGTTCAGGGGCTATGCTCACCAATCCCTTTTGATAGTTGCCGGTGAATCGCGGTTTCGGGGTTCACTGCACTTGGCCTTCTAGGCGAGCCGTACCCCGGACGGAGGAGAGGACTTCGGACTGCGTAGTCTTCAGTTGGGGTGAGTCCGTTGATGTGGTAAGTTGCGTTTTGGATGTATGGGGTAAATACCCACTTTCTTTGGTTAGGAATAGTTTTAGTTAGTCCTTTTTGGTAATTTCTCACCTGTTGGTCGTTCAGAAGTAGATTGTAGAGTGGAAATAAATGTCGATTCTTCATTTTTTGCTGAGTTGGTTTCGGTTGGTCGTTTTGCTGGTTGTGGTGGCCCGGGTTGTCAATTTGGTTGCTGACAACCTTCCATTTCGTGGGCCTCTTGCTGATGGCATGCTCGGTCGGTCCTTGATGATTTTTTGCAGTTTTCTCCACTACTCCATTTCTTCACTCCCCACCTCCGGCTGCTTGAGTTCTTTTCCTTGTAAAACTGGGAATAGATATACCCCAAAAAGGCTTCCTTATCTCCCACCAAATCTGGCCCAGCTCTTTGTTTCAAGGGAGCTGCTCATTAGTTTTGAGCTCTCTTCTTTGTCAGAATTTGTCGGGCTCGTTCAGCAGTAATTTGATTATGATGTGTTAATGTGGAAAATCACCGGTTGGCATTGTTGAAGCAGTGTTTAAACTCTTGGGCCGTTGGGCTGGGCCCGTGATTTCTATAGGTCTATTTGCGCATGCATACCACTAATGGTCTCCGGTGATTAGCTTGATAGCTCTTGATGCGTTTATTGTCACTAGGGAGCGAATTTTTATGTCTCACAGTTCTTGTCAGTTATCGATCGACTCATTCTCCCAGACAGATTGAATTAGCTCCAATACCCAATTCCTGAGTGAAGTCCCACCTTCTGTTCTGGCAGTCTGTTCCAATATGTTCCTTTAGAGATCTTAAACTTGTAAAGCTCTTAGGTATTTTCCTCAGAGTTTTTCCCAGGATACCAAAATGTTCATCGAGTTCCAAATTAAATTCCCTTTCCTATGAGTCCAAACACTGGGGAGGGGGGGGGGGGCGGTGTCCAAGAATGCATCGCCTTTTAACCCCTTGCAGGCCTCATCTTCCCCTTTAAGCTCATTTGTGTTGCAAAGTTTTTCCTTCCATTTTAAAAGTCCAGAAAGGGATTCCTCTCCTCTGCAGGGGAAAAGGTACAAGGAATCTCTGCGAAATATTGGTAAATTCTACAGGTTTTGCCTCAAAAATGTCCAGTTTTCAGACAATAATTCCGGATTTCGGACGATTCCATCAACTATGCGTAAAATGTCTGGTTTTCGGACAATTCCATTTTGGAGTTCCAGATTCGGGACATTGCACCCGTATATAAATGCAAGTCGTACTTTTCTTGGTGTCCTTTTGATAATCATGTCATACCATTTTGCCTGTGATATGACACAAATGAGATTTTGCACCATGCACTAATAAGGACCTTATGCTACTGTTTTTAAAAAATTCCATTTATACCGTTTGCAAAGTATCATGCTGTATAAATGTGATTTTTCACTTAATCTTTTTGAACACTCTGACGAAGGGTCATCGACCCAAAATGTTAACTCTGCTTCCTCTCCACAGATGCTGCCTGACCCGCTGAGATTTCTTCGGTTTTTATTCCAGATTCCACCATCCGCTGTATTTTGCCTTTGAATTTTCATTTATTGTGGCGTATGTTTTGTTCCTGTTGATATTACTCTGCAATTCAAATTAAAGGGCGCAAGTGGGATGGTACATGTGGAGTTACTAAGGCCAAATGTTCTCCGGCACGAAGGACAGTAACAGCCTAACAAAAAAATCTCCAAACAGCTGAGGTGGTGAGAGTTCAACTTAATGCGAGACTCAGAGGACCGCAGAGATGGAAAGAACAGTCCGCTGAGATTTGTAGATAACAAATCTCTATTTCTTTTTCTCGACATTGTTTCTGGTATTTTACACTCACCAAAAACATCTTTGTTATGGCTTATGCCTAGAGTTTTAAATTAAAAAAAAGAATATTAGGAGTGTCAGGTTGCCAGAGATTTTACACTTGCAGTGTCAGTGAAGGTGACAGCCCATACTCTTCTTTAATGCCACCAGCACATGACAGGCCTCTGCTGAAGCCGAAGGCATCAGACAGCCCTTGATGTCAAAGTACATTTCTCGGGTTGCTGTTATTTCAGTGAAGAGAGTAGGTCAATTTTTGTTCTCGTATATAAAAAAAGAACCGTTGTCAAACTGCTTAATGGCAAGCGAGAAAAAAAGGGAGCTTTTCTTCCCCACCACCCTTTGTGCCTGTGTGCGATATGAATTCAGTCATGTTCAATCACAGGAAGACCTGTCAGTGTGAATTCCCAGGTGGTCCTTGATGTCTGTAATGTCATTATAGACAATGATTATGAAGTATTTTGGCTTCTTTCTTCATGCAGGCTCTACACTTCTTCCTTTGCAGATAATCGGAGGGCAGCAACATAATTGGAGGTAGGCCAATTGTACGCGCGCATTGAAATTGAGATACATCACACTAGAATGGAATCATAGACTGATACAGCACAGAAGGAGTCCATTTGGCCCTTCATACCTGTGCTGGTTCGTTGAAAGAACTATCCAATTAGTCCCATTCCCCCGCTCTCTCCCCGTAGCCCTGGAATTTTTTGCTTTTTAAATATATATATACAATTCCCTTTTGAAAGTTATTATTGAATCTGCTTCCAGCACACTTTCAGGTAGTGTATTCCAGATCGTAACTCAATGTGTTAAGAAATTCTCCTCATCTCCCCGCCAATTATTTTAAACGTGTGTCACTGGAAACATATTTACTCTATCGAAGCCCTTCATTATTTTCAACACCCCCATTAAATCTCTCCCTAAACTTTTCTTGTCCAAACAGCTCTCTCAGGAGCTCAAGAAGCCATGTTAAAATTCTAGCTTTCACACACAACAATGGAACGAGTCACTGTCAACTATCCACTCCTACTCTAACTCATTCTTTTCACAAGACCAAGAAATTCTTTACCTCCCTCAGTTTTCCCTGCTATCACCGACCTAACTTTGGCATCATATTTAATATGCCTCCTATTTTAGTATTACCTGCACATTTGGACACCACTCCCACTAGTCCTTTATTCAAACCATTGGCATGGCTAAACACTTCCAACCTGTCTGATAAACTATCCACAGCTTCTGTTCGTTATCTTCTTACCAGCTTTAATCCAATTTGCTAATTTAATCCAACTTCCGCATCCCTTAATCTTCCCCAAAGCAAGCACTCTACTCGGAACTCCTACACGGCAAGCAAGCCCCAGGTGGGCAGAGGAAACATTTCAGGGGCACCCTCAAAGCCTCCTTGATAAAGTGCAACATCCCCACCGACACCTGGGAGTCCCTGGCCAAAGACTAAGTGGAGGAAGAGCATTCCGGGAGGGCGCTGAGCACCTCGAGTCTTGTTGCCGAGAGCATGCAGAAAACAAGCGCAGGCAGCGGAAGGAGCGTGTGACAACCAGTCCCACCCACCCTTTCCTTCAACCACCTGTGACAGAGACTGTAATTCCCATATCAGACTGTACAGCCACCTGAGAACACACTTTTAGAGTGGAAGCAAATCTTCCTCGATTTCGAAGGACTGCCTATAATGATGAATCTTCATCCAATAGTTTCCTGTATAGTCACAGGCTTTATGGAAGTGCATGTACTGCATTCCTCCATCGAACATATCATTCACCTGCTCAGAGAATTCGATCAGGTTTGTCAAGTATGATCTTCCTTTCTGAAAACAATGTTGTCAGCTTCTAATTATTTTCTCTTTATAGAATCCAAAGGCTCAATTTTCCTCTTTGCCGATTTTTGGCACCCAGGAGGATGAACGGCCGATTTCTTTTGAGCCCGATTGTGCTGAAAAAACAAGTTGCAACCTTCACCAAAGTAAAATTTCATTTTGGCACTGTGGTACCCGAAGTTAAGTCTGGGGGGGCGGAGCTTCAAGTGCGCGCCAAAAAGTCTCTGAGCAGGTGACGGGGAAAAAAAACACTTTTTCCAGGTGACGTTTGTGTCTACCTATCTACAGTGAACTTCCTGGTCTGGATCAAGAGCTTGTGAGAACACATTCGCGTCAGAGCTGGATGTTGACACTTAAATTTTAGCTGCAAAAGATGGATCCAAGGGAAGGGGAAGGAGAAGGAGAAGGGGAAGGGCCCAAGAGATTTCTAGCAGAAGAAATTGAGCCCCTGGTAAACATCATTGAGAGGAGATGGGATGTGCTTGAGAACAAAGGGAAAATGGGACAAAATAAACTGAAACCCTCTCTACTAGCAAAACTTTGGGAACGAGTTGCAGAAGAGTTTAATGCAGTGGCCATGACCTCGAGAAGTGGCACGCAGATCAAAAAGAAGTGGCAGGACCTTGGCCAAGCAGTTACTGTAAGTAATGTTTTTATTTATGCACTGCAATTAGATTTGCAAATGCGACTAATATGTGTGTGTGTGTGTTTGTGTGGCTACCACAGCAGAAATGCCCTCTCTTAAAAAGTTCTATTTTCATTTTTGCAGAGGAAGGTGTCACAGATCAACTGAGAAAGGTCAAAATTTGGGGGCTGTGCGCCAAGTAGGCTGCAACTAACAGCCTTGGAACAGAGGATCGTTGATATAATTAAATCTCACAGGAGAAGATCAACCACCAATGTGGAGGCTGGGCCCAGGTTACCGAGAGAGGGTAAGCCCTGCACATTGCACAGTCTGGGTTGGCTAAATGTTATGTACTGCGTGGGCTAGCTACGCTTCGGTTTATGAGATGTTTTCGGTCAGCTGCGCTTCGGTTTATCCAATGTGCTATCATCGTGGGTCTTTGCAAAGAGCCTGCGCTGTGTGACCTGCGTACTCATGTCACCCTGCCTCCTCTGCCCCCTCCCCTGCTGCTAACCAAACATCTGCTCGGTTATGTTTTGCAGGTGTTGCACATCAGGAAGAGACAGAAGCTGAAGCAGAAGTAGAGGCAGGAAGCCGTCAGTCCAGATATTCTTCATCAAGATCAGGACGAAGATGAGCTGGACATTGAAGAACAGCAGGAATTGAAGCTGGTGAACCCCCCCAAGGATGCCAGGCCCTTTCCTGAGCGAGACAACCGACGCGACATTTCATGGTGTACATTTTGAGGCTGCGGGTCCCAGTGGGTTGCAGCAAGCCACACCTGGGAGATGGTCGAGGAGGGTGGGAAGGAGAGCTCAACCTGAAATGCAGGGGACATAGGACCGCTCGTGGGAACGAGTGGGGAGAGCATTGAGCTAACGAGATCACTCCTGGACACCATGGGCGGGGTGAGGGTAGAATTAGCGGGACTGTCAGTAGAAGTAGCAACAATGTCTGGAGGAATGGGAGCAGTGTCGAGACAGATGAGGTAAGGGATGTCAGAGTTTAGGGAGGGAATGTCAGAGGTAGCTGATGCACTGTTGGGACAGATGAGTGAGGGAATGTTGGAAATTAGGAAGTGAATGTCGGAGGTAGCTGCTGCAAAAAGGGGACACATATCAGGAGTGTGCCGCGGGTTGATCCATAGGCTGAAGAAGAGTCTGTCTGCTAGGTCTGTCCCCGTCCAACCACACCAACAACAAATGCGCCTTCGCGCAGAAAGCAGAAAAAAGCTTGGGGTCGGGGGAAGGAAGCAGAAGTCTGCGAAAACGGGCACGGGTAGGGGTAGAGGCAACACAGGGGCAAGAGGGGTGCACAATGCATGGTCTTTGAATAAGGGGGAGGAGAGATCGATGCAGCTGGAGTTTGTTTGTTTGTTTGCTTATTTGTTGCTGCTACTTGTTATTTTCTTAATTGAAAAGATTAAAGTTTGATACAAAATGTTTCAATTAAAGTTAACTACAACTATACAAATGTTTAATAAACCTAATTCATTTTGAAAATTAACCAGAATCCTGTACGTTATTTTTTGAATTAAAGCAACATAAACGAACACAATATTACGTACATTATTATGTACATTATTATTTTACACTAACAGGTGCATAGAGTCAATACTGTTGGGCCGTTTAGCCTTCAGGCAGCAAAGCGATCATGGATTAGCTGCTGACGCAAGTCTGTAGCTATGGCTAGAGCCCCCTGGATGTCGAGGGACTTACAGGGCAGGATTAAGAAAAAAAGGGAAGCTTATGTCATATACCAATGGCTAAATGGTTGAGAATCTTTAGAGAAATATAGAAAGTTAAGAGGCAAAATTAAAAAGGATATTAGGAATGCTAAGAGAGAGCAGAAGAAATTTTTGGGCAGTAATATTAAGGAAAACCCAAAGATGTTCTATAAATATATTAAGAGTAAGAGGGTAACTAAAGAAAGGGTAGAGCCTATTAGAGACCATGAGGGTAATCTTTGTGTGGAGGCGAAAGATGTTGGTAGGGTTCTTAACGAATACTTTGCATTTGTTTTCACAAAGCAAGGGGGTAATGCAGATACTGCTATCGAGGAGGAGTGTGATATTCTGGATGAAATAAATATGGTGAGAGAGGAGGTATTAAGGGGTTTAGCAGCTTTGAAAGTATATAAGTCCCCAGGCCTGGATGAAATGCATCCCAGGCTGTTGAGCATAGTAAAGGAGGAAATAGCAGAGGCCTTGACCATAATATTCCAGTCATCTTTGGATCTGAGCATGGTGCCGGAGGATTGGAGGAATGTTAATGTAGTATCCTTGTTTAAGAAGGGAAAAAGGGATAGGCCAAGTAAAATTATTAGAAAACATCCTGAAAGACAGGATAAATCTGCATTTGGAAAGACAACGATTAATTAGGAACAGTCAGCACGGATTTGTTAAGGGAAGATCGTGTTTTACTAACCTGATTGAATTTTTGGAGGAGGTAACCAGGAGGGTCGATGAGGACAGGACCGGAACCAATGTCCTAGGGGGAGCGTTTGCTAGTGCTGTTGGGGAGGAGTTAAACTAATATTGCAGGGGGATGGGAACCTATGCAGGGAGACAGAGGGAGACAAAAATGAGGCAAAAGCAAAAGACAGAAAGGAGATGAGGAAAAGTGGAGGGCAGAGAAACCTAAGGCAAAGAACAAAAAGGGCCACTGTACAGCAAAATTCTAAAAGGACAAAGGGTTTTAAAAAAGCAAGCCTGAAGGCTTTGTGTCTTAATGCAAGGAGTATCCGCAATAAGGTGGATGAATTAACTGTGCAAATAGATGTTAACAAATATGATGTGATTGGGATTACGGAGACTTGGCTCCAGGATGAACAGGGCTGGGAACTCAACATCCAGAGGTATTCAACATTCAGGAAGGATAGAATAAAAGGAAAAGGAGGTGGGGTAGCATTGCTGGTTAAAGAGGAGATTAATGCAATAGTTAGGAAAGACATTAGCTTGGATGATGTGGAATCTATATGGATAGAGCTGCAGAACACTAAAGGGCAAAAAACGTTAGTGGGAGTTGTGTACAGACCTCCAAACAGTAGTAGTGATGTTGGGGAGGGCATCAAACAGGAAATTAGGAGTGCATGCAATAAAGGTGCAGCAGTTATAATGGGTGACTTTAATATGCACAGAGATTGGGCTAGCCAAACTGGAAGCAATACGGTGGAGGAGGATTTCCTGGAGTGCATAAGGGATGGTTTTTTAGACCAATATGTCGAGGAACCAACTAGGGGGGAGGCCATCTTAGACTGGGTGTTGTGTAATGAGAGAGGATTAATTAACAATCTCATTGTACAAGGCCCCTTGGGGAAGAGTGACCATAATATGGTGGAATTCTGCATTAGGATTGAGAATGAAACAGTTAATTCAGAGACCATGGTCCAGAACTTAAAGAAGGGTAACTTTGAAAGTATGAGGCATGAATTGGCTAAGATAGATTGGCGAATGATACTTAAGGGGTTGACTGTGGATGGGCAATGGCAGACATTTAGAGACCGCATGGATGATTTACAACAATTGAACATTCCTGTCTGGCGTAAAAATAAAAAAGGGAAGGTGGCTCAACCGTGGCTATCTAGGGAAATCAGGGATAGTATTAAAGCCAAGGAAGTGGCATACAAATTGGCCAGAAAGAGCAGCGAACCTGGGGACTGGGAGAAATTTAGAACTCAGCAGAGGAGGACAAAGGGTTTGATTAGGGCAGGGAAAATGGAGTACGAGAAGAAGCTTGCAGGGAACATTAAGGCGGATTGCAAAAGTTTCTATTGGTATGTAAAGAGAAAAAGGTTAGTAAAGACAAACGTAGGTCCCCTGCAGTCAGAATCAGGGGAAGTCATAATGGGTAACAAAGAAATGGCAGACCAATTGAACAAGTACTTTGGTTCAGTATTCACTAAGGAGGACACAAACAAACTTCCGGATATAAAAGGGGTCAGAGGGTCCAGTAAGGAGGAGGAACTGAGGGAAATCTTTATTAGTCGGGAAATTGAGTTGGAGAAATTGATGGGATTGAAGGCCGATAAATCCCCAGGGCCTGATGGACTGCATCCCAGAGTACTTAAGGAGATGGCCTTGGAAATAGCGGATGCATTGACAGTCATTTTCCAACATTCCATTGACTCTGGATCAGTTCCTATCGAGTGGAGGGTAGCCAATGTAACCCCACTTTTTAAAAAAGGAGGGAGAGAGAAAGCAGGGAATTATAGACCGGTCAGCCTGACCTCAGTAGTGGGTAAAATGATGGAATCAATTATTAAGGATGATATAGCAGCGCATTTGGAAAATGGTGACATGATAGGTCCAAGTCACCATGGATTTGTGAAAGGGAGATCATGTTTGACAAATCTTCTGGAATTTTTTGAGGATGTTTCCAGTAAAGTGGACAAAGGAGAACCAGTTGATGTGGTATATTTGGACTTTCAGAAGGCTTTCGACAAGGTCCCACACAGGAGATTAATGTGCAAAGTTAAAGCACATGGGATTGGGGGTAGTGTGCTGACGTGGATTGAGAACTGGTTGTCAGACAGGAAGCAAAGAGTAGGAGTAAATGGGTACTTTTCAGAATGGCAGGCAGTGACTAGTGGGGTACCGCAAGGTTCTGTGCTGGGGCCCCAGCTGTTTACATTGTACATTAATGATTTAGACGAGGGGATTAAATGTAGTATCTCCAAATTTGCGGATGACACTAAGTTGGGTGGCAGTGTGAGCTGCAAGGAGGATGCTATGAGGCTGCAGAGTGACTTGGATAGGTTAGGTGAGGGGGCAAATGCGTGGCAGATGAAGTATAATGTGGATAAATGTGAGGTAAAAACAGAGAGACAGACTATTATCTGAATGGTGACAGATTAGGAAAAGGGAAGGTGCAACGAGACCTGGGTGTCATGGTACATCAGTCATTGAAGGTTGGCATGCAGGTACAGCAGGCGGTTAAGAAAGCAAATGGCATGTTGGCCTTCATAGCGAGGGGATTTGAGTACAGGGGCAGGGAGGTGTTGCTACAGTTGTACAGGGCCTTGGTGAGGCCACATCTGGAGTATTGTGTACAGTTTTGGTCTCGTAACTTGAGGAAGGACAATCTTGCTATTGAGGGAGTGCAGCAAAGATTCACCAGACTGATTCCCGGGATGGTGGGACTGACCTATCAAGAAAGACTGGATCAACTGGGCTTGTATTCACTGGAGTTCAGAAGAGTGAGAGGAGACCTCATAGAAACGTTTAAAATTCTGACGGGTTTGGACAGGTTGGATGCAGGAAGAATTTTCCCAATGTTGGGGAAGTCCAGAACCAGGGGTCACAGTCTAAGGATAAGGGGTAAGCCATTTAGGACCGAGATGAGGAGAAACTTCTTCACCCAGAGAGTGGTGAACCTGTGGAATTCTCTACCACAGAAAGTAGTTGAGGCCAATTCACTAAATATATTCAAAAGGGAGTTAGATGAAGTCCTTACTGCTCGGAGGATCAAGGGGTATGGCGTGAAAGCAGGAAGTGGGTACTGAAGTTTCACGTTCAGCCATGAACTCATTGAATGGCGGTGCAGGCTAGAAGGGCTGAATGGCCTGCTCCTGCACCTATTTTCTATGTTTCTATGTTTCTTTGAGGGTAGTGCGTACGATGTAGTGTATATGGACTTTAACATGGCTTTTGATAAGGTCCCACATGGTAGACTGGTCATGAAGGTTAAAGCCCATGGGATACAGGGCAAAGTGGCAAGTTGGATCCAAATTTGGCTTGGAGGTAGGAAGCAAAGGGTAATGATTGATGGATGTTTTTGTGACTGGAAGGATGTTTCCACCGGGGTTCCGCAGGGCTCAGTACTGGGTCCCTTGCTTTTTGTGGTATATATCAACAATTTAGATTTGAATCTTGGGAGTATGATTAAAAAGTTTGCAGATGACACTAAAATTGGCTGTGTGGTTGATAATGAAGAGGAAAGTCATGGGCTACAGGAGGATATCAATCTACTGTTCAGGTGGGCAGAGCAGTGGCAAATGGAATTGAATTCAGAGAAGTGTGAGGTGATGCACTTTGGGAGGGCTAATAAGGAAAGGGTGTACACATTAAGCGGTAGGCCACTTAATTGTGTAGATGAACGGAGAGACCTTGGAGTGCAGATCCCTGAAAGTAGCAGGCCAGGTGGATAAAATGGTTAAGAAGGCATATGGAATGTTTGCCTTTATTGGTTGCGGCATAGAATATAAGATCAGGGAGATTATGCTTAAATTGTATAATACTTTGGTTAGGCCACAGCTGGAATACAGTGTGCAGTTCTGTTCGCAGTATTAGAGGAAGGACGTGATTGCACTCGAGAGCGTGCAGAGGAGATTTACTCGGATGCTGCCTGGAGTGGAGAATCTTAGTTATGAGGACAGATTGGATAAGCTGGGTTTGTTCTCATTGGAACAGAGGTGATTAAGAGGAGACCTCATCGAGGTGTACAAAATATTGAGGGGCCTGGACATAGTGGAATAAGGTTCTATTTCCATTGGTGGAGGGGTCTATTACGAGGGGACATAGTTTTAAGGTGGTTGGTGGAAGGTTTAGGGGGGATTTGAGTGGGGTGGCTTCTTTAAGCAGAGGGTTGTGAGGATCTGGAACTCGCTGCCTGGAAGAGTGGTGGATGCAGAAACCCTCACCACTTTTAAGAGATGGTCGGATGGGCACTTAAAGTGCAGTAACCTGCAGGGGTACGGACCTAGAGCTGGTAATTGGGATTAACCTTTTGTTGGACGGCGCAGATATAATGGTAAGTACTGCAGGGAATAGAATACGGCCAGGGTGATCTCCTGGACTAGTGTCGATTGCCTGGATGGGTTGCAGAGGAATTTTCCCAGATTTTTTCTCCCTAAATTGGCCTGGGTTTTTATCTGGTTTTTGCCTCTCCCAGGAGATCACATGGCTCCGGTTGGGGTGGAGTGTAGAATGTTTCAGTATAAGGGGTGTCGCAGTTGTGTGAGGCGGACTGGTTGGGCTGGGTGCTCTATGCCTTTCCGTCATTGTTCATAGGTTTATATGTAACCTTTAGGGCTGCTGACCAAGGGCCGTGCGGCTCTTTGTCGGCCAGCAGGGACACGATGAGCCGAAATGTCCTCCTTCTGCGCTGTAAATGTCTATGTTTCTATGTTTCTCTGTTTCCATGTTTCTAGGTGCACAAGTCAGCCTCCTCCACCGTCGTCCTGCGGGTTGAGGTGGTGGCATGGGTTTGTCCTTCTCTTCCTGCTGCTGGTCCTCCTCCTCCTTCTCTTCCTCCTCTTCCTTCTCCTCTTCCTGCTCCCACCCCTTTGTCCCCTCAGGTGATCTTCAATGTTCAGTACCTGTCCCCTCATGATGGCCAAGTTGTGCAGCGAACTGACTGATGTGATGAGCGGCGTATTGCAGTTAGCTTCCAGAGTGGTCCAGGCGTCGGAAACGCTGCTTCAGTATGCTAATTGCCCACTCTATGATGCTCTGTGTCGTGATGTGCGACATGTTGTACTGACGCTCTGGCTCAGAGCGGGGATTGCGTAGGGGGCATAAGCCAGATGGCGAGCCTATATCCTTTGTCCCCGAGCAACCAGCTGTGCCCTTCTGGCAGCTCCTGAAACATCACAGATATAGCGTTCTCACGTAAGAGGAAGGCATCATGGATGCTACCTGGATATTTGGCATCCATCGCCATGATCCGATGCAGATCGTCGCAGATGAGCTGGACGTTTAGGGAGTGGAACCCTTTCCTGTTGAGGTAAACCTCGGTGTTGTTCAAACATGCTCTCAAGGTGACGTGTTTATAGTCAATGGCACCCTGTACCGCACAGCCCCATCTCGCATTGCCTGTGAGGTCATAGGGAAATTGATGAACTGGTCCCTTTTGGCATACAGTGCAGCAGTCACCTGTCGAATGCAACAATGTGTGGCATGCTGCGTGATGTCCCTGAATGAGCCAGAAGCATAGAAGGCAATTGCTGCAGTGACCTTCACTTCCACAGGTAGATCAGTCCTGCTGCCACTTCTTGGCTGTACGTCTGCCCTGATTAGCTGGCAGATCTCTGTGATGACCTCCTTTCTAAATCGCAGCAGTGCGAATACGGTCTGCCTCACTCAGGTGTAGGTACGAGCGCCTGTCCCTGTAGATTCAATCAATCTCCATCAATCCATGAGTTATCTGGTTTCTCTGATGTTGTCGTCGTATTATCTGTTGCCTCTGCATGGCATGCATGTAAACCAACCTTATGACATGAGGCAGAGTCAGAATTGCTCCCATAATTATTATTGTTATTGTTATTATTGTTATTGTGAGACAGTACTTACTGAAGCACTGATAGCTTTGCTAGTAGAACGGACTAGAGCCCTGGTCTGCGCATGCACAACACTAGGCTCTGTCACTCTGGAGATTGCCACGCACAATGATTTATGACACTTTAATGATAACTTTGGGCAAAATGTGTATGTTTGCTGCTGTGCACAAGACTGTAAAACAGTAGTGCCGTCTCCGATACTCACCGGGCTCGAGGCACAGGTCGGAGTGTCAGCCGGCAGGATCACTCCCTCGGCCGGTCAGAAACACAGGAGATCGACGCTTAGCTTGGAAAGAAGTCTGGGGGTGGGAGGGGTGGGTGGGGGGCTTGGAATCCCAGCGGCGAGCTCCTGTGCCTGTGTCCAGCTGAGGGAGCGATCCTGCCGCTGGCCATCCGGCACTCCTCCGACCCGTGCCTGCAGCCCTGTTAGCAGAGATTCTGTGGTGGGTGGCGTCACAATTTGCTTTCTCACAGAACATTCTCACATTCTGAACATTAGGTGGAAAAACTTTACTTTCTAACATTCTGTGGGAAAAATTAACTTTCCGAGTTATTTTCCGAGTTGCCTCTACAAAAATGATCATGTTTTTGTGTTTTAAATTGCATTCTTCCTTCGCTCCAAAAACTCAGAAATATACTCACGCCGGTTTTCTTAAGTTAACGTAGGATTTATCTGATCGGTACTTCAAACCACTTTGCCCCGTCCTTTTAAAAATTGGTGTTGCCGAAAATCGGTTAAATGGCCAAAAAGTGCCAAAACCGGCGAGGAAATCAGTTTTCAACCAGATCTGCGACAAAAAAAACTGCCATACAAAAAGTCCGGCGCTGACAGTCGCCACAGGGTACAAACTTTGAGGAAAGTTGCAAATTCACGATTGCTCAAAAAAAATCAGCGGATGCAAAAGAAACGGTGCCTAATGGTGGTGCAAATTGAGCCCACAAAATCATACAGAACAGAAATTCCATCATGCCATTGACCAGAAATTTAACTGGACCAGCCACATAAATACTGTGGCAACAAGAGCAGGTCAGAGTCTGTGTATTCTGCAATGAGTGTCTTACCTCCTGACTCCCACAAAGCCTTTCCACCATCTACAAGGCACAAGTCAGGAGTGTGATGGAATATTCTCCACTTGCCTGGATGAGTGCAGCTCCAACAACACTTGAAGCTCAACACCATCCAGGACAAAGCAGCCCGCTTGATTGGCACCTCATCCACCACCTTAAACATTCACTCCCTCCACCACCGGAGCCCTTGGCTGCAGTGTGTACTACCTACAAGATGCACTGCAGCAACTCGCCAAGGCTTCTTCGGCAGCACCTCCCAAACCCGTGACTTCTACCACCTAGAAGGACAAGGGTAGCAGGCACATGGGAACACCACCACCTCCATGTTCCCCTCCAAGTCACACACCATCCTGACTTGGAAATATATCGCAATTCCTTCATCATCGCTGGGTCAGAATCCTGGAACTCCCTCCCTAACAGCACCGTGGGAGTACCTTCACCACACGGACTGCAACGGCTCAAGAAGACGGCTCACCACCACCTTCTCAAGGGCAATTAGGGATGTGCAAAAAATGCCGGCCTTGCCAGCGACGCCCACTTCCCAGGAACAAACTTAAAAAAATGCCCGTGCCAGCTCTTTGAAGGAGCTCTCCAATTAATCACATTCCCCTGCTCTTAACCCATATCCCTGCAATATCTTCCCCTTCAAGCATTTATCCAATTCCCTTGAATGTTGTTGTTAAATCTGCTTCCACCAACCTTTCAGAGAGTGCATTCCAGATCACAGCATCTCGCTGTATAAAAAAGTGTTTCCTCATGTCGCTTCTGGTTCTATTACCAATCACCTCAAATCTGTGCCCTCTGGTTACTGACCCTTCTGCCACTGGAAACCGTTTTGCCTTATTTACTCAATATCCTTCATGACTTTGTACAGCTCTATCAAATCTCCTCTTAACCTTCTCTGGAGAACCCCAGCTTCTCCAGTCTATCCACATAACTGAAAACACTCATCCCTGGTACCATTCGAGTAAACCTCTTCTGCAATCCCTGTAAAGCCTTGACATGCTCCCTAAGTATGATCCCAATAATTGAACACCATACTCCAGCTGAGGCCGAACCAATGCTCTAAAAATCTCTCATATAATGTCCTTTGCTTCTGTACTCTATTCCTCTTTTAATAAAGCCCAGGATCCTCAGGGCAAGACTTTCCTATGAGCCCCTCAACGCCCGATTGCCCGCTGAGACGATCCGCTAACATTTGGTGAGTAACGCTGGCGAGAATTTCCATTTTTATGCTTAAACTAATTAAAACTAATTACCTGGCGAGAAAATGGGCATTGCAGCTTTATTGTCGGCGGTTAAATGGAAACTTAGTGACATGGGTGGTCGTTACCGGAATGGACGGTAAGTATTTAAAATTTAGTCTGAGGCTGCGGTCGGGCCTAGGGAGGGGGGAAAACTTTAAAAAAAAATGTCAATAAAAAAAATAAAAACGTATAAAGCATTCCCAAGGCACTTTTACACCTAATTGCTGTTTCAAATTTTAAAATAAATAAATAAGAACCTTTAACTTAACTTTTTTTGCAGGTACTCACCTACCGCCCTGTTTACAGGGCCGTTCTCTCGGCGATCTGGATGTCGGCGGTTGAGGCCAAACTTAAGCCCTGGTGTTTTTTCTCGGCATTGCACGTGGGCGGTTTGGTCCCGGCGGGCGTGTTCAAATTTGGGCGATACCATGAAAAAAACTTAAGGGGAAACTTTCGTCGGGCGGAAAAACGGTTGGACCACCAAGAAAATCGGCGAGAAATGATGGAAAAATCTAGCCCCAAATGATTCTTTTAACAGCCTTCTCAACTAGTCCTGCCATCTTCAGTGATTTGTGTACATACATCCCCAAGTTCGTGCACCCTCTTTAAAAATGTACTCTTTAGTTCATGTTGCCTCTCCTCATTCTTCCTACTAGAATGTACACTTCGCATTACTCTGTGTTGATTTTCCTCTGCCATGTGCCTGCCCATTTCACCACGCTGTCCATATCCTCCTGAAGTCTGTTACTATCCATCACATCTGAATATTTAGTCACTTCATCTTTAACTAAGGATTCAAAAGTCTTCAACACCACAGATGTTAACCTAACTGACTTGTTAAGAAAAAAAATACCCATCAGCCAGGTAAAAGCATCTGAGACTAAAAAAGTGAATCACACATAAGGACATAAAGGCATCGTTGCAATGACTGTCAAAGCAAATCCTACAAACATTTCCTCAAACAGCAAAACATTGAGAAGAAAGAAAGACTAGCACTTATATAGCATCTTTCATGACCTCAGGACATCCCAAAGCACTTTACAGTCAATGAAGTGTCGTCCCTATTGTAATGTAGCAAACCCTGCAACCAATTTTACACACGGCAAGCTCCCACAAACGGCAATGAGATACTGACCAGATAATCTGTTTTTTGTGAGGTTGGTTGAGGGATCTATATTGGCCAAGACAGTAGGGATAATTCCCCTATTCATTTTTGAATCATGCCCATGGAATCTTTTGCATCCACGTGAGAGGGCAGATGATTTCTCGATTTAACATCTTATCTGAAAGACGGCACCTTCAACAATCTAGATTTTGTGCTCAAGTCTCTGCAGTGGGTCTTTGAACCAACAACCTTCTAATCTAAAGGGGAGAGTGAGCCATGGTTGGCTCCCAAAACTGAGGACCATGAGGAAGGATACCTTAAGAAAACAGGGCTTAATTCCATGATGTTGAACAGTTTCCGTCTACCGGAAAATCCAGCTAGTGGATTAGAAAATTGGAATAAAAACTGATTTTTTTGCTTCAAATACCCCTGAGTTTAGTATCTCAGTTGATACTCCCAGTGCAGTACTGAGTGAGTGCTGTGCTGTCAGAGGTGACGTCTTTTGGATGAGACGTTAAACCGAGACCCCATCTGCTTTCGAAGATGGATGTAAAATATCCCACAGCACCATTTCGAGGAAAAGCAGGGGAGTTGTCCTTGCCAATATTTAACCCCAATCTACATAACAAATATAGATTATCTGGTCTTTATTACATTGCTGTTTGGAAGAGCTTGCTGTGCGCAAATTGGCTGCCATGTTTCCTTCATTACAACAGCGACTACACTTCAAAAGTTGGATGTCAAGCGCTTTGGGATGTCCTGAGGTCGTTACAAGGCGCTATAGAAATGCAAATCTTTCTTTTGCCACTTTTCACGTAAAGGGAGATTTTTTGCCATCTAATATTACCATCAATCATTCACAGATCAGCTCGTGCACAGGCTGGATGATGGTTAAAGCTCCTACTCAAACAGTATGCTTTAACCCCAACCTCAGATGAGAACTCACTATTGCAAATGTTTCTTTTTGTCATGCACCTATCATCATTGTCAATGTCAGTGTTCTCCATCAGGCCCACATCCCCAGTATCAAAGCACTGACCACGCTCGACCAGCTCCGTTGGGCTGGCCACATCGTCTGCATGCCTGACATGAGACTCCCAAAGCAAGCGCTCTACTCGGAACTCCTACACGGCAGGCGATCCCCAGGTGCGCAGAGGAAACGTTTCAAGGATACCCTCAAAGTCTCCTTGAAAAGTGCAACATCCTCACCGACACCTGGGAATCTCTGGCGAAGACCACCCTAAGTGGAGGAAGAGCATCTGGGAGGGCTCTGAGCACATTGAAACTCATCGCCGAGAGCTGCAGAAAACAAGCGCAGGCAGGAGAAGGAGAGTGCGGCAAACCAGATTCCCCACCCACCCTTTCCTTCAACCACTGTCTGTCCCACCTGTGACAGAGACTGTAATTCCCGTATTGAACTGTACAGCTACCCGAGGACTCACTTTTAGAGTGGAAGCAAGTCTTTCTCGATTTCGAGGGACTGCCTATGATGATGATGACCGTCATTATAAGTTCTCTGAGTGAGTCTTGAAAGTGCTTGATACTGAGACTGCATTGGGAATGCATTCCATTTCCCAGCACTAACATCTCTATTCCAGATAAGCACAAAAGTCACAAAAAACGAAAGCATACCTATAAATTATTCATACATTATGCTCCTGGGGTGTAAGTAGGTTACTAGACCAACTGCTACACTCCTGTTCCCTGTCCTATAAATGACACCAGAATGCAAGATTAACTCTGCTGTTGCTTAATTTGAGTTTTTATTTTAATGACTTTTAAGGGGAGAAATTGGGTGCATTTGCGCCTTCTGTTAGTTCCTCCGGGGGGCACCAAAGGGGCACAAATGAGTTAACGACCGGGCGTGGTGCTGTTAATGACTCCCGCCATGTTGGGCAGTGGTTGCGCTATGGCGCAGAGCCCCATTCTCCTGTGCCAGTAGATTGTGATGTCATTGCCGTGCACATCGCCCCATTAGCGCCCCACCCCGAAATTGACCTGCAACCCCTGCAGCAGCGCCGGGCGCAAACACCGACAACTGCAGGAGGTGCGGATCGATTAGCCGGCCGCTAGCGGGGCAGAAATTAAAGGCGAGGTGGCCAAGTGTTGCTACTCCCTGTTCCGTTTTCTTCACGGGGTCCTGGCCTCGATCGCTCAGCCCGGCATTGCTTGAATGTCGGGTTGATCCCGCGGTATCCCCGCTCCCTGGCGTTCCAGGTAGGTCCATGTTTTTTCTGCAGAGCCTGCAGCGATGGCCTTTCCCTTTAAGGGAGGGAAAGGCCCCTCGCACGCAGCAGCGCTGCATGGCCCAGTGTTTAGTGCTGCTGAGGCGTGCGCCCATTACCACCCGTGGAAGGAAGTGGTACGCTTTAGCGCTCCACTTCCTTCTGGGGGCGGTAACCCGAATTTCTCGAGAGGGGCGAGACTTCAGCGCCTGGCGATAAGTCCCATGCCTCTCGACCTTGACCGCCCTCAAACCGTGTGATCCCAAATCTCTCCCCCTTAGTGTACAAAGCCTGACAATAACTTAGCACAGCTATTTGATCTGTGCCCCACGTATCAAAAAGAAAAAGTCTATAACCTGCCAAAAATGTAATGGCATAGGTTTAGGCTGATTTAATGTCATTGTCAGTCGTGGCTGAGTGGATCGCAGTCTTGCCCTCTCACTCAGACAGTGGGGTGGCTCGAGTGCCTCTCCAGAGACTTGAGCAGGTAATCTCGGCTGACATTCTCAGTGCAGTATTGAGGGGGTGCTGCACTGTCATAGGTGCCATCTTGAGGGAGACCCAAAAATTGGTAGGAGGGATAATCGGGAAGGAATGTTGATAGCAGTCGCGAATTAATCGCAAGACAGTCAACTTTTATTTAAAATTTACTTCAACTTGCAAGGGGTAGTGATAACGGATAGGATTTTTAAAAAGTTATTTGTAAAGCAGTTTCAGATGCAGTGATACAGTTTTTGTAAAGAGCTGTGAAATGTTAGAGATTAAATAAAGTCACTAATGAGGTTTATAAACCAAAAAATACTAACTCATGATTTCTTACCAAATCTCATGATTTTTAAGAGTTTGATCATTAAATCTGAGATGCTGGGGCGGGCATTGCTACCCTCGGCCGGCTAAATTGTGGCACACTCCTAAATCAAGCTGGGCTGGCCTTGGGCCTTGTATTGCTATCCCATTCAAGCTCAAAAACAGGGCAATGGTGAGACGACAATCACCCCATTGACTCCTGATAGGAAACAATGCCGCAGGCACCTGTCACCCTTTAGTGCCTCAACCAAGTTAGTTTAGACAGCGAGTGTAGTCAGGCTGTTTGAATCCGGAAGGCCTCTGAGCCAAGCCTGAACCAGTTATCACCCGACGCCCATAATTCGGCACCACTTTTCTTTTGGGGAGGCATTCGGAAGCAGGGTCCCTGGCTGATTTTCCCCTGTCTAACCAATTGCTGTGTCCAGTTGGTTGAATCAGTAACTCAGCAGAGACCAGTAATTAACCTCAGTATATTCTGATTTCTAGGGTTCAGCTACACATTGACTGTGCCAACTGAGGCATTGGGGGGTCATTTTAACTATTGGCGACAATGTGCAGCAGACGATGTCGGATGGACCGCCTGTCATGCACCTCTTCCTATTTTTGTTTAAACAAAGATCAGGGGAAACATAGAAACATAGAAATATAGAAAATAGGTGCAGTAGTAGGCCGTTTGTACCTTCGAGCCTGCACCATCATTCATTATGATCATGGCTGATCATGCAACATCAGTACCCCATTCCTGCTTTCTCTCCATACCCCTTGATCTTTTTAGCCATAAGGGCCACATCTAACTCCCATTTGAATATATCTAACGAACTGGCCTCAACAACTTTCTGTGGTAGACAGTTCCAAAGGTTCACAATTCTCTAAATGAAAAAGTTTCTCCTCATCTCGGTCCTAAATGGCTACCCCTTATCCTTAGACTGTGACCCCTGGTTCTGGACTTCCCCAACAACGGGAACATTCTTCCTGCATCTAACCTGTCCAATCCCGTCAGAATTTTATATGTTCCTTTGAGATCTCCTCTCATTCTTCTAAATTCGAATGAATATAAGCCTAGTCGATCCAGTCTTTCTTCAGATGTCAGTCCCGCCATCCCGGGAATCAGTCTGGTGAACCTTTGCTGCACTCCCTCAATAGCAAGACTGTCCTTCCTCAGATTAGGGGACCAAAACTGTACACAATATTCAAGGTGTGGCCTCACCAAGGCCCTATACAACTGTAGTAAGACCTCCCTGCTCCTATACTCAAATCCTCTCGCTATGAAGGCCAACATGCCATTTGCCTTCTTCACCGCCTGCTGTACCTGCATGCCAACTTTCAATGACTGATGTACCATGATACCCAGGTCTCGTTGCACCTCCCCTTTTCCAAATCTATCACCATTCAGATAAAATTCTGCCTCCCTGTTTTTGCTACTAAAGTGGATAACCTCATATTCATCTGCATTATACTGCATCTGCCATGCATTTTACCACACACCTAACCTGTTCAAGTCACCCTGCAGTCTCTTAGCATCCTCCTCACAGCTCACACTGCCACTCAGCTTAGTGTCATCTGCAAATTTGGTGATATTACATTCAATTCCTTCGTCCAAATCATTAATGTATGTTGTAAATAGCTGGTGTCCCAGCATTGAACCTTGCGGTACCGCACTAGTCACTGTCTGCTATTCTGAAAAGGCCCTGTTTATTCCTAATCTTTGCTTCCTGTCTGCCAACTAGTTCTCTATCCACGTCAATACATTACCCCAATACCATGTGCTTTAATTTTTCACACTAATCTCTTGTGTGGGACCTTGTCAAAAGCCTTTTCAAAGTCCAAATACACCACATTCACTGGTTCTCCCTTGTCCACTCTACTTGTTACATCCTCAAAAAATTCTCGACGATTTACCAAGCATGATTTCCCTTTCATAAATCCATGCTGACTTGGACCGATCCTGTCACTGCTTTCCAAATGTGCTGCTATTACGACTTTAATAACAGGCATTCATTCTAAACTCGCTCATTTTACACTTTCGCAAATAATCCCATTGAGTGAGCTCAGTGACACTACTTACCAGAGCAATTTTAATGCATAATAGTTGCAGCACACCAACAGTAAATTCAGCCCAAGAATTCTTTGATGATGTTTCTCCACAGGTGCTATCTCATCTATTCCCATTTCCCTCCTCGCTGCCCATATTGTCTCTCAGACAACTCTCTAATTCGCTTCTAAAATAATTTAACCCCCTTGCTTCACAATGGATTGTGGCAGAGAATGACAAATTCTAACTCGCATTTTGCGAAGATATTCTTTTCTCCAAACCTCCCATACAATGCATTTTGTGCTTATCTGCCTAGATTATTTTAAAATTGTGTCCTTTCATTATGGTACTATTGGAATTAAGCCTAATTATTGGAATTGAGCCTAGAATTTTGCAATCACTATTGTCCTTTTGTAGTTGCAAATTGAAAGGGACAATTACTGTTCCTTGTTGCAGCCATGTGTTATAGATTAATATGTATTTGGGGAGTGGGCCGACATGAAAAGTGAAATGCGTTTTGCATTTCAGATCTATCTGAAAATTTCTAATGCTGCACTTCCAACATGTTTTTTAATCCCGAGAATACATATGTGCAAATGGAATGGGGCATGGTAGTATCATGGTTATATTACGGGACTAGTAATCCAGAGGTCTGGACTAATTTTTTGGAGATGTGAGTTTAAATCGCACCATGGCAGAAACTGGGGAATTTAAATTCAGTTAATTGAATAAAAAGCGGGTATTAGTTATGGTGGCCATGAAACTACCGGATTGTCGTCAAAAACCATCTGGTTCACTAGTGTCCTTTAGGGAAGGAAATCTGCCATCCTTACCCGGTCTGGCCTATCTGTGACTCTCTTGACTGCCTTCTGAGGGAGATTTCTGTGCGCAAATTGGCTTCTGCATTTCCTACATTACAACAGTGACTACACTTCTCGAGGCAAATTAGGAATGGGCAATAAATGCTGGCCTTTTGCGACACTCACATCCCAGGAACAAATAACAATCCAATTCCAACCTCTGAGATGCATTTCCATGTAAATGTGTTCCATCACCAGAAAGTTCTGCTGTCATCGAAAGCCAATGCTTTGAAATTAAGCCGTGCACTATGAACGCATGAACAGCCAATGTGTTTGTGCAAAGCGCCTTTGTTATTTTAATTAGGGGAGTGTTAATCCATAGAGGCTCCATTAAAATAGGAAAATTCCAACAGAGGAAATAAATGCTCACATGCAGATATTGCAATGCGATTTCAAAGCCTCGTTTGGTTGTTGGCAAATGGCAGCGGTGGGACATGGTGAGTTACATGGGTCTCAAGTGCCCTGAAGTTATTGGAAATGTAATTGATGAATGGACTCAATGAGTTTTAACCCTCCTATGTTGCATTATCCCCATTGTACCATAAAAAAACAAATTACTCTGAAGCTCCATCGGATCCTAGTATGTTAAGAGGGTTTAACTACCTCAAAGGATTACTATCTATCGATAATTAATGCCAGTGAAATTGAAAATATGCAGTGTTATAATTTCTCGCCCCCACTGCTGACTACATGGTTCCGGGTCACTGGGCAAAAAGGTTGCTGTGCAATGGTGTATGAGTGCAAACTGCTATTGCATGTGTGTGAATTGTCAGTGACCCATATACAGTCTGCTTATCAGAATTCCATGATTACGAGATTTTGTTGCAAGTTTTATTGGCTTTTGGTGGTTGTATTAATATTGCTTGCATTTATATAGCACATTATCACACTGAAACATCTTGAAATGCATCACACATTGAACAACTAGGAAGTGCAATAGAAAGAAAGACTTGCATTTATATAGCGCCTTTCATGATTTCACGACAAACCAAAGCGCTTTGCAATCAATGAAATACTTTTGAAGTGTAGTCACTGTTGTAACGTAGGAAATGCGGCAGCCAATTTGCACACAGCAAGCTCCCACAAACAGCAATGTAATAATGACCAGATAATCTGTTTTAGTGATGTTGGTTCAGGGATAAATATTGACCAGGACATCAGAGAGAACACCCCTACTCTTCTTCAAAATAGTACTGTGGGATGTTTTACGTCCACCTGAGAGGGTACCTCAGTTTAACATCTTATCCAAGGATGGCACCTCCGACAGTGCAGCACTTCCTCAGTACTCCACTGTAGTGCCAGCTTAGATTTGGTGTTCAAGTCTCTGGAATGGGACTTGAACTCACAACCCACAGCCAACTCATTGTCTGACACAGCTAACGATTGTGTCGGTAAACGCGGCAGACATACTGTACCTACACCATCCCACAAATCATCATCATCTTAGGCAGTCCCTCGAAATCGAGGAAGACTTGCTTCTACTCTAAAAGTGAGTTCTCAGGTGGCTGTACAGTCCAATGCGGGAATTACAGTCTCTGTCGCAGGTGGGACAGACAGTCATTGGAGGAAAGGATGGGTGGGGAGCCTGGTTTGCTGCACGCTCCTTCCGCTGTCTGCTCTTGACTTATGCATGTTCTCGGCCACGAAACTCGAGGTGCTCAATGCCCTCCAGGATGCTCTTCCTTCACTTTGGGTGGTCTTGGGCCAGGGATTCACAGGTGCTGGTGGGGATGTTGCACTTTATCAAGGAGGCTTTGAGGGTGTCCTTGAAACACTTTCTCTGCCCACCTGGGGCTTGCTTGCCATGACAGAGCTCCAAGTAGTACGCTTGCTTTGGGAGTCTCGTGTCGGGCATGCGGATGATGTGGCCCGCCCAACGTTGTTGGTCGAGTGTGGTCAGTGCTTCAATGCTGGGGATGTTGGCCTGATTGAGAACACTGACGTTGGTGTGTCTATCCTCCCAGTGGATTTGCAGGATTTTGCGGAGGCAGCGCTAGTGGTACTTCTCCAGCGCTTTTAGATGTCTGCTGTATATGTCCATGTCTCTGAGCCATACAGGAGGGCAGGTATCACTACTGCCCTGTAGACCATATGCTTGGTGCCAGATTTGAGACCCTGGTCTTCAAACACTCTCTTCCTCAGCCAGTGAAATGAATGACCATTTTTTTTAGTCTATGTTTGGTTATTCCTCGTGACTAACATCTTGAGAGGGAGGGTAGCTTTGTCACCAGGGGCCTGGAATTCTTTTTACTCAGCTTCCGATAACCCTTCAAGGCAATGCCATAATAGAGTGGTCCTATTACAGTGCTGTTAGGTGGGGAATTTCAGGATTTTGATCCAGCGACGAAGAAGGAATGGGTCGATATATGTCCAAGTCGGTATGGAGTGTGTGACTTGGAGGAAAACTTAGAGGTGATGATGTTCTCATGCGCCTGCTGCCCTTGTCTTTCGAGACGGTTCACATCACGGGTTTGGGAGGTGCAAGTTACTGCAGTGCATCTTGTAGATGATGCACACTGCAGCCATGGTACGCCAGTGGTGGAGTTGCCCTTCTAATCCCGTCCATATTCCTTGTCCTATGCTGAGGACTCATGGTGCTTCAGATAACACTTCAAGCCAATGCCATATTATTTAGGGTAAACCCATTACAGCTCGATATATGTGCATGCTCAATCTGGGGAGGAAACATGGTGTAGCAGAGCACAGGAGAAAGAGGCAGCAGCCAGCAGACTGCCTGTGGCATTTTCAAAATGTTGCATTTTCTTGGTGGGGCTTTTGCGTTGCATAGACCCCTCTTCTGTATTTGCTCCTTCAAACAACATCAGAATGCTGGATGTTGAGGACTAAAGGTGTAAGGTTACACAGTTTCACGACCGAGGCACAGCAAGAGGCCATGGACTAAAATGCTTTAAAAGAAATGTTTGGGACTTTTGGACTGGAAAAAGGGCACCAGCCTGGTGCAGGTGATGACTCCTAACTGATTAATGCAATTTCTGTGGTCAGGAGCGAGACCCAATTAAACATCGAGACAAAGGGTTTGATACAATCAAGCAGAGAAGCCCCGGATTAATTGGCCCAAGGGGAAAACCAGTTCCCTATGGAGACTACAAGTCTGCGAAAACCTAGGACAACAAAGGATCCCACAAGGCGTGCATTTTTTGAGAACGGGGCACAAAAGATAAGGAGTTATCTTTTGCCCTGCCAATTCGGTGTGCAAATTGTGGCCATCTAAACAGATCCAGACCTATCATCACAGCCATCAAGAGTCATCCAGATGCATTAATTGAAAACAGCCCAGCAGGAGATGTATTCATTAAATGGATGTATATGTAAGGGCTGAGAACAACAGCACGGGTCGAGAAGGAGAACACCAGATCGACAAGCAGAACGAGAAGAAAAATATCGGAGTGAAATAGCAGGTCAAAGGAACTACAACCATGAGCCTACAATCGACAACAGCAGCAACTGGCTGGATGGGTGATTGTATATCTTCTCTAAGAAGTCTTGTTCTGTATTTTTAGTTGGTTTTTGTATAATAAACTAACAGTTGGGTTTATGCCTAAAGTTTGCGTTACGTGGAGTCCTTCCTGTAATTTACGAGGTCTATGAATCGAAGAAGAATGGAAACAAACACCCTACAAAGGACAGCTCTAGTACCCAGCGTTGGATATTTTGGGACCTGTTGGCACTAGATCCAACAGCAAAGCAGGCGGGATAGAGCCAGAGAGCCTCGGCCTGAGTGTTTGGAGACGATTTGACCATACACCCTGATTAGGCTTTCACCTAATGTAAGGGGATAAAAGATGGTCACTAAATTGGATACTGAAGGTAGTGAATTGATCTGACACATGGTCCAGATTATAGGGCTTATCAGTGTTAGGAGGTTCTGAGGAATCTGGAGTTCCTCTGTCTTAGGGTAGGAATTGTTATTGACCGACTGCATGTAAAACTCACTTATGTATGTAAAGCATACTTATACATATACACTCGCTTACAATGGGTATTAAGACATAGAAACATAGAAAATAGGTGCAGGAGTAGGATATTCGGCCCTTCGAGCCTGCACCACCATTCAATAAGATCATGACTGATCATTCACCTCAGTACCCCTTTCCGCTTTCTCTCCTTACCCCCTGATCCCTTTAGCCATAAGGGCCATATCTAACTCCCTCTTATCTAACGAACTGACATAACATCAACAACTCTCTGTGGCAGAGAATTCCACAGGTTAACAACTGTGAGTGAAGAAGTTTCTCCTCATCTCGGTCCTAAATGGCTTACCCCTTATCCTTAGACTGTGACCCCTGATTCTGGACTTCCCCAACATCGGGAACATTCTTCCTGCATCTAACCTGTCCAGTCCCGTCAGAATTTTATATGTTTCTATGAGACCCCACTCATTCTTCGAAACTCCAGTGAATACAGGTTCAGTCGATCCAATCTCTCCTCATATGTCAGTCCTGCCATCCCGGGAATCAGTCTGGTGAACCTTCGCTGCACTCCCTCAATAGCAAGACTGTCCTTCCTCAGATTAGGAGACCAAAACTGAATACAATATTCCAGGTGAGGCTTCACCAAGGCCCTGTACAACTGTAGTAAGCCCCCCCTGCTTCGATACTCAAATCCCCTAGCTATGAAGGCCAACATGCCATTTGCCTTCCTCACCACCTGCTGTACCTGCACGTCAACTTTCAACGACTGATGTACCATGACACCCAGGTCTTGTTGCACCTCCCCTTTTCCTAATCTGTCGCCATTCAGATAATATTCTGCCTTCATGTTTTTGCCACCTCACATTTATCCACATTTTGCTGCATCTGCCATGCATTTGCCCACTCACCTAACCTGTCTAAGTCACTCTGCAGCCTCTTAGCATCCTCCTCACAGTCACACTGCCTCCCAGCTTAGTGTCATCTGCAAACTTGGAGATATTACACTCAATTCCTTCATCTAAATCATTGATGTATATTGTAAATAGCTGGGGTCCCAGCACTGAGTTCTACGGCACCCCGCTAGTCACTGCATGACATTCTGAAAAGGACCCGATTGTTAGTGAAAATAAATTCACATAGACTCTGGTAAGGTAAGAGAGACAACTTTATTGCTAACAGAGCTCTGGGAGAAGAGTTGAGGTCCCGCGACCTGCGAAGCACCTTCTCCCCGAGTGCCTGGTGCCGCGGGGTTATAAGCAGTTTACAGAGGGCGGAATACAATCATTTAAATTCATTTACATACAACCAATCAATCCATATGGCAACGCAATTCATTTACATACAACCAATCATATTGTTGCACAACTTTTTGTCCTAGTGAAACCTGATAGCATGGCGTGAGTTTGGGAGCCCTTCCTCTGTATCTTCATTTGTGGTTAGTTATTCTGTTGCAAAGCTTTCTATGAAACAGTGGCCTGCACCTGGCCATGAGTCACTTGTTGCTGCAGAGTTCATTAGGCTTCTTGGTACAAAGTTCATTTAGTGAAAAGGCAGATAGTTGGCTTACCCCATCATGCTTTGCTATATCTGAAAATCGACTCCAACAGTTCCCCCTGTTGGTGCTGGAGGATGTTCACTAAATCCAGATGACCACAATGAAGGTGGCTCAGTGCCTAATATACGGCCTTCGAGACAAGTTACTTCCCTGACATTTTGTATGTACACCTTGCCTGTAGCTCTAGCCTACCCTTCATAGGTAGTGGTCTGTGCCTGCGTCGTCCGCTCCGTCTTCCTCGGCATCTCCGGGTGTTCCCATCAGATGTTCTTTTCCGGTGATCACGCTGGCAACCGGCACTATTCCTTGCTAATGGCCCGTGTTACTATCCTTCTCTGGGTATGCCCCCTTTTGGGGCATGGAACAGTGAGTGGTCCTATAGTTCCTACTGCAAAGAGGACCGGGAGGGTTGGTGTTGCGGTCTTGAAGGTGCCGTTGAGGAGGAACACGAATCCCTCCTTAGCTCTATAACACTTTACGTCGGTGTTGCTAACACTCGTGAACTGCTTATACCACCAATTGCTCGGTTCCCTTGAATTTGAGCCCGATCCTACCAATTGGTAAGCATCAAACGGGTATGCCCATGTTTCTGAGCTGACATGAGTTCCGTTGCACTGACCGCAGATAACTTGCCTCCCTGCAGTCACGTTCAGGCATCTTTGCTCGTTACAGGTGCAAGTAAACTGGCCTTTATGCACTCGACAGTGCTGACGGGCACACTGCGTCTGCACACAGGTGGCGTTCTCAGGGACCAGGGCATATGCACACCGGGTAGCTTGCATTGTCTGAGCATACTGTTTCGTCCTTTCCCTGGGACCCCCTGCACACAGGATCTGTGGGATTTATTAATTCCACGCATCTTCCCTGTACACCCCTTCTATATTCGCCCGTTTATCCCTAACAGGGTGCGTCCAAGGTATCCGCTGTATATAAGTCACGGGGGGTCCACTCAGGGGTTGCCAAGAACAGGGCCTCTACTGATTGGGCTAGTGGGTAACACACGGTTCGATTGCCGTGTAAACGTATATGTGTCTTGAAAAACAAGTTATCTTTTAATCCTATTAGCTTTACAACCGTGACAACATCGAGTAACGTGATTATATACGCTATCTTAGACATGTTTGTTATGCTCAAACAATACAATATTTACACATTAGCAGTAGCCGTATTAGACTTGCTTGCAGTCGTCACCTGTTCGGGGTGCATAAACAAGTATCCTGGTTACATTATCGTGAATCACATGTCTTATGTTTACTCATTAGTTTCGTTGTACAATTTCAACTGGTTCCAATGTTTCCATACACTCTTCCCTCTTATGTCCAGACAGGCACAGGTGTCTCCACTGATTATGACCTCATATGGGCCATTCCATTTTGGTGCAAACCCTGGTTTTTCAGGTAATGTTTTTACCATGACGTGACGTCCCGCCATCGGGACGTCAGGGAGCCTTTCAAGGTCTTTCTGAGCGTCTCTCTCTTCCTGATTGTCTCTTACTAATTTACGCATCCCTTTGAGTTGAGTGCTTAGTTCCAAAACATACCATTTAATTTTGTCTTTTAATGGGCCTACGTCGGCCCCACCTGTTATGATGCTTTCTGGTAATTGCATCGCCCTTCCTGTCATTAGTTCATAAGGGGTTAATCCGGTTGTCCGGTTTACCGTGGCTCTTAACTTCATTAATATAATGGGTAATACTTCTGTCCACGTTCTTCCTGATGTTTGCATGGCCTTGGCCAGGGCGTTCTTAAAGGTGCGGTTCATGCGTTCTACCATTCCAGAACTCTGCGGGTGGTAGGGGATGTGGAATTTTTGTTTTATGCCCATCAGCTGGCATACTGTTTTTACAATCTTCCCGGTGAAGTGGGTGCCTTGGTCGGAATCTATCTGGAGGGACACTCCCCATCGGGGAATCACCTGCTCGGTCAATATCCTTGCCACTGTTGAGGCACTGCAATCACGTGTGGTGAAAGCTTCCACCCACTGGGTAAATTGATCTATAATCACATGGTAATATCTCTCCCCATCCCCTTCCACCACCTGGTCATGGCCTCTCGTCCCGAATGGGACGGGCCATGGTGCAACTCCAATAAGGTATTCTGTATGCATTCAGACGCCATTACCTTGTCGTTTCGTTTCCAAACATTATCCTTTCCTTGTGTTGCGCCCTGCTTTGTTCACATACCCCTTTCTTCCTCAGAAGTGTCGTGGCGTAGTTTCTCGATACTTATCTGTTCATCTCGGACCCCAGCAGCGCTGACTGAGGCTTCCTCACACTCCTCTTGTTCTAATGCCTCTTGTGCAGCTAAGTCCGCAGCTTGATTTCCCTGGTGACTCAGCCAATCTGGAGTGGTTCGGTCCGGTTCCCTTTGGTGGGCTTTAATTTTAATGACCGCTACCTGTTTTGGTTTATTACTGGCTGCTAAGAGAGCTTCTATTCTCAGCTGGTGTTTTATGGGATGTCCGCTGGTTGTGATAAAACCCCTTCTCCCCCATGCTGTCATATAATCGTGTACTACCCCGAATGCATATCTACTGTCCGTATAGATATTAACGATCTTACCCTCTGATAGTTCCAGTGCCCGGGTGAGGGCTACCAATTCTGCCACCTGAGCTGACGACCCCCCACTAATTTGCCCTGATTCGACTGTCTCTCGATCCTGGTTAACTACAGCCCATTCGGTACGAGGTAGTCCCTCTACGTATTTTCGCGAGCCGTCCACAAACAAGGTTTGTTCTGCGGTTTGAAGGGGCGTGTCTTTTATTCTATCCTCTTCCATGTCCATATCCACGTCCCTGCAATCGTGGGGCTCTCTCTCTTGCACTATGCCTTCTGTGGGGTTTTCCCCTACATCTCTAATTATAGTTATTGCTTTGTTGGGTGGCAAGAGGACTGCTTCCCACTTTGCCCGTCTCATATTAGAAACGGTTCTCAGTTTTCCTGTGTTTAACATTTCTACCAACGTGTGTTTGGTGTGGAGAATGATGTTTCTGGTCATTACCACGGGCTCGCTTATTTTTACTGCTCAAGCTGCGCAGTCTAGTGCAGCTATACATCTGGATAATCTGGCCACCACCGGACTTTCGGCGGTGGAGTAATAGGCTATAGGTCTCCTTTTATCCCCGTGACCACGGCCGTATAGAACCCATCTTCATTGGTACAGTGGATGTGGAAATCTTTACCCATGTCTGGCAGTCCCAATCCAGGTGCAGAGACTAGTTCTGACTTGAGTTTACTATACGCCTGTTCTTGTTCAGGGCCCCTCTCTATAAGGTCTAGGGCCGGTTTTCCTCCCTTTTCTAGTCTTTGTATAGGCTCGGCAATCTTTGCAAACTCAGGGATAAAGTTCTGGCTGTAATTAAAGAGACCCAGTACCTTCCTCACCCCCCTTACCGTTACTCGTCTAGGCATGTCCTTGACAGCCTTTTTCCTATCCGAGGGCATTTCTTTCAACCCCTTTGAAAGGCAGTACCCTAGGTACAGGACTTGGGCTTTCCCTACCTGGGCTTTCTTGGGGTTGACCTTAAGGCCTGCCGTCTCCAAAGCTCGTAACACCAGATATAGGGTTGCCTGATGTCCCTCCTTGGTTTCTGAAGCTATTAATATGTCGTCGACATATTGTAAAATACTATTTCTACAACTACTGTTCTGGCTTTGGGTCTTATAGGGTATTGCTGGTGTGGTTTATGAGATGGTCCAGGGACCTTAATAGGGTCCATGTCCGCCTTTCCGGTATCCAATTGTGTCTGTGCCCAAACCCCGGGCACAGAGGCACAAATGCCGCCATATCCTCCAGTCTTGGTATGCCAGTTGGTTTTTGTGGCTGTTGCTACTTTCCATATGGTGAACTATCTGTCCCAAATCTCCCTTACTGCCATCTGCCTTTGGCCATGTTAATATCCCTTTGCCACAATCAATCAGGGCCTGAAATTCCTTCATTATGTCATTCCCCAATATTGTTCCCTCACGATTCTTGCATACGTAAAATCTCATGGGTATACATAAATTATCAATTTCCACCACTTGGGTGATGCTCAGGTAGGCCGGTGTTGGCCGTCCATCTATTCCGTTTATTAAAGCCTTTTTGTCGGTTACGGGAAGGGGTAGATTGGTAATGGATATTGAGGCTCCAGTGTCCACTAGCATCTCACACTGTCGGCCCCATACCAGTGCAGACACATATATCCTTCCCTCCTTTTTACTTTGTACAGGGGCCACTGGGCATCACAGGGTGGCTTTGTACTCCTGCCACTGCTGGTATTCCTGTTCTGACAGGGTCCTTGACTTATTAGGATAGCCATTTTTACTATAGCAGGTCGCGTCTAAATATCCTTTTTGCTGCAATATGTGCATTGTTTTTCCATGCGTTTCCCCTTACATTCTTTGGCAAAGTGACCCACCTT
Source organism: Pristiophorus japonicus (assembly GCF_044704955.1). Taxonomy (NCBI): domain Eukaryota; kingdom Metazoa; phylum Chordata; class Chondrichthyes; family Pristiophoridae; genus Pristiophorus; species Pristiophorus japonicus. Next base: position 20,029,571 of record NC_091980.1, read on the forward strand.
CCCGCAGTTATGGCATGTCCCCTTTTTCTGTCCTCCCCCTGTTCCTGCTGCAAAAACCCTTTCTTGTTTTTTTTTCTTTGGGATTTTTCATCGCCCCCTCCCTGGACGCCACGAGCCCACTCGACCAGTTCATCATAATCCTGGGTTACAATTACTCCCATTTTTATAATGGTCTGGTGTGCAGCGGATAGTCCGTCCTTAAATGCCTGGATAAATGCTCAGTCGCCGCGGCCCGGGTTTCCCTGTCCAGAGCATTCTTGATATATCTGGAATAATCGTTCCCCATACTCTGAGGCTCCATCCCCTTTTTGTTGTTTGGTTGTAGTAATTTTACTCCAATTAATAGGGGCATTCATTGGATCTCATTGGATCTCAGTTTTAAAAGGGCCAAAGGCCGCCTGTTGACCATCTACTTCGGTGGTTAAAGGTACCGCGTGTGTCCAACATCCCCCTGAAAAGTCGGCATTGGCTGCTACTGCGGCTCCTCCGGCCACTACTCTCCACCGATCTGCCGGGCAAGCCGCTCAGACTAGTTGGTGGATATCTCTGAGGTGTAGTTGGTGGCCCACCCAAACTGTATCCAGCTCTGCCCAAAATTTGGTATTCGCACACCGGGGTTGTAATTTACCCAGGGATGCCATTATCTGCTGTCTCTCGCTGGGGGTAAATGGTTTATAGGTTGCAGTGGGATTCGCTGCAGTTCCTCTCCTGGTGACTGGCGCCGCCGGGAAGGTTTCTAGATCTTCCTGACCCGGGGCTGTTGCTTCACCTTGGTAATCTTCGTAAGGGGGCAGTGAGGCTGTTTTTCCCCCACATTGCGAATGGTTCTGAATCTGTTGTTCTAACGCCAGGCATTTCTTTTCCCATTCCCTACATTTTCCTTGTGCCTGACTTAATTGTTTACTTTTCTCTTCCCTTTTCTCTCTAACGTCCTTTACTTGCTCAATTAGTCCTGCTAACTGATGTACTAGTAATACTCCGGCCATTTTGGTTTTATCTTTCTTTTGTTTTGCCATCCAATTTTGTTGTTGTTCTAATGTCTGGGATACATCCCAGCCGTCTTTCTGCATTTTTTAATTAAGACTTGTCGATTAGTCATGTAAGAGTTAATTATGGACCCAGGCGGTCCACATTTTACGTCCGTTTCCTTCCCTGCCATTGAAGATGTTTATTCTATGTTCCTGTATTCCCCTTTAGTTTATGAAATTTCCGAACTTAAATACTCACGGCCACGATTCACCTCGCAGAGATCTCTTGTCTTGCTCGCAAAGATTAACGTGTTTCCTTACCACCGGAGTCCGGCTCTTGGTTGGAGTGATCAGCTCCCTTCAGCACCGATTTCTATATCACCTTCTATGAACATTGGACTAAAATAATCAACCCCCGCATCACTAATTACTTTACTTTCAGTCTGCGTTGTACGCCACTACAGTATGAATTTCTAAACTCTTATCACATACTATCACATACTATCAAGTTATGTCTCTTTACTTACTTAATCTATTTTATTCGTTTGATACCACTTCGCCGGCCAGCCGCTTCCCCCAGTATAATTTCTGGGTGGTCAGAAATTGACGACTGTCCCGTTCTACTGGGTCATACGACTATCCAGCTCCGCGGTATCCTGCCGACTACGCCAATTTGTTAGTGAAAATAAATTCACATAGACTCTGGTAAGGTAAGAGAGACAACTTTATTGCTAACAGAGCTCTGGGAGAAGAGTTGAGGTCCCGCGACCTGCGAAACACCTTCTCCCCAAGTGCCTGGTGCCGCGGGGTTATAAGCAGTTTACAGAGGGCAGAATACAATCATTTACATTCATTTACATACAACTAATCAATCCATATGGCAACGCAATTCATTTACATAAAATCAATCAATCCATATGGCAACTCAATTCATTTACATGCAACCAATTATATAGTTGCACAACTTTTTAGTCCCAGTGAAACCTGATAGCATGGTGCGAGTTTGGGGGCCCTTCCTCTGTATCATCTTTTGTGGTTAGTTATTCTGTTGCAAAGCTTTCTATGAAACAGTGGCCTGCACCTGGCAATGAGTCACTTGTTGCTGCAGAGTTCATTAAGCTCCTTGGTACAAAGTTAATTTAGTGAAAAGGCAGATAGTTGGCTTACCCCATCATGCTTTGCTATGTCCGAAAATCCACTCCAACATGATTATCCCGACTCTCTGCTTCCTGTCTGCCAACCAGTTCTCTATCCATGTCAGTACATTACCCCCAATACCATGTGCTTTCATTTTGCACACCAATCTCTTGTGTGGGACCTTGAGAAAAGCCTTTTGAAAGTCCAAATACACCACATCCACTGGCTCTCCCTTGACCAATCTACTAGATACATCCTCAAAAAATTCTAAAAGATTTATCAAGCATGATTTCCCTTTCATAAATCCATGCTGACTTGGACCGATCCTCTCACTGCTTTCCAAATGCGCTGCTCTTTCATCTTTAATAATTGATTCCAACATTTTCCGATGTCAGGCTAACCGATCTATAATTCCCCGTTTTCTCTCTCCCTCCTTTTTTAAAAAGTGGGGTTACATTAGCTACCCTCCAGTCCATAGAAACTGATCCAGAGTCAATAGAATGTTGGAAAATGATCAACAATGCATCCACTATTTCTAGGGCCACTTCCTTAATACTCTGGGATGCAGACTATCAGGCCCTGAGGATTTATCGGCCTTCAATCCCATCAATTTTCCTAACACAATTTCCTGACTAATAAGGATTTCCTTCAGTTCCTCCTTCTCGCTAGACCCTCGGTCCCCTATTATTTCCAGAAGGTTATTTGTGTCTTCCTTTGTGAGATAGAACCAAAGTATTTAATCAATTGGTCTGCCATTTCTTTGTTCCCCATTATTAATTCACTTGATTCTGTCTGCAAGGGACCTACGTTTGTCTTCACTAATCTTTTTCTCTTCACATATCTATAGAAGCTTTAGCAGTCAGATTTTATGTTCCCAGCAAGCTTCCTCTCTTATTCTCTTTTCCCCCTCCTAATTAAATCCTTAGTCCTCCTCTGCTGAATTCTAAATTTCTCCCAGTCCTCAGGTTTGCTTCTTTTTCTGGCCAATTTATATGCCTCTTCCTTGGATTTAACACTATTCTTAATGTCCCTTGTTAGCCACGGTTGAGCCACCTTCCCAGTTTTATTTTTACTCCAGATAGAGATGTACAATTGTTGAAGTTCATCCATGTGATCTTTAAGATGGAAAAGCATCAAAGCTTGATGGTTAATGAAGCATCCGTTGTATTAACCTTGGTACAGACTCATGGAAATGTACATATTCAGTACAGAACAAGGTCAGTAAAATGTTTGGGAACATGGATTATAGCAGCATGGGAACAGTATGGTACTGACTGGTACTTTTTACTCGAGTTCTTGGGAGAGGGATAAGGAGTCACCACCCTGGAAAACAAAGTTAATCAACACGTCATGAGTAACTGAGGAGAAGTTGACGCCACTGAATAACACATTCCGGGAGGGTGACATGCGATGGGAGATGGACAGGTGGGGGAGAGCCAGTCTGACAAGGGTCGATGAATCAATGTAACTTCGCTGATAGCAGTCGGCCAATCGGTGGGTTTGTAGGAGGGTCGCACATCTCGAAAAATGTATAATTGCAATTGTAAAACTTTTGTTCTTTAAAGGTTCATCTGTGAACACTTCCCTAGCATGCTTGAATAAAAACCGTTTGAACTGAGGTTTCATCTGAGTGATTCCGTGGTCGCTATATGGGCAGGGATATGGGCAAGTGTCGATTCCTTATCAGGGAGTCCACCTTGAGGAAGAGAAGTCTTCTTTTTACCCCAATACCTGACATCCAAACATGAGCCCTAACCAGCAAAGAACAGTAATTGGAAGCAGGGGCCCTGTCTAATTAAAAGAAAATTGAAGGAATATTTCAGCATTGATCAACAAGGTTCACATCAGAGAATTTATGTTAAACATATAGCAAATCTTGGTTAAACTGCACTTGGAGTACTGTGAACAGTTTGGATTTCCATATTATAAAAAATATGTAGAGGCACAAAAGAAAGTGCAAAAAAGATTTACAAAAAGGATACCAGAACTGGGAGGTTATATCTATTGGGAAAGGCTGAACAGTCTGTGACTCTTTTCTTTAGTAACGAGAAGGTTGAGGGGTGACCTGATAGAGGTCTTTAAGATTACGAAAGGATTCGATCGGTTAGACGTAGAGAAGATGTTTCCACTTGCGGGAGAGAGGAGAACCTGGGGGCCATAAATATAAGATAGTCTCTAATAAAGCCAATAGGGAATTCAGGAGAAATGTCATTACCCAAAGAATGATTATAATGTGGAACTTACTGCCACATGGAATAGTTGAGGTGAATAGCATAGATGCATTTAAGTGGGAGCTGGATAAGCACACGAGGGAGGAAGGAATAGAAGGATGTGCTGATAGGGTTGGATGAAGCAGGGTGGGAGGTGGCTCGTGTGGAGCATAAACACCGGTCTGGACCTGTTGGGCCGAATGGCCTGTTTCTCTGCCGTAAATACTATGTAACTATATATTGTATATCATTTAGTGACAAAAAATGAGTGCAGGAAAATTACCATTTTTAATTAGCCACGACATGCCCTTTACGTACATAAGTGCTGATTTTGAAGGATCTGTACTGAAGGTGATTAATTTTCCAGACTCTTGCTTTTAAATGTGCAGTACAGAATATGTAAATTTTAAATGAGCAAAGTAGTATATTATTCCATTTCTCCTGATAATACTCTTCATATGTTGAAAGCTGTCCTTCTGGTCAATTTAATTAAAAAAGTCATATTTTGCACCTCAACGTATTTCTAATTTATGGTACCTCAAACTGAATTAACACTTTGAGGAGAATAACATTTTTCTGATTCCAAGATCAAAAGATCGCAAGGTTTTACTTCAATCCGGGAAGAATTATGACTTGTATGGTGTCCTGTATATTTCCTAGATTTTAAAACACCTTAAAAAATTCCAAGCACAGGCATCTTCCACCCTTCAAAATGTAATTTGGGATCTGGAATATTAGGTCCTTCATTGAAACACCTGTGAACTCATCCTTTTTTGGTGTGCAAGCAAGTAATCCTCAATACAAGGGACTGCCTATGATGATGATAACATCTGCTAATGGAGATTTTCAGAAATACATTTTTGGAGCAGAGGAGATAAATTGCAGTACCTTTGGGTGACGTACCTTTTGTGAGAGATTCAGCAGACCAGGACTGGTCCCTTTGGTCTAACTTGGGGTAATTTCGTTTCCGTCAAATCCATTCAAGAACCTCAATCATCCTAGAACATAAGAAATAGAAGCAGGAGTAGGCCATTTGGCCCCTTGAGCCTGCTCCGCCATTCAATAAGATCATGCCTGATCTTATCCTCTCTGGTCTTCTCCGGTTCTCTGCCTTTAGTTTGATTCTGTAGTCCTTTGGCTCCAAATCATGAGCAATTGCAACAATTCTCATTCTCGAGCATGGATGATCCATCTTGGTTGCCCCATCTTTTTGGTTGAAGGGTAGTTAGGTGGTCAGTTTTATAAGGTTGGAAAAATATTGCCTGGACTGGACGATTTTAACAATGAGGAAAGGTTGGATAGGCTATGATTGTTTTCTTTGGAACAGAGGAGGCTGAGTGGAGACCTTATTGAAGAGTATAAAATTATGAGGGACCTAGATAGAGTGGATAGGAAGGATCTATTTCCCTAAGCAGAGGGGTCAGCAACCAGGGGTCATAGATTTAAAGTAATTGGTAGGGGGTTTAGAGGGGATTTTGGAGGAAATGTTTTCATCCAGAGGTTGGTGGGGGTCTGGAACTTACTGCCTGCAAGGGTGGTAGAGGCAGAAACCCTCACCGCATTTAAAAAGTACTTGGATGTGCACTTGAAGTGCCGTAACCTACAGGGCTATGGATCAAGAGCTGGGAAGTGGTATTAGGTAGGATAGCTCTTTGTCGGCTGGGGCAGACATGATGGGCTGAAATGTAAGTGGTTTTGCCCTTTGTGGTTTTGAATCACCCCCTTACAACATTTCCAGACACCAGAATTATAGTGGTGAACAGAAATGCACAGTTAAAGCCAGATCTTTCGGTCTCAACCATCACAATGCTTTTATTCAAGTGAAATCACACACCTGCACCCAGTAAAACAAACCCTGGTGGTGTAAAACAAACAAATACAGTAAAACATACAACCCTGGCCTGTCTGAACAGGTCCCTAACGTGAAGTACTGACGACTAAAACACCCCTGCTTGGTTCGATAGGGCACCACAGAATCTGTCCAACAGAATGTGCTTACACCTATGATCCTTGCAGAAAACCTCCCCACTAAACCCTTAAGGCTTGGTTGGGACACACGACACCCTATCACACCATGCGGTGGTCTTAAAGATGTGTGGGCTGGGAAAAATGCTCACCAATTACCCATCTGGCTTACTCGCTGCTTCTCCCGATGAGGCGTATCTTCTGGTTCTGTACCAATCTGTGGTATTCAAGTCCAGTCTCAAGGTCAGCTTCCCATTCGAAGTAGCGAGGCTCTCCTTGCTCGTAGATGGTGGTTTTTCCTCTCCGTCCATGACGGAGTGCTCGGTCCTTGTGCATTGAATGAAGCAAGCAAGTGTAGAAGAGGAGAGAGCAAGTGAGAGATGGCAGCCAAAAACTTTTAGACCTGTAAAGTTGTTTCTTCTCACGCTAAAAGTTCGTCCTTCGCCTCAGTCAGTACAACTAAAAAGCAAAAGAAACACCTCTTCGGACAGTGTAGCGAGTTGGTCTTACCGCAGGTGAAGGGTCCACAGCCAGCTAGGGAATGGAAGACCAGCAGGAAGAGCAAGGAAGGTAGTGCAGGGGTCCCCTGCGGTCATCCCCCTGCAAAACAGATACACCGCTTTGAGTACTGTTGAGGGGGATGACTCATCAGGGAAGGGCAGCAGCAGCCAAGTTCATGGCACCATGGCTGGCTGTGTTGTACAGGAGGGCAGGAAAAAGAGTGGGAGAGCGATAGTGATAGAGGATTCAATTGTAAAGGGAATAGATAGGCTTTTCTGCGGCCGCAACCGAGAGTCCAGGATGGTATGTTGCCTCCCTGGTGCAAGGGTCAAGGATGTCTCGGAGCAGGTGCAGGACATTCTGAAAAGGGAGGGAGAACAGCCAGTTGTCGTGATGCACATTGGTGCAACGACATAGGTAAAAAAAAGGATGCGGTCCTACGAGACGAATTTAAGGAGCTAGGAGCTAAATTAAAAAGTAGGACCTCAAAAGTAGTAATCTTGGCATTGCTACCAGTGCCACGTGCAAGTCAGAGTAGGAATCGCAGGATAGCGCAGATGAATACGTGGCTTGAGCAGTGGTGCAGCAGGGTGGGATTCAAAGTCCTGGGGCATTGGAACCGGTTCTGGGGGAGGTGGGACCAGTACAAACTGGACGGTCTGCACCTGGGCAGGACCAGAACCAATGTCCTAGGGGGAGTGTTTGCTAGTGCTGTTGGGGAGGAGTTAAACTAATATGGCAGGGGGATGGGAACCAATGCAGGGAGACAGAGGGAAACAAAATGGAGACAGAAGCAAAAGACAGAAAGGAGATGAGTAAAAGTGGAGGGCAGAGAAACCCAAGGCAAAAAATCAAAAAGGGCCAATGTACAGCAAAATTCTAAAGGGTCAAAGTGAAATAAAAAGGCAAGCCTGAAAGCTCGGTGCCTCAATGCGAGGAGTATTTGGAACCCAGGAGAGGGCTCTGAGCTAGTTAGAGTGGGTGAGAGCACAGATGAACAGGACCCCAAGAAAGAATGCAAAAGGCAGGAGACAACAGAGCAGAGTAGCACTGAGGTAAGTGTAAACCACAAGGTGATAGGAAGGGACAATATGTATGAATATAAAGGGGCGGCAGGAGGGGTCAAAATTAATAATCATGGTTTAAAAACTAGTATTAAAACACTCTACCTAAACTCACACAGCATTCGAGATAAAGTAGATGAGTTGACGGCACAAATCATTACAAATGGGTATGATTTGGTGGCCATTACAGAAACGTGGTTGCAGGGTGGCCAAGACTGGGAATTGAACCTAAGGGTTATCTGACAATTCGGAAGGATAGACAAGAAGGGAAAGGAGGTGGGGTAGCTCTGTTAATAAAGGATGATATCAGATCAGTTGTGAGAAATGATATTGGCTCGAATGAACAAAATGTTGAATCATTGTGGGTGGAGATTAGAGATAGTAAGGGGAAAAAGTCACTGGTGGGTGTAGTTTATAGGCCCCCAAATAATAACTTCACGGTGGGGAGGACAATAAGCAAGGGAATAATAGAGGCATGTGAAAAAGGAACGGCAGTAATCATGGGGGATTTTAACCTACATATCGATTGGTCAAATCATATAGCCTGGAGGAGGAATTCATAGAATGCATACGGGATTATTTCTTAGAACAGTATGTTACAGAACCTCCAAGGGAGCAAGCTATCTTAGATCTGGTGCTGTGTAATGAGACAGGAATAATAAATGATCTCCAAGTAAAAGATCCTCTCGGAATGAGTGATCACAGTATGGTTGAATTTGTAATACAGATTGAGGGTGAGGAAGTAGTGTCTCAAACGAGCGTACTATGCTTAAACAAAGGGGACTACGGTGGGATGAGGGCAGAGTTAGCTAAAGTAGACTGGGAACACAGACTAAGCGGTGGCACAATTGAGGGACAGTGGAGGACTTTTAAGGAGCTCTTTCATAATGCTCAACAAAAATATATTCCAGTGAAAAAAAAGGGCGGTAAGAGAAGGGATAACCAGCCGTGGATAACCAAGGAAATAAAGGAGAGTATCAAATCAAAGACCAATGCGTATAAGGTGGCCAAGGTTAGTGGGAAACTAGAAGATTGGGAAAATTTTAAATGACAGCAAAGAATGACTAAGAAAGCAATAAAGAAAGGAAAGATAGATTATGAAAGTAAACTTGCGCAAAACATAAAAACAGATAGTAAAAGCTTTTACTGATATATAAAATGGAAAAGAGTGACTAAAGTAAATGTTGGTCCCTTAGAAGATGAGAAGGGGGATTTAATAATGGGAAATGTGGAAATGGCTGAGACCTTGAACAATTATTTTGCTTCGGTCTTCACAGTGGAAGACAGAAAAACCATGCCAAAAATTGATGGTCATGGGAATGTGGGAAGGGAGGACCTTGAGATAATCACTATCACTAGGGAGATAGTGCTGGACAGGCTAATGGGACTCAAGGTAGACAAGTCCCCTGGTCCTGATGAAATGCATCCCAGGGTATTAAAAGAGATGGCGGAAGTTATAGCAGATGCATTCATTATAATCTACCAAAATTCTCTGGACTCTGGGGAGGTACCAGCGGATTGGAAAGCAGCTAATGTAATGCCTCTGTTTAAAAAAGGGGGCAGACAAAAGGCAGGTAACTATAGGCCGGTTAGTTTAACATCTGTAGTGGGGAAAATGCTTGAAGCTATCATTAAGGAAGAAATAGCAGGACATCTAGATAGGAATAGTGCAATCAAGCAGATGCAACATGGCTTCATGAAGGGGAAATCATGTTTAACTAATTTACTGGAATTCTTTGAGGAAAAACGAGCTTAGTGGATGGAGGTGTACCGATGGATGTGGTGTATTTAGATTTCCAAAAGGCATTCGATAAGGTGCCACACAAAAGGTTACTGCAGAAGATAAAGGTACGCTGAGTCAGAGGAAATGTATTAGCATGGATCGAGAATTGGCTGACTAACAGAAAGCAGAGAGTCGGGATAAATGGGTCCTTTTTGGGTTGGCAATCGGTGGTTACTGGTGTGCCACAGGGATCGGTGCTGGGACCACAACTGTTTACAATATACATAGATGACCTGGAAGAGGGGACAGAGTGTAGTGTAACAAAATTTGCAGATGACACAAAGATTAGTGGGAAAATGGGTTGTGTAGAGGACACAGAGAGGCTGCAAAGAGATTTAGATAGGTTAAGCAAATGGGCTAAGGTTTGGCAGATGGAATACAATGTCGGAAAATGTGAGGTCATCCACCTTGGGAAAAAAAACAGTAAAAGCGAATATTATTTGAATGGGGAGAAATTACAACATGCTGCGGTGCAGAGGGACCTGGGGGTCCTTGTGCATGAAACTCTTTTGAGTTTACCTGAAAAGTTAGTTTGCAGGTGCAGCAGGTAATCAGGAAGGCGAATGGAATGTTGGCCTTCATTGCAAGAGGGATGGAATACAAAAGCAGGGAGGTCCTGCTGCAACTGTACAGGGTATTGGTGAGGCCGCACCTGGAGTACTGCGTGCAGTTTTGGTCACCTTACTTAAGGAAGGATATACTAGCCTTGGAGGGGGTACAGAGACGATTCACTCGGCTGATTCCGGAGATGAGGGGGTTACCTTATGATGATAGATTGAGTAGACTGGGTCTTTACTTATTGGAGTTCAGAAGGATGAGGGGTGCTCTTATAGAAACATTTAAAATAATGAAAGGGATAGACAAGATAGAGGCAGAGAGGTTGTTTCCACTGGTCGGGGAGACTAGAACTAGGAGGCACAGCCTCAAAATATGAGGGAGCCAATTTGAAACCGAGTTGAGAAGGAATTTCTTCTCCCAGAGGGTTGTGAATCTGTGGAATTCTCTGCCCAAGGAAGCAGTTGAGGCTAGCTCATTGAATGTATTCAAGTCACGGATAGATAGATTTTCTAACCAATAAGGGAATTAAGGGTTACAGGGAGCGGGTGGGTAAGTGGAGCTGAGTGCACGGCCAGATCAGCCATGATCTTGTTGAATGGCGGAGCAGGCTCGAGGAGCTAGATGGCCTACTCCTGTTCCTAATTCTTATGTTCTTCTTATGTTCTTATGTTCTTATGTTCTTCGTCTCTTTGTCAACTGTCCTGTTCCTCAGGACAAGGCTCCAACAAGTCTGGGTGGTCGAAAAGCTTTCTTTGTGTCTTGAGCACTGGCCAATCTTCTTGATCGCTCATTGATTACATGACAAGGGACCCCCATCAACCATCTTCTTGCCATTTCAGCCATTGATCCATTCCTGTCCCATGTCATGCTGTCTACCCTTCTGCAGTAAAAGTCAAGTTAAAGCAATGTCAAAAACTTAAAGTACAAAAGTTTAAGTCCAAAAGTTTATTCTTTTGCTGGTGATGTTTATGCTGAATTCTTACAGAAATGGCCTCCTTCCATGCTGTAAACTTCTGTGATTCTGTGATAAGGCATCAAGATTGGTTGGCTTTAGACTGTGGTTTTTCTTTTCAAATCAGATCGTTTTTTTTCCCCTAGAATTGGCTCCCTCGTTGTTCCAAGTGATACTATGATAGACTGAAACCAGGTCTTACACCTTTCTTCCAGCCAGAGCTGCCAAGGTACTGAGAGTCCTAAACCTTCACTAAGGTTTTGGCATTAAGCCTTAATGATTTGGTCCATAAACTAGTTTATTCAGATCAGGTAATGTATCATTCTGTGAGGCGCTCCAACAATGTCGGATACCCATCGTTGTTATGCAGGCATCACAGGCCTTTTGGGCAACCAATTATGTTGGAATCATAGGGCTAGACTTTCCACTTCACATCGCCCAAAACGGACCTCTATTACTCATTTTCATGAAAAAGTGGAAACTAGGCCCAAAACATCGCTGGAAAAAGTTTCCACTCACATCGCCGAAATGATCGCCTGCACAAGGCCCATCCCAAGTTTCGACACCTAGCATGCACTTCGCTGGGCTGATGCAAGGCCCAAAACAGTGCTGAGAAATAGTTGCTTTTACTGGGCTTAACGCTATAGATGCCATTTTGAAGATCGGAGGAAGGGTGGAGACAACAGAAAAGGACCTAAATAGTTGTGAGTTATTTAGAGAGTTAATTTAAAGATAATTTTACTCAGAATATTAGATCAGGGTATATAAAGTAGGTATTATGGAAATAGATTTTGGAAATAGCTTTTACATAGTGAAATTATTTACTGATATTGTTGGGGTCTATTAAACTTACTTGTATACAGCTAAGAGAGTACAGCGAGTACAGAGTACAGTGATTAGAGAGTAGAAAGATTATTTTAAATTCGCGAAAGTAATTATTGATAGTGATATGGGGCCTATGCTTTCCCTGCTATTAATTGTAACTGCTCACACACTGGT